>NC_090021.1:49786202-50134952 GCF_037176765.1 Anolis sagrei | reverse complement strand
ATTTTTATTTATATTCTATTTACTTGTTATGTCAGGGTGTGGGTGCATGTCTTCTATTTGAAGACCATTGATGTCGTAGTATGAAGATATAATTTCATGCAAAACTGGTTTTAAACTCTTCCCTGTTTAAGCCAATATTCCTAAAATGTAGCTTTTGGAATACAATTCTTAGAATGAATGCCCCAGACAGCATGTCCACTGGCTAGGATGACCCAAAATGTAACTGTTCCAAACTCTTGTTTTACTTGGGATATTAAAAAGAAGCATGAGTTGGCAAGTCGAAGCAGACGTTCTTTCCTGGGTCTTCAACAACACTGAAGGCTGTCCCAACTGTAATTTGGTTTGCTTTTTCTTCCAGATGTGAACGAATGTAATGAGTTGAACAACAGGATGTCTCTCTGCAAGAATGCCAAGTGTATTAACACTGAAGGATCATACAAGTGTGTCTGCCTTCCTGGCTACAACCCTTCAGACAAACCCAACTACTGCACACCCCTAAATACAGAAACAGAGAGTGAACTGGAGTAAGGGAAGCGGAAGCTGCCATGTAACCTTATACTCTGCACTGTATAAAGAAAGAAGAGTGAGAAGCATATTTAACTTGAGTTGAAGATGCTCCTAATCCAGAGATTGGCTGTATATGGAAAACAAGCAATACAATATATCTTCTTAAAAAGTGAACGGTGGTGGTTTAGTCGGCATCATCTTCACTAAAACAAAAGACCAAATGGACACATGTCCCTGTATGGAAGAAGTCATTAAGTATATAGTGTGTTCATAAATAAAATTATTGGGAATAAGCAAAAAGTGTTATTTTGAACAGAAGGGTGCGGGTTTGTTTGGGTATTTTTTTGATACTATTGCTTGATTTTATTTGGCATTTAAATTAGTTGTGAAATATTTTGTAGTACTTTTGACTTAGCAGTTCTTTGCCTACTGTCTCTTTGGAAGCTTGTCCCCGTTGATCCAGATATTGCAATATAAGCAATTTTCTAAATATGGTTATACACAAAATAATGCTTGTCTTTGTCTGGAACATTGGCCAGTGATTTTTAAAAAATGCTAAATGTCTGCCCTGTGGAGCAGGCACTGTTCTTGAAAATAATGTACAGTTCATGGAAAAGAATCTTTTGTATTCATTTTGTATTCTGCGTGGCCTTTTACTGCACTTAAAATGCCTTAGAATCTGCCTTGCCAAGTTAAAGCTGCTAGAGGATGACCATTGGATATCTTTTGTTCACAATAACAAAGGAACTGAGCTCCTGTTTGTATTGTAATGTGTAAATTGAACACAGGTCTTGTAATGGTTACCCTGACATATTAAAGCTGTATATTAAAACTCAATAAAATCTACAGGTTTTTTTAAAAAGCTGTATGTTTTTGCAAGCTGTAAAGATTTCTCATTTTATTTTGATTGCAATTAATCATCCTGTGCTTCACAATTAAGATAATTAGACTGATATACTTATTCAGTTCTAGAGCCTGAAATTGTTATGAACCTGGCAAACAGACAACACTGCCTGGGGGATTCTAGGAGTTATAGTGCAAAAAATGTTCTTTACTAAGTTGTGTTCATGGCACATCTCTTTCTTGTAGGTAAGTGGTTCCTAACCTTTTCTTGACCAAGGACCACTTTGACCAGAGACCACTAGACCAGGGACCACTCTCCAACATTAGTACCAAAAGGGTTAAGAATCAGTTTATGATCAACTTTAGATTTGGTTTGGTTATTTAGGGTGCCGATTCAGAAAATTGCATCGGATAGACCACATCAGATCCAGTTTCTGATACAGAACATATGCATCCAGTAGTCACCATCTGCCCGCCCACAGAAAACCATATTTTATCATCTAGAGCTGATGTGTTCTATCCAATGCAATTTTCTGAATCAGCACCCCAAATAACCCTAGGAAAAGGTCTAAAAATGAAGACACCAAGGCACCCCCGCTTCCAGGTGCAACATGGAAGGGCTCAACTCAGGGGGAGCAAGGAGGAGAAGCAGCAGTCAGGAGGCTTGTTGTTGCACCTTTCGTGGGTAGTCAGCCTCTCCCCTAATTCAAAGACACAGCCATGTTAATCTGGAATATCAGTGTGCAAAGGACTCTTCCAGTACCTTAGAGATTAATTGAGACAAAGGAGTTAATAGCCTACGTTTTTGTAGATGCATCTGAGGATGAAAGCTTAGGCTGCCAACTTCATTCTCAGTCTCTAAGGTGCTAGAACAGGCCTGGGCAAACTTTGGCCCTCCAGGTGTTTTTGGACTTCAACTCCCACAATTCCTGCCAGCTGTTAGGAATTGTGGAAGTTGAAGTCCAAAGCACCTGGAAGGCTAGAAGATCCCTTTGCACAATAGTTGGTATAAGGCAGCCTTTTCTCCTCTCTTTTCCCATTATGTTTTCCTGACTATGGGAAAGACATCCATCTTGTTGAATCATAGATTAAAAGGTTTAAGTACAAGTCTTTTACTATAAGTCTTTTACTATAAGGAAGGTCTGCCACTAGGAGACTACTTGGCAGTGTCATGCAAACATTTACTTTCTGTTCATGCCTATTGAATCCAAAGACTTCTCCACCATGAGAATGGCATGGCCTGTGAGGTGGGAGGTAAGATATATAAAAAGGTGGGTTACTCCTGTCCTGACTTGACAGTCCCATCTGTACATTGTGTTACTTAGACTGGGCATCTGAACCTTAGAGGTATGATACGTATAGGCACAACATTTTCCTTGCATAGAAGAAATTCCTGTATTCTGCCTCACCATGACAGAATAAAAAAAATCAATGTCAGTAAGGTGACATTGCAAGGTTTGAAGAATGTGTGCAACACCGATGTACATGTCTCACTTGTACTCATGGAGTTTCTCATGGAGAATTCTGCCAAAAGTACTATTACAGCTACAAAATAAGTAGTTAACTAGTGTCCCATTTAATAAGCAAATTTGGTGGATAAACACATTGTTCTTCTGGTTCAATTAAATACTATGCTAAATTAGAAAAGGCAACTTTGAAACAACAAGATACACTTTTATGCTAAAATATGGTGACAACTCACATGCTATTTTCTGTAACTGCAACAGTTCGTTTTGAGAGTAAGGCATAGCCCCATCATGCTTAGGAACAATTGCCTTGGAGGGAAAAAAGAACTGAGAATATCTACTTTATCTGTTCCCGTGCTGACATTTTATTTTCCTTAGATCAGTGGTTCCCAACCTGTGGTCTCTGGACCACCAGTGGTCTGCAAGAACAAAAATATGGTCTGCAGCCTCACCATTGCTACACCGTTGCCTTGAAACCATGTGGCAACGAGAGCAGCTGGTCTCGCAAAACCTGTTAACTGTTACCTGAATTTCTTCTTATATCAAGAACATAATAGCTTATACAATGACCAAGGTTTGTGTGTTTACTTTTTAAATATATTTCCCTTGATGTTTAATGATTTCACCAGCCAACATATATTTGCAATGCCTCAAAATTTAGCCCTGTTTCTAGGTATATTTGATCTGCTGATTTTAAAAATGGCACCAGTTTCCCCCTATTAGCTCTAGTTTTTGGGATACTGAACTTATGCCATATACCAGGCTTCATTTGCTCACCAACAGAAATTCATGATGAGGTCTATGCAATGCAATTTTCTGAATCAGTAGCCCAAACAGGCCTAAAAACTAAAACCGAATTGGGGAAAAATATTGTTGGGCTGTATTATTGATGTTGCAATATTATAATAAATATTTATAAGCATTCAGACTGCCTATGCATAAACACAAAGTTAAAATATCTGCAATGCATAGACAAAAGTTATTGCTTTCCCCCAGTAAGTCTTTAGATAGCCTTCCTCAATTTGGTGGCTTTTGTTTGCATTGAACAACTCCTATTGATTCCAAAGATCATGCTGGCCAGAAATTATGAAGGTTGTCCCACACATCTGGACAGCACCAAGTCGGAGAAGGCTTTTTAGGGGAAAAGCCAGCACTCTACAGGGTTATTACTGTACAGTGTCCAAAAACTCAACTTTCTGTGAACTGGAGAGTAAATGTTGCAGTCATCTTTTTTTCCTTTCATGCAGAGAACAATATTAATATCTCAAAGTGGAGGGCTGTGTGTAGGATGAGGTGGATAAACAGAAAATATCATGTGTCTCAGACTGAATTTTCCTGTGCATAACAAGCCTGTAATTATCTTACATCCTGACATGAAAAAATCAAGAAGAAATTGTTTAACAATTTCCATTGGCAACACATTGCCTGTCTTTTACTTAACAAAGGATGTTCCAAACACATACCTGGACCATTAACCCTCTCTTGTCTCAAAAACATTAACAATGCATTACTTAGTTCTAAGCAACTTCCCAGGATGAGTTTACATCTCTTGACTAAGCTGTTAAGTATATCAATGTAATAATTTTATGACTGGGATGCTGTGAGTTTTCCAGGCTGTATGGCCATTTTCAGAAGCATTCTCTTCTGATTCACCTGCATCTGTCACAGGCATCTTTTGACGTTTCGCCCACATCTATGGCAGGCATCCTCGGATGATGCCTGCCATAGATGTGGGTGAAATGTCAGAAGACAATGCTTCTGGAACATGGCCATACAGCTCGGAAAACTCGCAGCATACCCATTGGTTCCGGTCATGAAAGTCTTTGAGAATACAATTTTATGTCTGTCTTATATACATGTTTCATTTTATCTAAACAGGAAAAGCTTTTAAGAATAGGTAAATTGGTTATCCAAGAGCCTTACATTACTTTCACTTGTTCTTGGAAACCTCAGCCATACTAACCCAGACTTCAAGAACGAAATTCTCAGCCTCTCAACCAGTTTTGTTAGGAGGAGGAGCCGTGTCAGCTATACAAAACCAATTGCCAATTACAATATATATCAATGTATAAAAATAGGCAGTTTTTGAGATATGTCCCCAAAGTGCATTGAGATACAGGTTGTTATTGTTTTCAGTGTATCTAGACCAGAATCAGTTGTAGGGTAAAGAATGATAAACTGGATTCCCAGTTTAAATGCTTAAGATAGTGCTAATGCGTTTCATAACAAACCTTTGGGTTTGCTTTTAGAACAACTTCTTTTGTTACAATTCTTTGATCCTTTTGCAGCTCCACTTTGATATTTAAATGTCAATTATGATGATGATGAAACCATCAGTTCGCTAGAGGAGGACACATAGAAGAGTCCTTTATTTTGGCTCAGATCCTCTGTGTTTATGTGCCTTCACGTCACCTATCACCTTATGGTGACCCTGTAAATTTTATAGGGTTTTCTTGGACTATGAATACTCAGATGTAGTTTTGCCAGTTCCTTCCTCTGAAATAAAGCCTACAGCACCTGGTATTTGTTGGCAGTCTCCTACCCAATTCTAACCAGGGATGACTGTGCTTTGCTTCCAAGAATAGACAGTATTTGGTGCTAGCCTTTATTTATATTTAAAGTTCAATGCAAAGTGTCAAGAAGACAATACAACAGACTGTATCAGGTTTCTGCCATCCCTTTGCAAGCCCCTTGTACTAATCACAGCATATAAACAATGTCCAGGGTATTCAGACCTGTTTCTCTACATTGATGCCTCCAATTTTTCATGGCGAGTTAGCACAGAGTGAGACTTAAGGATAGCCAGCTGGAAAAGAGCTATAATGCGAAAAACACAGCCCTGGAACAGAGCAAAAAAGTAGGTTGATTAATTTTCCAGGCGTGATCCTTTGAATGTTGAGAAAGGGCCTTTAAAAGTGCAACCTGTACAAAAATGCCTGTCCATTTGCCAGAAGCCTGCCCTAGTCCTGTGATCCGAGATGTGAAATGCCATGAATTTTGATTGCCTTCCTACAGTGCTAATCATAATGGCTTAACTGCAAATAGTTGGTATCTGTCTATGTGCACACACTCCAAGCCTTCATAGTTGAAAATGAAGACACATGTGGCTGAAAAATACCAGAATGCTTTTTGCCTTTTTTTACTTAATTCAAGAAGCAGTTTGGAATCACATAACACAGGATTTTCTGCTCCAAAGACACATAACACATCATTTTCTGCTCCAGAAAGAGGAGAGGCTGCAGCATTTTGTTTTTTCCTGAACCTCTAAGGATGGACAAGACTCTGCACCTTCCTCTCCTCTCCTGATCTACCACTGCTAACTTAATTTAGTGCAAATTATTTAAACTGATTGACAACTGGGAAATAGAGGGAGAAAACGTGGAGGCCGTGACAGACTTTGTATTTCTAGATGCAAAGATGACTGCAGACGCAGATGGCAGCCAGGAAATCAGAAGAGATTTACTTCTTGGGAGGAGAGCAATGAGCAATCTCGATAAAATAGTGAAGAGTAGAGACATCACACTGGCAACGAAGATCTGCATAGTTAAAGCAATGGTATTCCTTGTAGTAACCTATGGTTGTGAGAGCTGAACCATAAGGAAGGCTGAGCAAAGGAAGATAGATGCTTTTGAACTGTGGTGTTGGAGGAAAATTTTGAGAGTGCCATGGACCACAAGAAGATCCAACCAATCCTAGCTGTTCACTGTAGGGAAGGATATTAGAGGCAAATATGAAGTATTTTGGTCACATAATGAGAAGATAGGAAAGCTTGGAGAAGATAATGATGCTGGGGGAAATGGGAGGAAAAAGGAAGAGGGGCTGACCAAGGGCAAGATGGATGGATGGTAACCTTGAAGAGACTGGCTTGACCTTGGGGGTGGCAATGGCTGACAGGGAGCTCTGGAGTGGGCTGATCCATGGAGTCACGAAGAGTCAGTAGCAACTGAACAAATAAACAACAATTTAGACACTTTTAATTCAGTTTGAAATACTTAAAGCAAGCCAAAAATGGAAGGGGGAGAAAGAAACCAGAACATTTTAAAGGCAGCTGAGAAAGTGGGATGGCAGGGGATTAAGAAATAGGAACAGATTTAGGGTATGTATATAATGTTTTCATTTTATAGAATAAGTCTCTTATGAGTACCCATTTTTAACAAAAGACACACAACAGAAAGCACTGAATGACATGTGTTGGCATAAACTGCAGATATTTTTTTATTTTTCTTACACGCATGTAAATCCAACCACACTAGGCTGTAAGGACAAAGAAGTTGTGCTAAATGGTTTCTATATTATCTATGATATGCAAATAAATATACTTTCATTTAAAGGATGCCAAATACACTTTGGTGATATTCAACCAACCAGAAGATGCAAAACAACAACAGTTTTTTAAGCTCACCATCGCCTTCATAGGCAAAGCTTGCTTAAGACCAAGATCATGATGGAATTGTGGAGCCACGATGACGCAATGGGTTAAACCCTTGTGCTGGCTGAACTGCTGACCTGAAGAACTGAAGGTCGGCGGTTTCAATCCATGAGGCAGGGTGAGCTCCCATCTGTCAGCCTCAGCCTCCCATACAGGGACATGAGAGAAGCCTCCCACAGGATGGTATCACACCCGGGCATCCCCTGGGCAACGTCTCTGTAGATGGCTGATTCTCTCACACCAGGAGCGACTTACAGTATATTCTCAAGTCGCTTCTGACATGATAAATATAAATGATGGAATTACTGTTTCAAAAGTCTTTACAAAATGCAATAGCTTAGCTCTGAAATATGTCTTCTATTCAAACAAAGCTTCAGCCCAGAGAAGAAACCACAAGAATCATTCATGGATTTGCCATGCATTTGTAGACAAGATACTTTAAAATAAATCCTAGCTAAACATTGGCTTTTGTGTAATACTGGTTCTTTGCTCTGATTTTCACCATTATAAAACACTACTTTATGATAGTGCTTTGTATGACATTCGTAAATACTGATCGATTCAAACAACACTACATTTAAGATCTTTAAAGCACTATTTTTTAACTTAAATGTTGTAAATGAAAGGGGAATGGAAAACGTTTAAGGTCAGCAGAAAAGGAAAGACGGAATTGTGTAATATCAGAGACCAGCTACTTTCAAACATTGCCTTTGGGTGTCAGTAGTGTCTAATAGTTTAGACTCTCAATATGCATAGTTTCAGAAATAACAGACTACGATCTTCACAAATACAAAGTGTTTTAGAAAGATGGACCCCATTTAAAATTGCAACCACAAACCACCCATGAATGAAACTCTGACCACTTAAAAAGATGGGGCATAGAATTCCAAATGATTACCACTAGATCCCTCTCCCAGCACACAAACAGACCCCTCAGTCATTCATAAGATGGTGACACTCAAAACATCAGGCTTAATGGGATGTTCATCGGTGGAGGGTTTTTGTTTTTGTTTTTAGATTTGTTTCTGGCTCAAAATGGTTAGCAAAACTTGATAACTTGATGACTCAATAAAGCATTTGTAACTTTTTCTGTCATTGTATCATGTTGTCATCATGAAATATACTGCTTTGAAATTGGGTCCATCTTTTTAAAACACCCTTATATACTGATATCAGAATTAATCCATTAGACCTAAACCAAAGTCTGTTTTCAGGAGAAGTGGAAGCAGTACACAAATGCATTTCCCCACAATACAATGCACTGTAAAGTTGAGGGCATTTTCTAGTAGTAGTAGTAATAGTAATAATAATAATAATAATAATAATAATAATAATAATACAACAGCCAACAGAGTGTCTGCTGTGGACTCATCTTGTTGTGTTTCAATTATAATAATAATACTTTATTTATAACCCGCCCTATCTCCCCGAGGGGATTCTGGGTGTTTTCCAATACAAGTAACAAATTGGCAAACATTCAATGCCGAAAAACAAACAACAAATTGAAACAATGGATAAAAAATATAAATAAAACTATAAAAGAGAAAAATAACCAAAATTTAAACATAAATAGACATGACATAGCACATCACATGTATTTGCAACATTATAAACTTCTTAAAAGTGAAACTAAAAGGCACTAAAAGCAAATATGGTTTCCAACCTCCAGCTGGCAGAGGTAGGTGTCCAAGATGTCTAGATGAGGATATGTAGAGAGGTGTACTAGTCCTCCTCCTCTCTGTAAGCTAAAATGCATAAGTGAGTTTTTAAAAGCTTTTTAAAGGCGAGGAGAGAGGGGGCCATTTTAGTTGCTTAGGGAGGGAGTTCCAGAAGTGGGGAGCGATCACTGAGAAGGCCCCCGCTCTCATTCCCACCAACTGTGCTTGAGATGTAGATAGATGTATATAGATAGACGTATGTACATAGCATTTTTCTTTCCTGTGTTGCCCCCATTTGCCAGCTCCCTTGCCATCCTCATTCCAGAGCTTTTAATTCCAGAATGATTAGTAATTCTGGCTATTGCACCTAGCAACTAACAGCAAACTATGGGAGGAAGAAACAGGGAGAGGAAGACTGCGGCTTTATGATGTGGGAATACATATGGGCAAAGGAAGTGGGCTTGTGAAGAAAACTTTAGGAGGACAGCATGCCTGCAAGCATGATGACAGAGAAATACTCTTTGCAGTGGAAGCATTGAAAATCTGGACAGGATTAATTTCTGATGTTGCAGTTGATTGTTCTGGATGTGTGTTTTTATGTAATCATAGTGAGTTGTAAATATCCAAAGTGTTTCTTGCTCATGTTGTAGTGATACTGAATTTTACTTGGTTTTTAAACTATGCAAGAGCTAACTAATAGTATTTTATGTAGTATTTTAAGGGTACATCTCGCCATTGATTCATGTAGCATTTTAATGATTTATATAATATTTTAATTGTGTATTTTGTATTGTATTTAATAATCTGGTTTCATGTATTTGTTTGTCCTATATGTAAAAGACCTGTGGTCTAAGTGATATCGAGCACAAATTTGGAGGACCTTGCCTTGAAGACATGCATGATTGGTAAGATTAGTGGATTTGAAAAGAAAACAGCTATGAATGTGTGAGATGTGCAAATGGATAACAGGAAGATGACATAACTCCCCAAGGCTTCAAAGCAATTTTCAAGTGAAACAAAGTCCGGATTTTGTAGAATCTACCTTTCTCCCAAACCTAAGTAATGATTTAGCATCACAGTAAATCTGGGCTATTGGATTACATGCTTTTCACACACACACACACACACACACGCTGAGCAAAAATGAAGTTCCAAGGTTTGGAGAAGCTGTCATTGGAAATTTTCAGAATTCTTGATTTTGAAAGAAAGATTCCAAGCAGCAGCATATGTTTTTCAAACAGGAGACTGGCTATCCTGCCTCAGAACTAGATTATGGAAAGTCCAAAAAGTAGAATAAAAATCTAAGAAACTTCTAGAAAATGGGAGGAGTTATTAGAGAGGTACTCTTAAATGGTAACACTTCCTCAAAATATTAAGTTTTCATGTTGCTTTTGGCCTTTAAACCTTAGGGCACACACTGTTCATGCTGTCTTTATATAACATCCAGTGGTTCCCAACCTGTGGTCCGTGGACCACCAATGGTTCACAATACTGAAAATATAGTCCACGGCCTCATCTTTGCTACACCGTTGCCTCGAAACAATAAGCGTGACTGATCTAGCAAAACTCTTTTATAGTGCCGAGGCAACGGAGATGTCGGGAGGAGAGAGGTTGACCATCCACAAATGATTACTACTACCTTATCAGCTCTAGATTATTAAATATGGTTTTCTGTGGGTAAACAGATGGTGACTACTGAATGGCATATGTTCTGTATCAGAAACTAGAGATGATGTGGTCTATCAATGCAATATTCTGAATCAGCTACCCAAATAACCAAACCAAATCTAAAATTGACCAAAAAAAACTGATTTGTAACCCTTTTGCTACTAATGTTGGAGAATGGTCCCTGATCAAGTGGTCCCAGGTCAACAAAAGGTTGGGAACTAGGCCTGGGTAACAACGGAAAAATTTGTTTCTAAAATCGATTTGTATTTGGGGGTTTTTTTTGTTTCGATATTTAAAATAATTACAAAATTTTCCTTTTAAAAAGTTCGATATTTACGAAATTTCGTAAATGGTAAAAAATTAACGAATCGATTTCCGAAACAATAACGAACCGATTCGTTAATGGCGGACGCGACCGCGAAATACGCTAAAAAACCTCCAAAACCTTCTGAAGCTTCCCTCTCCCTCTGTTGTTGACTGTTGTTGTGATATTATAATTTTTTTTCACTAATTAAACCATAAAACTGGCCCAGACATGCGGAAATAATAACGAAACGACATCAAAACAATAACGAAACGAATACAATATCGAAATACGAAGCATTTACAAAACGTTTTTGAAAATTCGTTTTTTTTAATAATTGCTCCAGAATGGTTCGTTATCGTTTTGTAATTGAAAAAATTAACGAATTATTAACGAATTACGAATTAACGAAACGAAACTGCCCAGCCCTATTGGGAACCTCATACACACACACACACACACACACACACACACACACAATGTCCCTGAACTCTGATAACCTTTTAATAATAATAAAAAGCTTTCTTTATACCCCGCCACCATCTCCCCAAAGGGGACTTGGGATGGCTAACATGAGGCCATGCCCAAAAATAACAATACAACAAAACAAAGTTCAAAGAAACAAAATAGCATCATAATAAACACATGAAATGACAAAATAAAATAAATAGTCTTAAAATGACATGATAGAGAGATAAAACTCGGGGCAGGCCAAATGTGCTAAGAATAAACTTGATAAAATTGGTAAAACCCTGGGTGAGATAAGAGGAATGGGGAGAACGTGTTACTGAGGGGGGAGCTCAGAAGGGACAAAGAAAGAGTTAGGCCTTCATTGAGGGCGGGGGGGGGGGTGTGTGTGTGCAGAAACTGAAGTTGGGACACACGATGTATGGGGTATATCTTCACATGCCAAATGCACATCAGAAGAGCCAAGTTTTTAAGTCTTTCTTGAAGGCTGCCAGGGTAGGGGCTTGCCTAACCTCACTTGGGAGCAAATTTCAGAGTTGTGGGGCCACCGCAGAGAAGGCTCTCATTGCAAGCAAACAATTCCCCAGATATAGATATAGATATATATTACTCAAGTCATTTTGTAAGTATTCCTTCTGATAAAGAAATATCCACCGTCTTGAACTACTGAGAAATAGTCAGTTCTCCATATTTGCAACTTTAACTTATGGAATCATAGAATAAGGGCCATCAGGTCCAACCTCATTCTCCCATGCAGGAAGACACAATCAAAGCACCCCCAACAGATGGCTATCCAGCCCTTGCTTAAAAACCTCTAGAGGAGGTGACTCCACCAGGCTCCAAGGTAGTATATTCTTAGTGTCATTTCAAATGTTCTGGTAGGGATCTCACCCCCCCCCCCCGCGCAATTTGAATCAATTGCTTCTTGTCTTTGGGTCCTTCCACACAGCCCTATATCCCAGGATATCAAGGCAGAAAATCCCACATTATCTGAGTGGAATCAGATAACCCAGTTCAAAGAAGATATTGTGGGATTTTCGGTCTTGATATCCTGGGATGTAGGGATGTGTGGAAGGGCCCCTAGTCTCCAGAGCAGCAGGAAACAAGCTTGCCCCTCCTCAATGTGACATCTTTTCAAATATTTATACATGGCTATCATGTTCACTCTCAGCCTTCTTTTCTCTGAGCTGAACATAACCAGGCCCCTCAGTTGTTCCTCATGGGCTTGATTTATTACTATCTTCTCTCTAGGAATGTATAGATGCTTTAGTTCCATTCTATGGTCAACTTCCACTAGAGATTCCTAAAGAGGTATCATCTGAAGGTTTTAAAACTTTTTTTACAGTTGATTTTTCCCACTTTCATGGGGGCCCTGTGCCCATTATCTCCACAAAATGAACATATGCTTATAGGTATATTGTAATCTATATAGAATTACTAATTTAAATACATCTCATAATAGCAAAACACATTGTGAACAAGTAATAATATACCTGCTCATTCTGTCACTCAGGTGTTAAACTGTTGTTGAGCAAAGTTTCACCTTCTTCTGGGTCTTTATTTTAAAAGCATGCTGAGTTCCCTTTCATACTACATAGCTATATCATTGATTCCATTCTAACTCTAAGTATTCATCCATTTCAAGAAATCCTGCAGTTTGCAGATTAAGAAGGGGGATTTAGCATTCGCATTCAGAATTATTTTGGGAACCAAAATAATCACCAAACTACCAATTCCAGAATTCCATAAGATGCAATTAATGTAGAATCCTAATGGTATGAATTGAGAGACATGGTTTTGGATCCCCTTCAAACGGAGGTTTGGACACATGCCCGTCCAAGTCATTTCCTTTGTAGCTAATTGCCTAAAACTACACATTCCCTTAAAAAGTTATTTCAATATAATACAACATTCTCTGCCTAGTGTATCTTCCCTTCAGAAATGCTGTTGTTGTGGCATTACTATTCACAATGTTTCCCTATCATTTGCACTTCCCTTAGAAAGAGTGGTGATTGGAAATAGAAAGCCCTTCCAGACAGGTCCTATATCCCAGGATGTGATCCCAGGTTTTCTGTTTATCCCAGATTATCTGGCAGTGCAGACTCATATAATTCAGTTTAAAGCAGAAAACCTGGGGTCACATCTTGAGATATAGGGCCTGTCTGGAAGGACCCAGAGACAGCTATTGCTTTATGCTGAATTGAGTCAATGGTCGACTGAACTAAGCATATTCTACACTGGGTGGCACTGGCTCACCAAAGTTTCAGGTAAGCCTTTCCAAGCTCTCCTCAGAAATGCCAGGGCATGGACCTACCTGGTTGCAAAGTATCTGCCCCTTCTCCTCCTCCTCCTCAACACAGATCTTCTCAAACCCAAACACAGGTGAGTTTACTATACTGTTTGGCATGAGGCCTACTGGGGCCAGCTGGAGACAGGTGAAGACAGGGTTGCAATTAGATCATTTGGAAGTTGGACAGGAAGGAGGGCAGGAATTTATACTAATGTAGACTCTGCCAATATCTTTGATTTCTACCAATATTTTTCCATGTTTCTAAAGACAATACATATTTGTCTGTGTGGGTAAGCCTTCAGAGTTATGTTGCTTTCCCTCAATTCAACTACTGCCTAACTCACCAAAGCTTTCAATGTTTACGTGCTGACAGCAACTCACCTACAGACCAGTAATTGTGGATAAAAGCTATGAGAAAATGGTTCTGAACTTGGACACATTGTTTTCAGGACTACATTTCCCAACATCCCCAACCAAACAGAGCTCCCAAAATAATTTTCCAAAGGTCTGGGAATAATCCTGGCAAGCTCTGAGCTTTGTGAAGATCACTTTGGGTAAATTATTTTGTTAAGTCTTACTCTGACAACTACTTGCTTCAAAGTAGTACTTTAGGAAAATGTCTGGATATGTTTCAATCGGCTTCCGGTAAGTAAATGTAATTCTCAGTGGAAAACAAAGGATCAAGTGAGTAAATGGTTCTATTGCTTGTTTTGATTCAAATGGGAGCGCTTTTAAAATAGCCAGACGATTTGAGAGGATTTCCTCCTGATGACATCAGACATTACGGACTGATATCCTGTACCAAGGTTTTTCTTTATCTCTTTGCATTTGTTAGGTATCCTTAAGTGAAGAAAATAAAAAAGGTAGGATTGGAGAAAGTACTGGCAAGGACAATAGCATTATTAATTTTGGCCTTTTCATCAAACTGTTTGCAGGAGATTGCTGCTTGTGCCTTAACAATTCTGAAATTTAGGTCAGGAAAACAAAAACAGATCAAATTGCAAGACCTTGAAAATTATTTTATAGACTGCAGACTGTTGTCCCGTGGTATAAATCTTGTTGTATTGATGGAAATAAATGGGAGATTGAGACAAAACCGATTCATCGTATGATCAGTTAAGTACTGACAAGTATACAACATCATGTGTTTGCAAGTTTCATTTCATATCTTGACAAACAGCGGGGAGGTCTCTCGTTTGCTTTTCCTGCATTTCCTGCTTTCTTTGCTCCTATAGGTGGTTGGTGGAAGCCCTATTTATAGCACTAAAAAAAAGAGGAAAAAAGCTCTTCTGGAGGCAGGAAAACCAAGTCAGGAAAGAATTGGAGGAAGTGTTGCTGCCATTTCACCAAACAATTTGAAGTTAATTGAGCTGGAGAACTCACTAACGTTGCCATTGTTGCTAAGATTGTGAAGTAAGCACAATTATTTGGGTTGCTTTCGGGAATGTTCAGAAGGGCAGCTTGAACAAAGAGGGTCATGGAATGAAGAACTCTCCTCCAGCTACTCCATGTTCCAGAGAGCAGAAAAAGAAGAGAATCTGGATCAGAAAACAGAGAGGCGTCTTGCGTCTAGATTACACATACCTTGAGGTAAGAGTCTTCTAGCTTAAGAGGCCATGTCTTGCTTTAATTCAGAAGTTCGGTGTCACATCTGATTTCAGTAGAGGTGGAAGAAGCTTTTAGTCAAGTAAACAGTGGTAACATGGTATCCAAATCCCTTGCTCTTAGGTTCATTCAAGCAAAAAGTGCAAAACTTGGGGAAAATAACTTTTGGAGACAGCTCCCAGGATCTTCCACACAGCATGGCCAATTGTTTTAAAAGGTGCTCCTTTTGAATACAAAACCTGGGAAAGTTACTTTTTGGTCACAACTAACTCTAACCATAACCCCCCCCCCAAAAAAAAAAAAAACCATCATTGATAATGCATTAGGTTGTTTGTTTTTACAGAATCTGGGAAAGTTAGATCTTTGGTGGTCAGTTCCTAGAATCTCTTAAATGAATGAATAAAAAAGAAGTAGATTGTAAGATAATTGTTCTGATTCTATTATTGTAAATATAATGTCTTTAGAATTGATATTGATAAAAAATAAATGAAATTTATTTTTTACCCACCACTTGCTGTTGCTCGAAGTATAAGGAGAGGTGGGTACATGGCTTAGAGAATGTGTCCAAGGATGCCTCTCCATTGTAGAAGTAATGTAGTTTGACACTGTATAACTGCCATGGCCCAGTGCTATGGAATGATAGTTGTAATTTGGTGATGCATCATCAGCCGTTGGGAGAGAAGGCTAAGAAGCTTACGAAACCACAGCTCCCATAGTTCCATAGCATAGAGCCATAGCAGTTAAAGAGATGTCAAACCATTGATTCTACTGTGTGTAGATGCACCCCAAGTTGGAGAGGGTGTGACCCACAATGCAAAGCTCTTCCTGCTGCCTAGAGACCTTTGGCCCCTTCATGCTACACAAAGCAATACAATTCTACATGAACTGCTATGGCAGTATCCTATGGAATCCTGGGATTAGTACTTTGAGTAGGGGCAAAAGCCAGAGAGCCCTGGTTCTGCACCAAACTGCATGTCCACTAACCAGACATGGGCAAATTTCAGCAGTTTTGGACTTCATCAGTTTTGGACTTCATCTCCCACAATTCGTAACAGCCTGCAAGTCCAAAACACCTGGAGGGCTGAAGTTTGCCCATGTTTGTACTAACCCATAGGACAGAACAGTGGAAGATAAAGAAGAATGATAGTGATATGCAGACAGACCTCAGCTGACAAAGCCTCTTAACAAAGCAGCTCCTTTTTAACAAAGTCTTTTTAGATGCAACCAGACAACTTTTTCTTTCTTATTCTTTTGCTAGTTGGAAGTACAGGGTTTTTTAAAAAATGGTTTTGGTATCAGGAAGATAGTAAAGGAGGGCTGAAGCAAGACTGATTTGCAGTGACTGGTTGCAGATGTGTGTCTAGAGTTAAGAGCATGATGCTAGTATTAGCCAAGTATAACCAACAACAGTAGCTGTCTCCAGAATTGTCAAATATGGCCTTATTCTTCCTACCAATTACCCAGATGATTTCCTCTAGTTGGCCCTGGAATGAACAGCCACAGACCCGTACCCGTACCTAATATTATTGTTGCCTGCCATAGCATTTCATTTATTGGCCTTGCACAAATCTTGGCCCGGCCTTTTAAATTTTTTAAATTGCCTTGCACAGGCAGGATTACTTTTAATATGTGTGTGTTATGGTGACATTTTTTATGCATATTTTGTTTTGTTAATCTTGTGCTTATGTTGTTTTTACTTTGTATGTTCTGTGTTTTTTCCCTGGGAACCTCTCTGACTCCCCTCGGGGAGATAGAGTGGTATATAAATAAAGTTTTTATTATTATTATTATTATTATTATTATTATTATTATTATTATTATTTTGTGGTTACACACCTTTTTTGTAGGTTTTCTCAATTTTAAAAGGGAAAATGACTCTTTCAAAGCTTAACTATTGATAGGAAAAAAAATCTATTTAAAAGGTAATACAGAGCATTTTTAGTACCACTGTTTTTCTTTGTCCCTGTCTCCTACTTCAAACTACAAGAAAGGAGATTCCACCTAAACATTAGGAAGAACTTCCTGACTGTGAGAGCTGTTCAGCAGTGGAACTCTCTGCCCCAGAGTGTGGTGGAGGATCCTTCTTTGGAGGCTTTTAAACAGAGGCTGGATGGCCATCTGTCCGGGGTGCTTTGAATGTGATTTTCCTGCTTCTTGGCAGGGGGTTGGATAGGATGGCCCATGAGGTCTCTTCCAACTCTATGATTCTATAATCCTGAGACATGTTGGTCATAGTTTGATGGATGAATCAGATTGTGGATGTATGAGTGGATAGGTAGGTAGATGATAGATAGATAGATAGATAGATAGATAGATAGATATTTGAGTGTTAAAGTCTGTATTAGGATCAAAAGAACAGTGTCTCTTCTATAGATTGAAAACCTTGGCTTAGGTTAGCATTTCTCAGATGGCAGCTCTCCTGCTGCACGACAAATGGCTTTTGATATTCAGAGGTGTTTCAAAGCAGCTTATGAAACAGCAGCACTTCTGCCATTCAGAGTAGAAAAGTAGGGGCAAGAATTCCTTGAGCCTCTATAAGCTCTTGGCTGTTTTTCAAGGTAGATCTTTGGGTCCTAGCTGATGTGTTTCAGCTGAGAGCAAAGTCAAACAGTTTGGTTCCTTCACTGAAGATGTATGTCTTGTCTTGTGCCCAACTAGGAGGTAGTCTCATGACTTGAAAAATGGAATCGCACAGGCAGTTGAACAATAAAAAGATTCAGGGCACTCCTCAGACTGCAGCTGACACTAATATTTAAAAGTTTTTTTTAAAAAAATATTTTGCTATTTCTGGGTGAATCCTTTTGACTAAGATAGCTTTGTTAATGCCTTAATGGTGATGCCCTTTTTATAGACACTTTCCATACCCATGTCATTTTCTGCTGCACATACATTTGAAGGTAAAAAAGGATGGGAATTATTGGGCATAACTTGGAAAACGTACTCTTTTTACAACTTCCAGATACTCCATACATCCCATTCAAACTATGGTTTTTCCAATCGCTCTGGGACAATTTGGGACACAACTCCAAAAGTTAACACTAGTCATTCTAGCTGGGAGATTCTGGAAGTTGTAATAAAAAAAATAAAAATAAAAATTCTAGATCTGCCAAACCATGATAGAGCAGTTTGTTGAAGCAGAAGAGGTGGTGTATATATAGTAAAGGTAAAGGTTTCTCCTGACATTAAGTCTAGTCATGTCTGACTCTGGGGGTTGTGCTCATCTCCATTTGTAAACCAAAGAGCCGGTGTTATCCGTAGACACCTCCAAGGTCATGTGGCCAGCATGACTACCTAGAGCTCTGTTACCTTCCCATAGAAGTGGTACCTAATTGATCTATTCACCTTTGCATGTTTTCAAACTGCTAGGTTGGCAGAAGCTGGGACTAACAGCAAGAGCTCACCTTGCTCCCCGGATTTGAACTGCCAACATTTTGGTCAGCATGTTCAGCAGCTCAGCGGTTTGACCTGCTGTGCCACCAGGGGTATGTATATACAAAACTAATTCAGAATGGGGAGAGAAAAATCCTTTCCTACCATGTGGAAAATCCAGATTGCCATTACAGTTCACTGGAGAATGAAGTGATCTTGTTCGTTACTACAAGTGGCAACTCCGTTCTATAATGAGGAGACAGTCTTGCAAAACCGAGAACCACAGAGTGCAATTGTTTCTGCTTCAGAGCCTGTTGGAATGTTTTTATGCTGCGGTTGGCAACAATAATGCAGAGATTAACAAGTCAAAATGACAGAAGGACTAAATGTTACTGTCGTTATCTCCAAGGGTGATAGAAAAGATATTTCCCCTGCATCCATACATAAATGTTTTATGATGGTAGACTGGTATAGGAATGAGAAGCACTATGGGAGTAAAAAGCCCTTTCTTCTCCGTTTCTGTCATTCTTTATGTGGAATTTTAATCACGCTGCACTTGATGACCCACCTGACTCTGGAAACAACATGAGCTCTTTTTCCATGTTAACTGAGAAAGCTAGTAATATATTAAACCTCTTTTCCATTTAAAGCCAAGTACTTATACAATGTGGTATTGCTTAGAAAATCCTCCAGAATGTGGATTAAATCAATTGGGCGTGCCTATCACAAGACTATGGGGTGGTGGTTTGTATTTGTTAGCATTTGCCTTTGTAATGCTGGCTTGAGGGTTGCTTCTCATCATATGGCTGGTTGGTGCATAGATGCTTCGGGGGGGGGGGGGCTCTATGGGGCAGCCATTCCTCTAACTTGGCCATGGTAGTCCATGCTCTGGTTACATCCTGTATAGACTACTGCAACACGCTCTACATGGGGATGCCTTTGAAGACTGTTTAGAAACTTCAAATGGTCAACATGCGGCAGCCAGGTTGCTCAATGGGAACATACAACTCCCCTGTTGCATCAGCTCCACTGGCTGCTTGGTTGTTTCCTGGCACAATTCAAAATGCTGGCTGTAGCCTATAAAGCCCTAAACAGTTCCGGCCCAGCTTACCTGTGTGAACGTATCTCTCCTTATGAACCTAGGAGTTTAAGATCGACTGGGGAAACCCTGCTCTCAGTCCTGTCTTGGCGCGCTTGGCAGGGATGAGAAACAGGGCCCTCTCAATGGTGGCCCCTCAGCTGTGGAACTCCCTCCCTAGGGATATTAGATTGGCCCCCTCCCTCCTGACCTTCTGGAAGAAAGTAAAAACCTGGCTTTTTGAACAAGCCTTTGGGAATGCAGTGCTATAGACAATCACAGATTTATGTGGAACTGAATTGGAATAGCTCAGACAATGTTTTTTTGGATGAGATGAACAGTGAAGGCATTGGTTTTATATGTTTTTAAATGGTTTTTATTGTATAATTTTATTAATGGTTTAAATGTTTATATTTTATACTGTATATGGTCACGGCATAGAATAGCTGCCTATGTTGTAAAGCCACCTTGAGTCACCTTCGGGCTGAGAAAGGTGGGATAGAAATATTGTAAATAAATAAATAAATAGAGCTAGCAATACTGGCTTAGCAAGATGTTTGGCTTACTTTCACATCAAGCTTAACTTTCAAGTTGACACTTTTGGAGTTCAGAATAGAGAAACTGCTTTGGGAGACGGTGGTCGGGCATCCGGACAACATGACCGGTCCAGCAGAGTTGATGGCAAAGGACCATTGCTTTAATGCTGGTGGTCTTTGCTTCTTCAGGCACGCTGACGTTTGTCCAATTGCCTTACCAAGAGATTTGCAGGATTTTCCGGAAGCAGCACTGATGGAATCATTCCAGGAGTTGCATGTGACTTCTGTAGACAATCCACATCTTGCAGGCGTATAGCAGGGTTGGGATGACAATAGCTTTATAAACAAGGACCTTGGTATCCCTACGGATGTCCCAGTCCTCAAATATTCTTAGCTTCATTCGGAAAAATTTTGCACTCGCAGAGCTCAGGCAGTGTTGAATTTCAGTGTCAATGTTGACTTTGGTGGAGAGGTGGCTGCCAAGATAGCAGAAGTGATCAACATTTTCTAATGTTACACCATTAAGCTGGCATTGAAGAGGGATTGGCCAGTGACTGCTGGAAGAGCACTTTGGTTTTCCTGATGTTCAGTGACAAGACGAGCTTCTTGTATGCTTCTGCGAAAGTGGCTTGTAGGTCTTCTTCTAAATGCACACAGATGATGTTGTCATCAGCATACTGGAGTTCGATAATAGATGCTGTTGTAACCTTGGTTTTGGCTTTCAGTCTCCTGAGGTTAAATAGCTTGCTATCTGTCCGATAGATTATTTCCACTCCAGTAGGAAGCTTCCCATCAGCAAGGTGAAGTATCATAGCGATGAAGATGGAAAATAAAGTTGGGGCAATAACACATCCCTGTTTGACACTTGATTCCACCTTAAATGGGTCACTTTGGGAGCCATTGCTCTCCAATACTGTTGTCATCATGGAGGAGCTGCAGGATGTTTACAAATTTGTTGGGGCACCCGATTTTTTGGAGGATGGTCCAGAGAATGCTGTGATTCACTGTGTTGTACCATTATAGAGAATGTACCATTATAGAGAATGAAGGCAGCCCACTCCCCCAGCCCCTGTTTCTAGACTGTTTCTTTATCTGTTTTTAAAGATGTATGACGGAGCCCATCCCACAATACAAGGGACTTCCTTTCTGTACCCATCATAAATAGTCAGTAAAGTGTCTCAAATTCCTACAAAACAGAGGGAAAGAAGACAGGCAGAGATCATCTTCTGAGCTCAGGAGAAAACAGTAAAAAAATACATGGGATGGGCGCTGTCAAATTTGCCTGTGTTGAATCGCTTCAGTGATGTGGAGTAAGGGCATTCCTGAGGATGGTTCCCTACCAAGCATTAACATTTCTTTCCCAAAATCCTACTTCCTTCAGCCTAACATGGTAATTTTTTAAATTATTTTTTTTCATGTCTAGAGCGACTTGAATAACTACAAGTCACTTCTGGTGTGAGAGAATTGACCATCTGCAAGGATGTTGCCAAGGGGACACCCGCATGCTTTGATGTTTTACTATCCTTTTAGAAGGCTTCTCTCATGCCCCCACATGGAGGGGAGAGCTGGAGCTGACAGAGGGAGCTCAACTCGCTTTCCCCGGATTCAGACTGCTGTCCTGTTGGTTAGAGGTCCTGATGGCACAAGGATTTAGTCCATTGCACCATCAGAGGCTCCTTTAAAATTAATGCAATCATTAGAAATACCAAAATTTCAATATGTCTTTTTTTTTCTTTAATTTCTCCTTTATAGTATTCTTGTCTTTTGAAATTGCAGTACTACTAGATTCTTCCACAATGGAGAGCACTCAGTTTGGGAGGAAAGCCCCATATCCCCAAAGTGGTGTCTAGTTAAGATCAATTTCTCAGGTCTACTCCAGAGTAGTGGGATTGGAGGGAAAAGCCCAGTATCCAGTTTTGTTTTCAAGTTTTTTTAATGGTGGGAACTGCACTTGCTCTTGTGATAAATCTGAAAATGGATGATTTCAGGATAAAAGGCAAGAAAGAACTATGTGTGATGGGATCTGAGAAACAATATGATTTGCTTTCTAATACAACGGGACAACACCATGGTAATATGAACCCACTCCCCCAGTGGGATAATATGGATGGGTAGGAAAGGCATAATTTACGGTATGTTGTTTGGCTTTCTCTTAGTTTATGCACTTTGACTTGGACGATGGGCTATTTAACTGCCAGAGAGATCCATTAGGATTTTGCTGCTGTAATTCAACAATTGAATCTGATACAGACTTCTATGTTTAACCACACTTAAGAGAATATCTGCAATGACCAATCTTGATAAAATAATTAAGAGTAGAGACATCACACTGGCAACGAAGATCCACATAGTTAAAGCAATGGTATTCCCCGTAGTAACCTATGGATGCGAGAGTTGGACCATAAATAAGGCTGAGCGAAAAAAGACAGCTTTTGAACTGTGGTGTTAGAGGAAATTTTTGAGAGTGTCTTGGATTGCAAAAAGATCAAACCAGTCCATACTCCAGGAAATAAAGTCCGAGTGCTCATTGGAGGGAAGGCTATTAGAGGCAAAGATGAAGTACTTTGGCCACATAATGAGAAGACAGGAAAGCTTGGAGAAGACAAAAATACTGGGAGAAATGGAAGGAAAAGGGAAGAGGGGCCAACCAAGGGTTAGATGGATGAATATTATCCTTGAATTGACTGGCTTGACCTTGAAAAACCTGCTGGTGGTGATGGCTGACAGGGAACTCTAGCGTGGGTTAGTCCATGAGGTCACAAAGAGTCGAAAACAACTGAACGAATAAGCAAAAAAGAGAACATCTGCACTGCAGAAGTAATCCAGTTTCATACCACGTTTAACTATTATGGCTCAATGTTATGGAATGATGGATGTTGAAGTTTGGTGAGACACTGGTACTCCTCGGTAAAGAATGCTAAGAACTCCCAGAATTCAATTGCATTAAACCATTGTGTTAAAGTGGCATCAAAACTGTGTTAAGTTTACAGTACAGAGCTATCTTTAAATTGACTTCAAGTAAAGGAAAATATTTCACTGTTACGATCTTCTCAATGGCATGGGTAGTTTGTAATTTTTGTGTTGCCATCTATATCCATGCTCATGCGCTCACATGGATAAAGGAACGTGAAGTATTCTGCATCCCCAAAACCAGTTTCTCCAGCTGGGTCAGGCCCCAGTAGTTTTGGGTCACAACTCCCATCCTCTTTAAGCAGCATGCCCATTATTCCCCAAAATGGAGCCCAACACGTGTGTAGACTTGGGAGAAGAGTGCCTTTGTTTGTAGACTTCAGACTTTATCCCCATATATAACATGTGGATGCTTGTTGATATTTCATGCTGATCAAGCTCCTTGCCCCAGGCTGCCATATCTATAGAAAGTTTTACTTTCCACCCTGTCCTCCAGATGCCTTTAAGCTGCCACTTAATGTGAGAGCTGCTGGTTTATTTATAGCTGGCATATAATCACACTTGGATATTTTTAAAGTGTCCTGCCTGGTGATATTGGAGTTGTTTTTGTTAACTCATTTGCATTAAGCCCCATTGCTTGTCCAAAGATATCAGCACCAAGATCAGGAGATCTTGCAGAAGCTGTTCCTTAAAGCCAATACTTCACAACACATTAGCAAACACACAAACTGTAAAATCTGTGCAATAAGAGTAAAGCACCAGGGCTCCAAAAGGAATACAATCCCCTAAAAAGCAGCTCCCACTACCCTAATGTCCTTAAGACAGAGCTAGTGCTGTGCCTCCCATCTTCCCTAGCTATTGTGGTTCAACACATCGGTTTGAGAAATAGTGTTTGCAAGGAGACTCACCACTGAATTTTAGTACTGGGATTCCACTTTAACTGCCATGACTTCATCTTGTCAAGCCCTAGAGTTTGCATTTTGGGAGGGCACTAAAGGAGCTCTCTCCCTAAATGTCAAAACTCAGGGTCCCATAGATTGTAGCCACAACAATCAAAGTGGACTTAGGCCCTAAGGTCTATTGTGCTATGTTTTAGCAGTTTCTGTTGACTACCATGAATTATGCATAAGAGGATGCCAACTACAGGCAGTCCCCAAGTTACAAACATTCTACTTACAAATGACTCAGAGTTAAGAATGGGGTGAGACAACAGGAAGTGAGAGAAATCCACCCCTTGGAAAGAAAATTCACTCCTGAAAGAGTTATCATGGGGAAAAGGTATATATGGCTGGAGTTACACTTTAAAGTGTGCCTGGTCCAGCCTGCATACAAATTCAATCTACAGAACCTATCTTGCCTGTAACTTGGAGACTGTCGGTATTCAGAAACACTTAGTATCGTCTCAGTCTCTATTCTTTAATTAAAGAAAAATAAACAGGCACATAATATGTATTACAACACATCTCAGATCCTCAGCACTATGCCTATAGAATGGAGAGAAACCTCTGGATGTAATCTCCATTTAATGATGGCATTTAATGATAATAAAACTTTATTTATATTCCGCTCTATCTCCCCAAAGGGACTGAGGGCGGATTTGGCTAGATGTCTAGCTTTGGTAGCTATACATATCTCCTGATACTACTTCTCCAGACCACTTTGTAAGTCCTCTTGCATCCCACTGCAGTCAAATTGCATCCCCAGAAACATCTCTTAAAGGATGCGCTTTTCCATAAATGTGATATGAAGGAAGGCTGTGGAGGGAGAAAAGTGTCAGCTTTGGATCCTAAATCAAGTTTGGATCATTAGGTGATGTCTTTGTACCCTGTCACACATTTATTCAGGAATGGGATCCAACTTGCTGGAGGGTTTCAGGTGGACCATATGTAAGCAGAAAAGAAACAGAGAACTTTCCTTCTGTGAAGTTGCTTAACATCTTAGATTCACGCCACTCTACTTATAGAGTATTACACAGGAGATTTTGTGTGTGTGTGTGTGTGTGTTGAGCCAGTGGGAGCAATTTACTCTAGAAATCTCCTGAGATATAAACCACTTCCATTAAAAGTGCTAAAAAGTAATGGGACTGCTTCAAGCACTGGAGATCCCTGAGGAGAGGTGATATTTTGGGGAAAGTAAGATTCAATAATATCCTCTCAAGATATACTCAAGGTTGAATTGCAAGAGTCAGACTATCTTTAGTAATTATTCCTCCTGCTTTTAAAACTTTATCATTTCCATGGTACAATGTTGTGATCAGCACTGGCCACATTTAACCATCAAGCTACCGGAGCCCCCGGTTGCTCAATGGATTAAACCAGGGGTCCTCAAAGTTTTTAAACAGGGGGCCAGGTCATAGTCCCTCAAACTGTTGGAGGTCCGGATTATAAATTGAAAAAACAACAACATGCACACTGCACATATATTATTTGTACTGCAAAATACACTTTAAAACAATACAATAATTAAAATGAAGAACAATTTTAACAAATATAAACTTATTAGTATTTCAATGAGAAGTGTGGGCCTGCTTTTGGCTGATGAGATAGGATTGTTGTTGTTGTGTGCTTTCAAGTCATTTTAGACTTAGGTTGGCCCTGAGTGAAGGCTAGGTAAATGACCTTGGAGAGCCGTATCCAGGCCCCAGGCCTTAGTTTGAGAAGCCCTGGGTTAAACCCTTATGCTGGCAGGACTGAAGCCCGATAGGTTGGAGGTTTGAATCTAGGGAGAGTGCAGATGAGCTCCCTCTGTCAGCTCCAGCTCCCCATGCAGGGGCATGAGAGAAGCCTCCCACAAGGATGGTAAAACATTGAAACATCCTGGTGTCCCCTGGACTACATCTTGCAGATGGCTAATTCTCTCATGCCAGAAGCAACTTGCAGTTTCTCAAGTAACTCCTAACATAAAAAAACATCAAGCTAAAACATATTTAAGTGTGAAAACAGCAAGCTTCAGTGAACCTCATGCTCGCCCATCCTTTCTCCTCTTACTGCCTTTGTTTAATCATAGCTTCTCATGTTATCCAAATTGACAGACTATGGTTTATATTTTCTGTGATCATTTTAAAAATCCCTTTCTCAGTGGACAGAAAATTGCTTAAATTACATGTTACTTTGAAATTCATATTAGTAAGAATTACTAATCTGCCACTTTCTATGTAGAGGTCAGGATGGCAGTGGCCACCATTCAGGCAATAATATTGAGAGGCCAGTCAAGTTTTGGTGCAGAACTGTGATTGGAGCCAATTGCATCCTGGGGGAAACAGTCACACAAGGAGGTGCTGTGTTTGTCCTTACACAATGTCAGAAATGTACTTACACTTATTCTAACATAGGACAGAAGGAAGAGTGGCCTATGTCTGTAAAAAATATAGTCAGTTAATATTGTCACAGATCTATGTACAAATTATAGTTTGCCAATGATACATTTAGTAGTTTTTCTGAGATGAATTTTATATGATTCTACTAAACAACTCTTGGTGTGCTTTACAATGTTATAGGGAAGTTCTGTGTCATAATATTAGAATTTGTTTTGGGCTCTAATTAAGCATATTCACTAGACTACATTATTGAAACTAAATGTGGTTATCCAAATTTGATAGGCATCCACTTTCATTTTGCTTCTTCAGCGAATTTCCAGCTCAGTGTCTCACTCATCAGTCTGAATGAATAGACATTCAAACATTTCACATGGATTTCGGAGTTGAATTGTGCAAATACTTCACTGATGTCCAGCAACCTAATTCAAATAAATGCGTATCCATGGTTTCCCATCATCCATGACTTGAAATCATTTTTAAAATGCCCCAAAGGAAACCTTGATATTGCTATTCTATATAAGGGATACAATTTTATGATGTCATTGTGGCTGGGAGGGTCTTCGCACAATTAAAACTTGTGCATCAGCTGCAACTGTATCTCAAAAAGCCTGACTTGACCACGGTTGTCCACGCTTTAGTTACATCTAAAATTGAATACTGCAATGCACTCTACATGGGGCTTCCTTTGAAAGCAGCTCAGAAATTGCAGTTAGTGCCAAGGTCAGCAGCCAGATTACCAACTGCTTATAGGGAGCATACGATGCCCCTATTAAAGCAACTCCACTGGCTGCTAATAAGTTTCCGGGCCCAATTCAAAGTGCAGGTTATCCCCTATAAAGCCCTATGTGGTTTGAGTCCAACCTATCTTCAAGATCACATCTCCTTTTATGAATTGGCATGGACACTAAGATCTACTGGGGAGGCCCTCCTCTCGATCCCATCTCCATCTCAAGTGCGGTTGGTGGGGACGAGAGAGGGGCCTTTCTTGGTGGTGGCTCCCTGGCTTTGGAATGCATCCTGAGGGAGATTAGGCTGGCCTCCACTCTCCAAGCCTCCTGTATACAATTGAAAAAATGGCTTTTTAGACAAGCCTTTGACCATGTCTAGACATTCAAGGACCTAGAGATTTTTCACTGTGCACTTTAGGAGACTGATATTGATTGCAGTTTGTTTTATATTCTGCAGCTATTGTCGCATTTTATTGAACCTAATTTGGGGAGGGGGGTGATGTTTATGTTGGTTGTTGTAGCCTTGTGTTGTTGTCTTTGCACATTTTGTATATTGCATGTTTGAATGTTTGAGTGCTTTGTGAGCTGCCCTGAGTCCCTCCATGAGAGGGTGGTGGGGTATAAAGTTGTTGTTGTTGTTGTTGTATGTAACCAGACTTCAGAAACCATGGATTTTGATATCCACACGGAGTTCTGGAACTAAACTCCAGTTGACACTAAGGGCCTACTGTCTATGTAAATATGGACGTATCATTAACTCATTTATTAAATTTTAAGGCAAAAACCCCACCCGAAAATTATTGCAAAGTTATCTTTTACCACCATTTATTCATTATGTGCACTTGAATAGTCTTAGGCTTGTAAGGAATGTATGCCTATAAGCTTTATCAGGTGACGTCTAGTCTAAACACATGTCCTTAAGGCACAGGCCACTAGAGAAGGGTTCAGTCTTAAGAAAGAAGTGATAAGAACACAGATAAGTTCTAATTAGTGAATGTGGGTTTATTCTATTAAGAGGGGTCCGTTCAGGGTGTCAAGTTGTGTGACCACATCCTCTGCTGTTGAAATCTCTTGGTTTGGCAGCAGTGAACTTTGAGGGGAAAGCACTTCTTTCACTTTAAGGGAAAGTATGTAGAAAAGAATGTGGCATGTTTCACAAGGGAGTCATGCTTTTCAAGGATTGTGATTCCCTTTTAAAATAAGCTGCACATTCCCTATACCAATTGTTTTAGAGCTAAAGTATTTTTTAAATGTCATTACTGTTCCACCATCGTTTTGCAGAGTAGCATCACTAATGTGAATGAAGGCTGACACATGCAGTTTTTAGGATGTGCTACACTGATAAACACAAATGAGTCTGATGTGCTACACAAACATGTTAGAATGGGTATTCTCGCTTTTTGATAGAACAGGATCCACGTCAACACACTTCCCCAGAACACTTAATAATAATAAATAATAAAACTTTATTTATATACTGCTCTATCTCCCTGAGGGGAACTCAGGGCGGTTTCCAAGCAACATCTCCAAAACATACAGAGTAAACAGCATAACATAAAATTAACAAAACAACATAAGCATAAAATTATCACAATAATACATATATATTAAAAATAATCCTACCGGTTCAGAGCAATTAAAAGGCCTGGCCGAGGCTAGTGCAAACTCAAAATATGAGTGGTATAACAGGCTAATAGCAATGGTAATAGCACTTGAACTGGGATAGACAAATGTGAGCTGAAACAATTTGTGAAAATGAACAAAGCAGCTAGCAATTCTTTATACTTGTCTGAAATGCTTTCTCCATAAACATCTTATTAACAACATCAAGAGTTTGGAAAAGTTGGCTTTTTGAATGAAAGTTTCCATAATCTCCCACAGCTGTAGTCCAAAAAAGTAACTTCTCCAAGTTCTGAGGGCCCTTCCACACAGCCATATAACCCACTATTTCATCACACTAGAGAATGAATCCACTTTAAATCCGGTTTCTGCTTCCTACATAATTCTGGGGTTTGTAGTTTAGTGAGGCTATTAAAGGCTCCTCCCTAAACTACAAGCCCCAGAATTCTGCAAGAGGCAGCAACCGGATTTAAAGTGCATTCATTCTCTAGTGCAGGGATCCTCAAACTAAGACCCCGGGGGCCAGATGCAGCCCTCCAAGGTCATTTATCCGGCCCTCGCTTAGGGTCAACTTAAGTCTGAAACAACTTGAAAGCACACAACAAAAACAACAACAACAACAATCCTATCTCATCAGCCAAAAGCAGGCCCACACTTTCCATTGAAATACTAATAAGTTTATATTTGTTAAAATTGTTCTTCATTTTAATTATTGTATTGTTTTTAAGTGTTTTTTGCACTACAAATAAGATATGTGCAGTGTGCATAGGAAATAATTCATTAATTTTTTTCAAATTATAATCCGGCCCTCCAACAGTTTGAGGGACTGTGACCTGGCCCTCTCTTTTAAAAGTTTGAAGACCTCTGCTCTAGTGTGATGAGGTCTCCAGGATATCGAGGCTTTGAACTGGGTTATATGAGTCCACACTGCCATATATTCCAGTTCAAAGCAGCTAATGTGGGATTTTATTCAGCTGTGTGGAAGGGACCTGAGTCTAATCAGAGCAGATTTTTGAACGCTTCATCCTTGACCCAGGATTACCATTCGTTTCTGATGTTGCTTTGTGATTTCATAATGGTCAACACTTGTTAGAGCTTATATAATATGTTGCAATTGTGGCATAGCAGAGTCACAAAGGATTTCAGAGACTGCAGATAACGTGGCAGATGAGACAGTAAATTGGAGCCACATAGACTGGAATCTCCGATGTGCAATGCTGTGGTAGCAAAAGCCTTGGCTTTGGATATGGGAAACCCAATTTAAAAATGCCACTTTAGTGATGAAGCCCAAGGTTCTTTTTTCTCAGCCTCACTTTTCCCAGGAGGTGGCACTTCCTGGGTTGGTAATGTTTTGAGCTTTTGGGAGACGGGTGTGATACAAATGTGATACATGAAAAACATTTATTTTCCACCCCTTTCCATCTTTTTTTTTTTTCTGGTACTATCAAGGTTGCTGTCATTTAAAAAAAAATACACTGTTGCTAATAAAATATATAACTACAGTATCCTTTTGTTAAATATTTTCTTATAGTTAACATACACTGAACAGTTCTTCCTCTACTCGCATTTGGTGAAGGATGAACAAGTTTAATTTCAGATTATTGAATTGTTCAGTTACATTTAACTTTATCCCCAAAGTTTCCTCATCTTAGGGCCCTTCCACACAGCCATATAACCCAGAATATCAAGGCAGAATAACCCACAATATCTGCTTTGAACTGGAATATCTGAATCCACACTGCCATATATCCCAGTTCAAAACAGATAATGTGGGATTTTATTCAGCTGTGTGGAAGGGGCGTTAGTTATTCTCCAGATACATTGACAGCATGTTGATTAAAAAAACCTTTGCCTATACAGACAGTCCCCAAGTTACAAACAACTCATAGTTACAAACGAGGGTGAAACAACAGGAAGTAAGAGAAATCTGCCCCTTGGAAGGGAAATTCAGTCTTGGAAGAGTTATCATAGGGAAAAGGTGTCTCCACTGAAGTTTTATCACTAATCCTTGTTTCCACAACAAGCCAGATTTTTCAAAGTCCAGGAGGGTGGTATATTCTTCTTCTTTTGGAGTTCTTTAAACAAATGTTGGAAGGCCAACAATATAAATTTAAATTATACAAAAATGTTGGAGCCCCCGGTGGCATACTGGGTTAAATCCTTGTACTGACAGGACTGAAGACCAACAGGTTGCAGGTTCAAAATCCAGGGAGAGCGTGGATGAGCTCCCTGTGTCAGCTCCAGCTCCCCATGAGAGAAGCCTCCCACAAGGATGGTAAAACATCAAAACATCCAGGCATCCCCTGGGTACGTCCGTGCAGATGGCCAATTCTCACACCAGAAGCAACTTGCAGTTTCTCAAGTTGCTCCGGACATGAAAATAAAGTTGTATTTTAGTTGCATGTCCTGAAGGGCAAGATTTGGACAAGATGACCTTTGTGTTTCTTTCCAGCTTGGTAGTTAGTGGGCAGAGGAAATAATAATAAAATTTATTATTATTATTATTATTATTATTATTATTATTATTTACACATAGTCAAATTAAATACAGCATAGTAAAATCAAATATATCTATAAAATCTTATATTAAAGCATAGTTAAAATGCAACCATAAAAGAATATATTGAAGCATATATTAAAATACTTGAGACAAAGGTTAAAACAGAATATAGAATGTGATTAAAAGTCATAGTTAAAACTGACTTAGTGTGCCTGCTGGAAGAGATAGGTCTTCAGTTGTGTTTTAAATCCTGACAACTATCTAGCTGTTGGAGCTCTTTTGGCAGGTCGTTCCACCATCTTGGGGCGGCCGATGAAAAGGTCCTCAAGGTGACATCCCCCAAAGGACCTAAGTGTGTGGGGCGGATTGGAAGGGAGAAGGTGATTCTGTAATCTGAATGGTTGGTTAATGCTTTTAAAAGTGTCACGCTACATACTGTAAATAAATAGGCTCTTGCAAGGATCTCTTCATTCATCTGGAGAGGCCCTGCTTATGATCCCACCAGCATCACAAGCCCGATTGGTGGGGACGAGGGATAGGGCTTTCTCGGTGCTGGCCCCTCGACTCTGGAACTCTCTCCCTAAGGACATCAGGCAGGCCCCGTCGCTAGCAATCTTTAGGAGGAGCTTGAAAATGTGGTTGTTCCAGTGTGCCTTTCCAGAATAAGGAAACTCCTAGCATTATGTCCCAACGCACTTTATCAGAGATCCAGGATATCTCCATGCCCATCCCCCTCCAAACACCCCACCTTATCATGCCCAGCACTTTTAATTTTAATTATTACATTTGGACCGGCCATTGTTTTTAATTGTGTCATTGGGTGTTGTTAATGTTATTGCTTTGTTTTTGAGATATTGTGTTGTTGTTGTTTTTATTGTTGTATTTGGGCTCGGCCTCTTGTAAGCCGCACCGAGTCCTTTGGGAGATGGTAGCGGGGTACAAATAAAGGATTATTATTATTATTATTATTATTATTATTATTACTGCTAGCTCACAAATCCAAAAGATCTCTGATTGCTAGTAAAGCACCTGATACAAGTTTAAATGCTGTGCCAAAGTTATTGTACAAGCTAAACATGCAACAGCTTATGACCTCAGTTTATAGGGGCTTCAAATTCAATGTGATTATGTTAGAATAATAAACATTTTTGTTAATGTCCTTAGTGGACTCTTGCCATGGCCAAAGGCTCTGTGGACTACATTGGCCCACATACATTATTGTGGGTGTCTCTCCCACAAACACTCTTAAAAGCTACGCTGCCGGCTTTTGGTGGTGAATTGTGTTGCTGAAATTTGGCAGTAAATGTGGGAAAGCCCCATTTTGCTTGCTTGAAATATCTCGCTGTGGTTTGCCACTGACATCTGCCAGCAAAAGAGGGAAATGATCTTTTAAGCAAGTCAATTATTGCTTTAAATGGCTTGTTGGGTTTGCAGACAAATACTGACAATTCTACATAGTGGACAATTCTACATAGCCCTGCTGCTCTCAGACACAAACTCAGCTGTGATGTACCACGTCGCTAAGTTCTGCATGGCTGCGATTAAAATCTGGCAGATGGTTATTGAAAGTCAAAAAATCTAAGCTTCACCTCTGGAATATAGATAGGAAATCAGATATAGACTGATATTTATAGTGTTGGATATTCCCGATGTCATCCCCTCTACTTGTCTTTAGATTGCCTTCAGATGATCTTGTGGGTTGTCTTGGGTTTAAATAGATCTTAGAATTTGTTGAAGTTTGAAGTATATAACCCCTTAGGTTTGATGTGGATGTGCGGGACTGGGTCTCCCTATTATGATGTGGTCATCAACTGTAATAATAAACTTTACTGACAAATACAGATGTTTCAAGAAAACCAAATGTTTGCTCCCAAACTGAGGTTAACTACAGGATGTACCAGGATAGGGGGAGGGGATGGATCCTAGATCTTAAACCACCTGGCTGTAATAATGGTGTCACTCAGTTAAGGCTCTGCTTGCATTGCTGAATGTTATATCATTCCTTGTGCACTTTTTTTGTGTCAGGAGCGACTTGAGAAACTGCAAGTCGCTTCTGGTGTGAGAGAATTGGCCGTCTGCAAGAACATTGCCCAGGGGATGCCCGGATATTTAATGTTTTACCATCCTGTGGGAGGCTACTCTCATGTCTTTGCATGGAAAGCTGGAGCTGAGACTGGATCTCACCCCGCTCCCCAGATTTAAACCGCCAACCTGCCGGTCAGCAGTCCTGCCGGTACAAGGGTTTAACCCATTGCGCCACTGGGCATTCCTCCTTGTGCACTGTTCTCCCATAATCCTTTTTTTTATATATACTCAGAAAACTCCTGGTTTGTGGGTTATGTTGTTGATAGGCAAATCACTCGCACTCTCTGTCTATCACACACACATATACACACACAAATACTCCTTTGATATTTTCAGCTTGTTCATAAAGTACAGAATGGGTAGAGGATGGATACCTTTCCTATGCAGATATACATATTTTATATATTGTTCCACAATGGCAGGAGAAGCCACAGTCTTCCTCTGAAGCACCTCAGTTGAGAATGCTGGAGCTGAATGGGCATGCAAAGAAAGCCCTGCGGCTCCTGATTCATCACCACGGGACTTGTGGCCAAACCCAGCTTTGCAGAAAATAATTCAGGCAAAGGCAGTCTCGGCTGCCATGTGGACCAAGGCTTTCTCTGAAAATGTGGGGGCTGCCTACCCAGCAAAGTTTTCCAAAAATCTGGCTATCACCCAGCCAGCCACGCAAGAGCACTGTCACACCAGGTGGAAAAACAACCCTTGCAGGTCAAACTACAGTAGGCTGTTTAATTTTCCATCCTAGCTGGTCCTGCCCACTGATGAAGCTTATCTGTTTTATTTGATTTATTTCCAGTGGGCAATGTGAAAGAATAAACCCTGGATGTAGCCCATGCTCTGCTCAAAGTGTTTTGCTGTGAAGAAAAGAATTGTGTTGTTGTTGTTGCTGCTGCTGCTGCTGTTGTTGAAATGGGGTTGGGGGCATACTGATCTTCGGAGTCTGACCTCTTGGCACAACAGAGAGATTTATCAGAGGGGGCATGTGACTCGTGAAGCAAGAGACACACAACCCCGGCTTGAAGGAAACAGCTGCTCATTTATGCTTTCGCGCTTGGCAGCTGGACAAAGAAAGGAGATGTTTGTGTTGAATACCTCTGCAGAACCCACTACAGTAAGTGGTTTTTCCTGTTGTCATTGGGCTCTATGTCTGTATGCTTATGGTGTCTCTGTATATGTGTGTTTAAAGCCACAAATGCCTTCTCGTTTCTCTTTGAACTTATTGCAAAGTCCCTTCACGGCTGAGGTGCATTTTGCCTCCCCACAGATCCAAAATCAGCTGTCCTTTTCCCCCTGGAGTCATTCTTTCCCCACAGACTGTTAGCATAATAGAAACAAAATGAGGAACTCGTGTTTCCCTTCAGTAAGGGGGGCAAAGTAAAATTGGATGGAAGGGGTTATTTTGCCGGCCAACTAATGCATGGTTTGCCAAGTTCATAAGGATCCTGCATCTTCAAGAAATAAGAAAGATTTTTGGGTGCTGCTTCTGCTTTGATTACAGAGTTGGAGTGGAGGAGAAATGGCACCTGGGAAAGTTCTCCATCCTGCAAAGCCATTAGGGATAAAGGCACCCTGTTTTATTTTAGAAGTGGGTAGTCCTACTCAAGCTCTGACAGATTTGTTTTCCTTGGAATGTTGTGAAGTGGGTCACAAAATAATGCCAGCATTGTGCTTAAGTTTAACGGCACCCTTGCCTTTTTCAAGAAGCTCATCCAACACACAGCACCGCTACTTTCTGGGGTTATTTGTGGCACCCTTGAAAGTGTAAATGGAAGAGTGCTGGTTTATAAAAAATAAAACTAAAATAGATAAATGCTGTCTTGTATAAATTGTGCTGTATGCCAATTTGCATAACTGTAGTATGTGAGAAAGGGAAGAACTATTATGCAAAAGATGGCAAGTTTCCCTGCCTTTTACTGCTGCCTTTTATAATATGCTTGTGTTTTTTCTGGGTATCTTTAAAACATCTGGTTGGCCTTATCAGTTGCAGGGCTTGAAGGCAAGGGAGGGCTACTAATTTACACCATTCTTGTGAACTTCCTGGATACAACACGGAGCATTTAGGAATGCAGTCAATGGCAATTCAAACAGTGCCAAACTGAATTCACTCTACAGTGTAGATCCACCACAGTATACAGGTATATGAATTGATCTTTCATTGTATATTTGATCTTCTGATGAAAGGTAGGTGCTGCATACTTTCCAACCTTTCACAGGTGAAAATTGGGACACATGTGGCTAAGTCATAGTGTCTCAAACTGTGCTCCTCTAGATGATTTGGACTTCAACTCCCACAATTCCTAACAAGCTGGCCGGGATTTATGGAATCTGAAGTCCAAAACACCTTTAGGAACGCAGTTTGAGAAACAATGGCTAAGGAAATGCTGGAGCCCCCAGTATTTTATGTATCATGTCATCAGCAACCAGACATTTGTATTACATTTTTAACAAAAACAGACAAAAGACAGAATCTGCAAGCTTGGTAGTTGATTAAATGTCCTTTGACCAGTATCTGGCCACTTGGAGTGCCTCTGGTGTTGCCGCAAGGAGGTCCTCCATTGTGCATGTAGCAGGGCTCAGGTTGCATTGCAGCAGATGGTCAATGGTTTGCTCTTCTCCACACTTGCATGTCGTGGATTTCACTTTGTAGCTCCATTTCTTGAGGTTGGCTCTGCATCTCGTGGTGCCAGAGCGCAGTCTGTACAGCGCCTTCCAAGTTGCCCAGTTTTCTGTGTGCCCGGGGGGAGTCTCTCATTTGGTATCAGCCACTGGTTGAGGTTCTGGGTTTCAGCCTGACACTTTTGGACTCTCGCTTTCTGGGGTGTTCCAGCGAGTGTCTCTGTAGAAACTATTTCTTGATTTAAGTCGTTGACGTGCTGGCTGATACCCAAACAAGGGATGGGCTGGAGATGTCACTGCCTTGGTCCTTTCACTATTGGCTGCTACTTCCCGGCGAATGTCAGGTGGTGCGATACCAGCTAGACAGTGCAATTTCTCCAGTGGTGTAGGGCGCAGACACCCCGTGATAATGCAGCATGTCTCATTAAGAGCCACATCCACTGTTTTAGCGTGGTGAGATGTGTTCCACACCGGGCATGCATACTCAGCAGCAGAGTAGCATAGCGCAAGGGCAGATGTCTTCACTGTGTCTGGTTGTGATCCCCAGGTTGTGCCAGTCAGCTTTTGTATGATATTGTTTCTAGCACCCACTTTTTGCTTGATGTTCAGGCAGTGCTCCTCGTAGGTCAGAGCACGGTCCAGAGTGACTCCCAGGTATTTGGGTGTGCTGCAATGCTCCAGTGGGATTCCTTCCCAGGTGATCCTCAGAGCTCGGGATGCTTGTCTGTTCTTAAGGTGAAAGGCACATGTCTGTGTTTTAGATGGATTAGGGATCAACTGGTTTTCCCTGTAATAGGCAGTAAGAGCACCTAGAGCTTCGGAGAGCTTCTGTTCAACCATCTCAAAGCTCCTTGCTTGAGCAGTAATGGCACGATCATCAGCATAGATGAAGCTCTCTGTCCCTTCTGGCAGTGGCTAGCCATTTGTGTAGATGGGAGCCCCCAGTGGTGCAGTGGATTAAACCACTGAGCTGCTGAACTTGCTTACTGAAAGGTCACAGGTTCGAATCTAAAGAGCAGCATGAGCTCCCCCTGTTAGCCCCAGCTTCTGTCAACCTAGCAGTTTGAAAACATGCAAATGTGAGTAGCTCAGTAGGTACCACTCCACTGGGAAGGTAATGGCACTTCATGCAGTCATGCCGGCCACATGACCTTGGAGGTGTCTACGGACAACGCCAGCTCTTTGGCTTAGACATGTCAATGAGCACCAAACCCAGAGTCGGACATGACTGGACTTAATGTCAGGGAAAAACCTTTAACTACCTTAAGTAAATGCAGAGTGTTGTCAGAATGGTAAAAGTTATTACAGGCAATGTGATGCAAAGTTGTAGGAGAGTCAGCAGCAGTTTGCATTTGCCTGAGGCTAATGGAAAGCCAAAATCTCTCCTGTTCTTTCTCAAAGTGGACCTAATTGCAGGCTTTTTTTATTTTTTGCACTATGAACTCAGTTTGCAGCAATTAAAACAAACTGAAGAGAAAGTGGGAAAATAATAGGCAGAGAGCGAAAACTAGACATTTTCACTGAGAAAGCATAAAAGCAGGAAGGAGTTATTTTATCCCTCTTGTTCTCTATCAGGACTCCAGTACATATGTAATTTGACCACAGAACCTTTTAATTATTTTTAAACATGTTCATATCACTTTCTACTTAATTAAAATCTTAGAGTGGCTTCTGTGAAAAAAATAAATAAAATTAAATGCTAAAATAATAAATTAGCAATATGACTACGATAATTAATTAAAACAATGTGTTAAAAATTATGACAACAGCTGGCAACATTAAGCAAAAAAATAAGCAGGGAAATGCTAAAAGAAGGCCAAAATCTCATTGCTTGTGCTAACTAGGCCCAATGAAAACAGAGTGATAGAATTAATTCCAGAATGGCAGTTGACATGCTATGCAGCTTCCACAGTTTTAGTTGCAACTAGCAGCTAAACCATTAGATTTAGTTTAAGGCATCAAGCTTATTTGCTGCAACAGCCAATGAGAGATCTAAAAGTGTGTATGAAAAATAAAGTATTTGCCTATTGGAAGAAGGAAAGCTGAGGAAAGTCCAGAATGTCTTCCCAGAGAAAAGAGTTCCATAGTCTGAGAGCAAACACAGAGAAGGTCCTCTCATGCCCCCCAGCAAATAATCTTGTGATGCTGGTAGGACCTAAAGAAAGCCTTTTCCTGGAAATATTATACAAGGGTAGATTTGTGTAGGGAAATAATCTTTCAAGTAGGCTGGAGCTAAACCATAACTTCAACATTTTGAAAGTGGTTGCAGACAAAATGAGAGCTAGTAAAATTGTCATAACAAGGCTTTTCATTTCTTCCTGTGTCCAACTTCATCTCGTCAAAATATCTCAAACTTGTTGAAATTTAAAAGGTAGCCCCCAAAATAGTGTATTCTAAACAGAGGTAACCAATAAATGTGTCATCCTGACCAAATCAGACATTTCTAAAAATGGATGTTACTTGCACGTATCATATTTACTTGAGTCTAATTCACCATTGAATCTAATGTGCACCTCCATTTTCAAAACCCTGAAACCAAAAAAAGTATTTGCTGGTGAATGTGATGGGCAGCTGCAAAAGTGCATTCTTTGTAATTTGTCCAAAAAAGGTGTGCATTACAGTAGCTGCATGCTTATAATTTCTTCTTTAAAGAAAAAAGTGTTAGAAACACCAAAGCTTTCAGCAATGGAAACTTAGGGTAAATCTATGCTATAGAACGAATTCACTTCAGCTGACCTGGCTCAATGCTTTGGGGTCATGGGGGTTGTTGTGTCATGAGCGACTTCAGAAACTGCAAGTCACTTCTGGTGTGAGAGAATTGGCCGTCTGCAAGGACGTTGCCCAGGGGACGCCCAGATGATTTGATGATCATCCTTGTGGGAGGCTTCTCTCATGTCCCCGCATGAGGAGCTGGAGTTGATAGAGGGAGCTCATCTGCCTCTCCCTGGATTCGAACCTGTGACCTGTCGGTCTTCAGTCCTGCGGGCACAGGGGTTTAACCCACTGCGCCACCATGGGGGTTGTAGTTTGGGATCATGGGGCCTGCCAAAGAATGCTGATGCCCCACCAAGCTACCCATTCCAGCATTGCATAGCATTGAGCCAGGGCCATTTAGCTCAGCACTAAGATTACTGTATTATGTGAATCTAATGCACACCCTAATTTTGGGATGGTAATTTAAACAAAACAAAAAAAAAGATGAGCATTAGATTTGAGTAAATCAGAGTATTGTCAGTTTTGGGCAAATGCAATCCTGGCTGTTGCTGAAACTGGCCACCCCAGGCTAAGGAGACAATTCAGGATGCAAACCTAAATGCAAACCTAGATCTTCATGAAGAGTTTAATCCTTTCCAAACAAGCTACACTTCTGTCCCTGGTCCATCTTTTGACTAACAAGGAGAACCTCTGTCTTGTCTGGAGTGAACTTCAGTTTGTACATCCTCATCCAACCCCTTGTTATTCCAGATCTTTCTTATAAGCATCAGGATGGCTGAACAGATGTTGGACCTGTTCACACGGCCCTTTTGGACTATGCTGTTATGCTGACAAAAGGGAAGGCATGCAGGACAGCTCATGGCACCCCATGTGCACTCCCTCCTCCCCTCATCAAATGGTGGGGATGGGAGAGGGTCCTTTAGCACACACCCCCCATCAATGGTAGAAAAGGCAGTAACGCGCATTGCCCCAACACCCTTTCTGCCATCATATGGCAAAAAGGAGAGGAAAGTGCAGGTAGCTCCATTGGAACTACTCAAACTACACTTTCCTCCCCGTAGTGGAGGAATGTTGGTGAGGCCTGTCGTGTGTCGTGTGATGGCACCCATCCTTTCAACTCATGAAAGCAGCAAAATGGGGCAAAAATGCCCCATGTGAAGAGGTCCAATGTTGTATCTTTGCACAAAAGGTATAAAACTAAAACACAAAGAAACCAATTGTATCCTTCCTATCTTGACATCATATACAGTCAAACTTGGACTACAGAGAGTCCCAATTTAATATCATTTTGAGTGAAGAGCCATCGCTTGGCCCTGGTTTTGCTTTGACATATGAGCAGCATTTTTAGTTAAGCACTAGCACCAGAGAGAGCACTAGCACCAGAGTACAGGGCTTTAGGGCTTCACGGGAGCAGCCTCCATGCATCATGCCTCCGTGCCTGGGAGACTGCTGTCTACTTTGTTCTTGTCTGCTTTGAGGAACTCTGAGTTAGTTGATTTTGTGTGGTTTTTATTCCTAATAAGTTTGGCTTCATGAAGAAAGGGAGAGGGAGAGAGCAAGAGAGGGAGGGAGGCTGAGTACAGTATGAAAAAAAATATGCTTTTGCCTTTTCACTTTGTGCTTTCTGCTTCCTTGCTACAAATTTGTGTTTCTGCCATTTTATAGTTAATCTTTTTTTATTGTTCTATGTGAATGTGCATTATACATATGTTATTTATAAAGTGCATTTTCTTATTTAAAACACAATAAAATGGGAAAGTGGGGTGCAGCGGAACGGATTAATAGCATTTCTATGCATTTCAATGGGACAATTCACTTTGAGGTAAGAGAGTTCTGAGTTAAGAGCTCAGACATGGAAGGAATTACACTCTTAACTCAAGGCACCACTGTATCTCCTACCTGAGGCGGTCTCCTACTCCCTGCTAATAGTTGGAAGAGGCCTGGGTTTGAATACATTCCTCAAAAGAAGTGTGTGATTCTTGGCAGAAAGGAATTCCAGGCAAGGAATCCCAGGCCTTTGAAAAACATAATATCCTGTGGTTGATACTTAACTTAAAACATATCCTGTGGTTGATACTTAATTTATCATGCTTAGTGATATCATCAGGTGCTGACCCTAGTAACATTACCCTTGTAGTATCACCAGGATTGATACTTTTTATACCCTCCAGCATTTAATAAATAATGATACATTTAATAGAATTCTTATTAGTATTATAATTTCTAACATTTATCAGATGAAACATATATATGGCCAAGCAACATCAAAGTGTGGTCCAATTAGTACAATTATTGATAAGGAATAACACACAAGATGGGAACAGATGTGACAGTTAACATTTGGATGAGTCTAAGGACCTCATCATATTGGCTGCCACAATTGCCACAGATCGTGGTGAATCTAGCAGTGCCCATCAGGGTGTGTGGAAAACCCGGCACCCTACACACCACATTGCCTGACTTCAGTTTGAAGCAATGAAGGGAAATGGAAAAAAGGAGAGAGAATTGGACTTTTTTAAAGCAGTTGAAAAAGTGACAGGCAGATAATTGAGTCTTGCACAGGGAGAAAGGTGGGATAAAAGTAAAATAAATAACCAGGACAATTGGGGAGTATGTTTTTCCAGCATCACACAAGGCTATCTCCAGGTTTCATATTTCAACACCAATATCTCAGAACCTACGATAGTCCTGGGCTGCAATCCTTTCTGTAATAGATCAGGAACCTTATCACACAAGACAGGTAAACTGCAATTGCATCAGCATAATAGCACCTTCTGTTGGGGCTTATCATATTTCATTATCATTGTTCTCTTGCTATCCTGGGGGGAGACATTTTAAAAAGTAATTCTTGAAGGTACATAACAATAATCCCGAATATCCTGTATTTGCACAAGGTCCTTGCACACGTGGTGGCTGGGCATCTCCAGATGTTCTTGGAGAAAACAGATAACACCTATAAATTAATGAAGTAAATATGTTCCTTGGCATTACTTCTCTAAGAGGAAATTTTGTACCAGACGTAGAAATCACATGGAAAGAATTGGGATAGGTTCCAACAGCAAAAAAGAATTGCTATTCAACAACTTTCAGCAAACGTTTTACTCAATGCTAACAATATCTACATGTAAAATGAAACTTCAGGCCAGGTAGGCCTTGCATAAACAAAAACATTTGGACCTCTAGAGACTATTTGAAATTTTATAAAATTCACCTAGATCTTTTTAAAATTAAAAAACCCATTCAATTATTATTATGATTTTAATTTTAGTGGCTAAACAAATAGCTCTGTGCTTTAAAAAAAAACTGGCTGGGGCTAATGAAGCAGACAAATCAATCCCCATTCACTGTTTATGTGTGCTCTGTAAAGGATTTTGGAGGCAGCTACTGTTTGTCTTTTCTGTTGCGGGCAGGCAGGCATAAAATCCCCCTTTTTCTCAAACAGGGGATGGGGAGGAAATATAGGGCTAGTCAAATGTGAAAAAAATTGTATTGAGGAGCTTCTTTCACAAAGGCTTTGTTAACTGAGGAGTGCCTGTATCTAAAGCCATTTCAGTCTGGTTTTAGGCCACCTTATGGTACCAAGACCATCTTGGTTCTACTCTGGTGAAAGTCCAGGAAGTGCTACGTGTTGGTCCTGCTGGATTTCTTTGTGGCTTTCTTTTTTTGTACCAGTTTAATCATACATTCCTTTATCAGTTCTGATTCCATGTCCATCTTCAGTAATAATTAATATATTTTCCAATAAAGTGTACTTTGTTAGTAGATAGTTCTTTTTCAAATTCTGATCGTTCTCTTTCAAATTAAATATTTTTTACTGTCTTGTGTAAATCTTTCTTTCAGTTGTCTATTCTTTTGATCACTTTTGATCATATTGGCCCTCGTGGCCTGGCTGGAGGCATTGTTTTACAATGGCTCCACTCTTTTTTCTATGGTTGGTTCCAGAGAGTAGCATTGGGAGATTCCTGCTCAACCTCATTTATGGGATGCTGCAGATGCAGCAGTCAGGAGGCTTGTTGTCATGTCTTTCTTGGGTATTCAGCCTCTCCCCTCCCGATATCCCCATTGCCTCAACCCTATTTATTTATTTCAAACATTTCTACCCCGCCCTTCTCAACCCCTAGGGGGACTCAGGGCGGCTTACAATTGGCAATAATTTAATGCCGCATCATAAAATACAGAATACAGAATAACAAATATAACAATTAACATGAACTTTAATAAATAAAGATTAAAACAGTATACTTACACTCTGATTAGCTATTGCCCATCTGGTGGCTGTTTAGCTAGCCATCTACTAATGAATACTCCGCTTAACTTATCCAAATCCTTTTCCATGCCATAGTCAAACATTATAAGAAGGTTTTGCGAGACCAGTCACTCTTGTTGCAATTGTATAGTAATTGTATAGTAATTATGAGGCAGTGGACCATATTTTAGTTCTTGGGGACCACTGGTGTCCATGGACCAGAGGTTGGGAACCATTGCAATAGAATCACCTGTGGCTGTAGAGGTGCTAGAAGAGTGCCCGAATGCTATAAAGGGATGAATGAGTATGAATAAACTTAGGCTGTATCTTGAGAAGACAGAAGGTCTGTGAATTAGTGGTTCTTGGGTATGGAAATTGAGTAGGTTATCAGTCCTGGAGGGGGTTGCACACCTTGTCACTGGAGGCCCAGATTCAAAGTGTCTGGGCACATCTTCAACTGGTCCATCAGCTATTATTTTCCCTGGAAAAGGATTAACTTAATCACAATAGGTTATATCCTTGTAAATTCCCTATTAGATTGCTGCAATGTACTGTATGTGTGACTGCCCATGAAGACCACTTGAAAACTGCCACTAGTGCAAAATGTAGCATCTGGATTTTCATTGGGATTCCACTCAAATATCATATAACACCTGTTTTGAAGAAATTGCACTGGCTGCCAATACATTTTCATTCCGAATTCAAGGTGATGGCAGTTGAAGTTAACCTCTTAAATGGATTGAGACCTCAATACTTGAGATATATATTTGAGATCTGTTGGAGAGGCCCTTCCTTTGAATCCCATCAGTAGGGCAAATACATTGGAGGTCCAGTTGGTGCCAAAGTTGGAATCATTTTATTAAAGACTTTAGGCCAAACGGATTTTCTCCAGGCTGGACATGTGTTATGGATATACAATTCAAGATTTCTTTAACTGTTTTTAAATTGAGAAATTATTTAATAACCATGGTAATTGTTGTTTTAAATTGATTTTGTTGTATGCTTCTGCAAGATCATTGGATAAATGGTGGCATATAAGCATTTTAATAAAATACATTAATGAATATAATAAATAGTTTCATAATCCTCTGCTTCCTCCCACCCACCTTTCTTTTTCCAGTTTTCTAATGAAGTACCGCAGAGATTGCAATTGATATTCATCTAATGGGAGCCCTCCTCATCTTCCCTATGGTGAAAGTGGATTCAGTCTTCTGACATCGGCCAAAGGCAATGGGGTCCAATACTCTGGGGAAAACTGCAACATTGGACGAGCTGTTAACTACCTGCATTAAAATGTTTGGTATGACCCTTCCATTTTTAACTATTTCCTTCATTTGCTTTTCTTTTCTTATTTATTGTACACTATGTTTTGGCTAGTGATATGATGCCCTGTGACATTCAGAGCTTAGACAACCTCCTTTAAAAAAAAAAAAAAAGGTAACTGCCAGAATCCCAGAATGCAGGGCTGTAGTTTAAAAAATAGTTAAAGATATGTGGTTTGTGAGGCAGGAACAAAGGCCAGCTTGAGAGAAATAAAGTAAATAAAGCCTATTACATGAACTCCATCTGAAGGCTTGATTACACTGATGGAAACAAATCTGTTTGGCAAAGTTTTTGCTATTTCACGTTAGCCCTGCAGTGACCCTGCTAATGCCATACACATCATACTGTGATCTCTAAAACCAGCCACATGTTCCCCCCTGTTGAACTCACCTTGCTGTTAGGGAGTGGCCCACATGTCCAATCATTCGTTATTTTCAGTCACGGACTTCCTACGTTTTACCCTGACATGAAACATACAACCTTGTCACATGGCTGCCAGAATTGCCTCACATTGTCAGGGGTGTTGGGATTCAATCCCACACTGCCCAAGTCTCAAGTCCTCAATGAGGAACAGTTTAGTTAGCTTAGTATAGACTAGGGGTTTCCTTTCCTCCATGTCTCTTGAAATGTATCTAATTTCTTCTCCCCTCTCTGTTTCTGTTCTCATTCTAATTGGTTGTTTAAAAAGGATATTTTTCTACTGCAAGCCTTTTGAATCTGACTTCTGCCTTCTTATACTTTAGTATGTGTGCTTTGAGATCGCTCTCTGTTTTGTCCAAGGCTTTCATGGCCAGAATCACTGGGTTGTTGTAGGTTTTTTGGGCTGTATGGCCATGTTCTAGAAGCATTCTTTCCTAACGTTTCACCAGCATCTATGGCAGGCATCCTCAGAGGTTGTGAGGTCTGTTGGAAACTAGGAAAATTGGATTTATATAACTGTGGAAAGTCCAGGGTGGGACTTAGGGTGCATTTTACAGTTAATGATATGTTGCAATTGAAGAAATACATTATTATTAGGGTTTTGGGCTCCTGAATAATCATAGATTAGGACGAGATCTAATGGGATGCAGCAGCGCAGTGGGCTAAAATTCTAAGCTGAATAACTTGATGACCAGAAGGTTGGTGGTTTGAATCAACAGGATGGGATGAACTTCCATTGTTTGCCCCAGCTTCTGCCAATTTAGCAGTTTGAAAACATGCTAGTGTGAGTAGATCAATAGGTACCGCTTCAGCAGGAAGGTAATGACACTCCATATTGTCATGCCAGCCACATGACCTAGGAGGCGTCTACGGACAACGCTGGCTCTTCGGCATAGAAATTGAGATGAGCACCATTCCCCACAGTTGGATTCGACTAGACAATGTCAAAGAGAAACCTTTACCTAGGAAGAGACCGCAATCACCATCCAGTTCAGTTGTCTGCCATCCAATCTGATGAGTAGCAATCCATGCCTCAATATATTGACCTTCACCCTCTATCAACCTTTTAGTTATGTATACTTGACCTGCACAAACCTGGTGGAGGCATCATTCACCCATGCTTCAATTGCCAGCAAAACAAATCTCCTTCACTCTTTACCATTGAAAGTCGGTTTAGAGGGAATAACAATTGTGGAAATACTGTCAAATCACGATTAAGTAGTGATCGTAAATACAAAACCATTTAGCTAAGTAAATCTAGTAACCATTTTGTATTCACAGTTGCTACTTAGTCATGATTTTGTTACTATTGCCACAGTCATAACTCTCCTCAAATATATTTTCCTTGATATTGGCTGCATGGGAGAAGGAGATGCGGACTGCGAGCTGTTCGAGTCTCAGGTTCAGAGGGAACTGGGCCAGTATAGTTGAATATATTTAATGAAGTAGCTGATATAGGATTTTATTTATTTATTTACGGAATTTCTACTCCACCTTTTTCTAGTCTGGAGGCGACTCAAGGCAGCTTTACAACCAGGCAGCCTTTTGATGCCTTCAACTAAAAACAGCATTTAAAATAGAATTATAAAATACATACATTAGACCTTTAAACACATGTAAAAGACCAACATCTTCACAATTAGGATGATAGCTAATGACAAATTTAGACAATTGCCTGCATGTAATGATAACTTGTATGATTGATATTAAACAAAGAAGGAGACGTGTTTTGAAAATGAAGTTATGAAATAGTCAAAACTGTATGAAGTTCAAACAACCCAACTTCATAATGATAAACAAGAAATTAGGAGATGAAACTAACAAGATGTTCTGGATGTCAATGATTGTAATTATGGGGAAATCAGACAAGTTAAAGGAAATAGGTTTCTGGTAATAAAGGAAGATGAGGAGGACACTGTCTGGGAGGTTGATATTGTAAGTTATTTGTTGAAATGGGCCCTATCCATAGTAGTACAGCTGATATACACACAACTTTCTATTAAGAGGATAGGAGAGTTTTCTAATATGTTCATTTCACTACTAATAATTGTCAGCTGTCTTTTAAATCTTTGTCAATATCACTTTCAATGTATGTATGGAAATATCCATCTGGCTTTCATATTGTTTCAACACTAGTAACATTCAGTAATGCACCTTATCCTGTTTTGAATATCATGCATGTACATATCTTTTGCAGATTGTAAAGGGGAACTCAGTAATAATTATTTGCCAAGAACCTTCCTTCTAATGCACCGATGGTATCTATCCTCAACAGAACTGGCAAGCAGACTTCTCTCCTTATATCCTTTTAGAGAGAAATATTGGTGTACGAAAAATGTGGTTGTCTAATAAACATGATTCTGGGATGTTGTTATTTAAGTTCACATAGCTTGTATATGTTGGGTGAAGGACTAAAACCAGGTCTTATATAAAGGTCTAAAAATTATGTAAATTGCAACTTTGCAAATATTTGTTGTTCTTAGGAGAAATTATTTGTCCTTCCACATTTTAAAAAACATACTGCATACTTTTAAAAAATCTTAATGAATATAAATTTAGTTTCTTATCATCATGGTGATGATATGTTACCTTCAATTGCAGAAGCCTCCCACAGGATTGTAAAGCATCTGGGTTTCCCCTGAGCAACATCCTTGCAGATGGCCAATTTTCTCACACCAGAAGCGACTTGCAGTTTCTCAAGTTGCTCCTGACACAGAAAAAAAATACTTATAGTCACACAGACATATTGGGAAAATGTATATAACTACTGTATATTCAATATTGAGAGGAGTGAGGAGCAAAAAATAAACATATAAACAAACAAGCCACAGCAACATGGTTATGGGACCAGGCTTTTGGGTATCTTGCAGATAATTGACAATGACAATGATGATAAGGCTATGGAAAATGGACTATGGATAGGCTTCTGATTGTGTTGTAGCCGCTGAATTTGTTTCTAGATAAGGCTAGACAGCCAGTATTATTGTACTATTTTCATTGTACTTTCTATTTTTAAACAAATTTTAAACTAATTTAATATATTTTTCATAGGTAATTGCTGTATGTGTTATTTGTTATGTAGTGGCATCAAATTGTGCCCACTGTAAACTGCCCTGAGTCCCCCCTCTGGGGGTTGAGAAGGCTTGAAATAAATGAATAAATAAATAAATACATATATACATAAATAGCAAAACTATTACAACAGCAGATAAAGTGTTTAATTAAAGAAGAAAAATGTACTGTGCTAGAATGACTGAAATCAAGAGGTAGAAAGACTTCTTTAACTAATCTACATATAGAAATGCCAATGGAGAAAACTGCAGTGAAATCCGCTTAAAAATCTGCTACTTTATGAGGTAAATAAGAATTTATTCCACCAGGAAGTGGAACAAATTTATGTAGGTACATGGATATCTGAAAGAAGACTGATGGAGGTGGCAGCAGCATTATGTCAGGAGTCACATAATTTAGGAGATGCATATTTGGATCTCCGAAAATCCCCTGCCTTTTCTTTACTGCATTCTGATTGATGGCCCTGAATTGAGGCTAATGTAAGCCTGCACCCACAATAGTTTCACAGTGGAAAAGAATGGTGTCAAAATGATTTCTACCTCAGATGATTTGGCCAAGTCCTCCACCATGCAGAAGAGCTCTGCTTGAATGTTGCTGATCAAAGAAGGGGGCTAGATTCTTTCCTGACTCTGCTGCTTGGAACTGATGGATGATGGAGGCCACTAGTTTGGGGAAGGCTTGATTAGATGGAGCCATAATCAGACTCAGTAGAGTCTAGGGAAGTCACTTTAGAAAACCACTTCCATCATCTACAACTAGCATACTCTACAATTTGAGAACTAGCTTCAAAAAAGGGTCTCTTCCAAGCTCTGATACAAGACAGCTGTATATGTTTATCTGTCAATCTGTTTGCAAATTTCAGTATAATGTTTGTATTGTCTTTATTAAAAAAATAGCCCTTGGTAAAACCGGTGATTGTATGTTAGCTGTAATTGAGTGTAATTATTGATAATATGCTAGCCAGAGTAGCTCAGATGTTTTTGGCTTTTGAGTGGAGAACCAGCCACTATTATTTCAATACTGGAGAAGAGACATGGCTGCATTTCTCCAGTCAATGTGGCCACTGCAAATAACAGAAAAGACAATATTTTCCTATTAAGAAATTGTGTTGTTTTTTTAAAAAAAAATATATGAATGAAGACTGATTTTCATGAACCTAAGCAAATTCTGCTACGAGTATATACTTTAAGAATCAATGAGTTGATATGTGAATAACTCTTCTATCATAATTTCAGATACTGGATTTTAGAATTTCCTGCAGAATTCAATCTGGATCTTGGTTTGGTTCGTCTTACTGAGGAGTTTCAAGAATTAGCCAGCCATCTTGGTTTTGAAGACCACATTCACCTTCTTGATATTTCTAGCATGTAAGATTATCATCTGTAATGTGACAAAGAACAATTATTCAGTCAGAATTCTGCAACACTATATTGACCACCATGGTAAAACAGAAAACAAATCCATATTAAGTAACTTTTATCTTAATGTAAATCAGGACAGCCTTTTAAAGAAATTTCTGTCTTAACTCAGTGCTATTAAATTTCTGGGTTCATGTATATGAACAAATATATTGGGATACAGAGGTTTCATTATTGTTTTTTGTGTGATAGCCAAATAATGTTTCTGTTATTCCCTCAGTTATCACACCTTTTACTCCTTAGCTGTGTATACTGTACTTTTTACTGTCCTGCTGCATTTTGGTACCTTTTGAATTCTGAATCTGTGTACGCACTTATTGCTTCCTGCTTCTTCTGAGGGAGTGCAGCACTGCCTTTCATGTGCAGCGATATGGTCTATGGGTGTCAATTTTAATGCTGTAGATACAACACAACTTTCACACACCAGTTGAAATGGGGAAAAAGGAAAGAAACTAAGGATTCTTTCTGTGGACTTTGGGGAGAGGTGTCTAGTGTTGCTGCTTTTGGTAACTTGCCTGAGTAGAATTAGAGTACTTATTGCAAGCAGACAAGCAAAGAGATTCCTCAGAACTTGGGAGTTACTCCTAGTGTTTCAAGTTTTTGCCTTCTTGGCAATCCCAAGCAAAGCTTTTGCAGCATGCCACCTGAGAAGTTTTGTTTTTAGCATTATTACGCTGACTTTCTTCCAGAGTGGAAGTATGGTATAATGATTTGAGTGTTTGACTACAATTCTGGAGACCCACTGGGTGACCTTGGGTGAGTCCTGCATTCTCAGCCACAGAGGGAGGAAAAGGCAACCCCTCTCTGAAAAAATCTTGCCAAGAAAACCCTATGAAAGGTCCTCTTAGGGTTGGCATAATTTGAAAACAAAGAGATATATTTTTCAGCCTGTATCCAACATTAGAGCTAATCTTTAAGCTGCCATGGAAGTATTGCTGTGTTCAATTTGTGTCCAGTGTGGCCTCGCTCTCCCCATTTAACCTTGAGGTCCGTTTTTGCTTTGCAGTCTTTGTGTGTTCTTCCCCTCTATCTCTCGGGATTTCCTTAAGTTTTTTTTCAAATATGCGACACACTTCTTTACAATTATAAACTGTGCTGCTATGTTTGTTTCTCTATAGCCAGATCAATTATATTCTCTGTGTCAGGTTAGTCACTGTATTAGATGACTGGGGGAGAAAGCCAGAGAGTGAATAACATACACAGCAATAGAACCATAATAGTTTATTATTTTAGTGTTATTTGTTGTCAGTTTCAACTTATGGCAACTCCGTGGCTATGGGGCACTCTGGTAGAGGCCTCTCCTGGGTCTACAGCCCCATCTACACTGTCATATAATGCAGTCTGAAACTGCATTATATGATTAAGGATAGACTCATTATTGTTTTGGGGGCCTAAAGATGTTGTGAAAATGGCCCCTGGTGCATCTATATGGTGTTGGAACCATTTGAAGGCACATTTTTGTTTTTGTTTTGTTTTGTTGCTTTGGAAGGTATAGCATCCTAAATTATCCTATAGTACAGCAGTTCTCAACCTGTGGGTCCCCAGATGTTTTGGCTTTCAACTGCCAGAAATCCTAACAGCTGATAACCTGGCTGAGATTTCTGGGAGTTGTCAGCCAAAACACCTGGGGACCCACAGATTAAGAACCACTGCTATAGTGGTAATGAAGCATCATAGCCTCCCACAGTTGCCCAGGCCTGTTCTGGAGAAAATATAAACAAAATTGCTTAAAATGGGTACTGGAAGAGAAAGAAAAGGAAGCTATGTAAGAATTTCAACTCATCTGGAAACACTTCTGGGGATGGATACAAGAGTGATCTAGTGTCACAATGCATATCCAGTAAGATATGTAAGTTAATCCACAAATTAACTGAACTGTGTTGCCTTTCCATCTAAGTTTATTAAGTCATCCAAATAAATATAAAATGTGGAATATTTCTCACTGATTTGTAATGAGGCAAAATTAAATGTTTGCTTCTCCTTTGGATGATTAGGAATAGCTGCTGCTTCTGGTGGCTGAAATCCAAAATATCTGGAAAATTGGCACCCTTTCCTTTAGCCTTCTTCCAGTTCTAAATAAAAGTACTGGATGAATTCAGCCACATCTCTATTATTCAAGATGCCTCTTGCTGTGTTTCATGGTCTATGTTATGCACTGTTGCCATTGTATGCAACTCTAGTGCAACTTCACTTTTTTTTTTTACAGAAAGCAATAAAGTTGTAAAAAAAAGTTATACTAGCCAACTTGATGCCCTCCAGTTGCAATTGATCCCTATCACCCACAGTCAAGCTGGCTCCTGGTCATATTGGCTGGGGATTATAGTTTAAATCTTCTTGCCTGCTCAACTAGAGTTCATCCATTGAGATGTTAAATCGATATTTGTCTAAGTCCCATTGATTCAGTGGACCTACTCTAGTTGAGATTTGCCTTTGTATTTAGACTAATGAAAGGTGATGTCAATTGTCTCTAATACATGTGGGCAGCTTTGATTCAGGGAAAGGATGGATTAGACCAGCATTTCTCAACCTGGGGGTCATGAGCGGAGTGTTGGAGAGGTCACCAAAGACCATCAGAAAACATTTTCTGTTTGTCATGGGGGTTCCATGTCAGAAGCTGGTGGGGATCAGAATGCCCTTTGATTGTAGGTGAACTATAAATCCCAGCAACCAGAACTCCCAAATGTTAAGGTCTATTTTCCCCAAACTCCACCAGTGTTCACATTTGGGCATATTGAGTATTCATGCCAAGTTTGGTCCAGATCCATCATTGTTTGAGTCCACAGTGCTCTCTGGAGGCAGGTGAACTACAATTCCAAAACTCAAGGTCTATGCCCACCAAACCCTTCCAGTATTTTCTTTTGGTCATGAGAGTTCTGTGTGCCAAGTTTGGTTCAATTCCATCATTGGTGGAGTTCAGAATGCTCTTTGATCATAGATTAATGATAAATCCCAGCAACTACAACTCCCAAATGACAAAATCAATCCTCCTCAACCCCACCAGTATTCAAATTTGGGCATATCGGGTATTTGTGCCAAGTTTGGTCCAGTGAATGAAAATACCTCCTGCTTATAAGATATTTATATTCATAATACTAGCAAAATTACAGTTATGAAGTAGCAACGAAAATAATTTTATGGTTGGGGGTCACCACAACATGAGGAATTGTATTAAAGGGTTGCAGCATTATGAAGGTTGAGACCCACTGGATTAGAGTTTCTGTGACTATGATTTGGCACAAATGTTTTAAGACAGACTTTGAAGAAACAACTATTAACACCAATAAGTAAAAGCAAAGAGTTGTTGCTGTTTTTGTGTGCCTTCAAGTCATTTCCAACTTATCGTAACGCTAAGGCAAACCTATCATTGAGTTTTTTAAGATGGACAGTGTGGGACTAGCCCAGTATCCTCCAGTGGCTTTCCATGACTGAGAGAGAAATCAGACCTTGGTCTCCAGACATAGTCCAGTGTTCACAGGAATAGCTATTGCTTTCATGGCCTTCTTGTGCTTTTCCTGGAGAAAATCTGACTGTGGGACACAGAGATAGTTTATTAAATGGGCTCTTGATATAATTCAGTAATGCTCTACTTATACTGTATATTTTTATAATTGGATTTGTTTTCAAAGCAGCTGTCTGGGTAGTAATTTGAGCTGCTGTTTTGCTGTATTTGAAGATTTAAGGAAATGTTTTCTAATTTAAACAAAAAGTACAGAAATAATGTTTTGTTCTTTATGTGATCTGCCAATGCTGTTTCTGCGGTGCTTTTGGGCACCGGAACCACCTGACTTCTGCCCTTTTATTGTTTTTTACAGCCCTTCTTATGACTGGATGCGAAGAGTCACCCAAAGGAAAAGAACTTCAAAGAAGGGCAAAGCTTGCTTGCTCTTTGATCACCTGGAACCTATTGAACTTGCTGAGCATCTCACCTTTTTGGAGCATAAATCTTTCAGGAGGATCTCTGTAAGAATTTTTATTAATCAGGATGAATAATTTTTGCAGTTTCAGAATTTTGCAGAATTGTAAAGCACCTGAAAATGAAAATATAGTAAAGCATCCCTCAATTCAATTTCTGTTGTGGTCCGTAGCAATTTTAAAGTAAGTCAATGGAGTTTAAATTTATTATTTATTTATTATTTATTTACTTTGCTTGTATACCGCAGTTTCTCAGCCCGTAGGCGACTCAACGCGGTTCACAACAAGAGTAAAAAGTCAATCATAACAACATACAATATTTAAAACCATTAATAGCATAATATACAAAGAAATGACACATCAATAAACAACACATTAACAACACATTAACGTCTCGTAACTAGAACCGTTTTCCTATATTCATCGAATTTATTGCACTGTTTATCCAAACGCCTGTTCAAATAGCCAGTTTTTTAGTTTCCTTCAAAACCCCATTAACGAAGGGGCTGATCTAATGTCCATGGGGAGGGCGTTCCACAGCCGAGGGGCCACCACAGAGAAGGCCCTGTCCCTCGTCCCCGCCAGCCGTGCCTGTGAAGCAGGCGGGATCGAGAGCAAGGCCTCCCCAGAAGATCTTAGAGTCCTGGTGGGTTCATAGGCAGAGACAAATTCTTGGGATACATCTTAAGAAGTAAGGTTTATTCCAGTATATACTGTAGCACATGTATTTATGAATTCAAAGGGCCCATGTAAAAATACAATTTGTTCCCCTTGTTTAGTTTACAGATTATCAGAGTTACGTGATCCATGGCTGTCTAGATAACAACCCAACTCTGGAAAGATCAATTGCTTTATTTAATGGCATCTCCAAATGGGTACAGTTGATGGTTCTTAGTAAGCCAACCCCACAGCAAAGAGCAGAGGTCATTACAAAATTCATCAATGTTGCACAGGTAATTCTATTATTATTATTATTATTATTATTATTATTATTATTATAGTGGCATTGACCCCAGTACAATGATGTGGATAAGTGAGTGAATCTTATTGCCAATAATATGTATGGTCATGTGTACAGACATAAAGAGGGAAGAACCCAAGAAATTAGATGTGGGCTGAGTATGAAAAATTGTCCTAACCACAGAAAACATTCCAATCATGGATTTTATGCTCAGAGGTTTTTTGTTTTTTTTTAATAGATTTAGTAGGTTATGAATTATGTTCTTACTTCAGTTAAAATTTTAGTGTGTTGAGGCAAGGACATAATGTATACTATGTATTTGCTAACCCGAGTTACTTTACCAAATCCCATCCCTTTTCCCACAAATAGAGGCAATTAACTATTAGCCATGGTACCTAACCACTATTTGTGTTACAAAATATGTTATTTTGGCCAACATGGGGGGAAACAGTTTTATTAAGTCATTGTTTTGTTTCGTCCTGGCTTTTATGTTTGTTTGTCACATATAGAGGCATTAACTGCACAAATCTGTATAGTTATTAATTGGAACATGTGTTCTTAAACTATAACTTTTTGAACACTGAATGTAGTATTCTAGTAGTAACAAAAAGCCATGTAATCTAATATGTCCACAGAAACTTCGGTATCTCCAAAATTTCAATACCCTGATGGCTGTTGTGGGAGGACTAAGCCATAGTTCTATTTCACGTCTCAAAGAAACACATTCTCACCTTTCTTCTGAAGTTACGAAGGTATGACAGTATCTATCCTCCAACTGGTTCATGTACTTATAGCTGTTATATAGAGGAGCATATCTAGATGAAAATGTACTTTTTCAAAAAGATATGTGTGGGTTTTATTATTGCATATTGTATTAATATGTTCTCTTTAGGAATCTCTGGGTTCTTCAATGCAACTTTGTGGTCAACATCTACCAAAAATTAACCACAGAGATCTTCTGGAAGTCCCTCAGGCGTTTTTGACTTCATCTCCCACAATTCCTAACAGTTGGTAATCCAAAACACTTCTGTAGGAATCTTATGCAATTTCATGGTCAACCTCAACAGAAGGTGAACAGAGATGTTTTCTGGAGAACCTAGGGCAGTGGCTCCCAACATTTGGTCCTCCAAGTGTTTTGGACTTCAACTCCTAGAAATCCCAACCATCTAACCAACTGTTAGAAATTGTGGGGGCTGAGGTCCAAAACACCTGGAGGACCAAAGGTTGGGAACCACTGATCTAGAGATACCTACAGAGGTGTGGTGGGGGTGATGGGGCAGCAGATTTTTTATTTGTAGTTTTTCTACTTTCACTGGGGTCCTTGGCTCCTAATCCCTGTGAAACTGGAGGGTCTACTTTACTTTCCACTGGAGTAGGGAGGGTCTGAAAGCTGTCTCATGCAGTCGTTTGCCGATTTAGCTCTGGTTATTTTTATTGCCAGCATTTATTTAAGGTCTCAGGCAGGTAATTCTCAGACCCTTGTTTTTTTAAACAAAAGATTCTGGAAGTTGAACTTAGACCATTTGCTTGCAAACCATGTATTACTACTCTACTGACCTACACCCCTTGTCAGAAATGCATCACATGAGCTACTTTCCCTTTGGAATCATGGGTCGGTCAAAGCGAACTTTTTTCCCAGTCTTCCAGTATGAGTCTCCTAAGCTCTGCCTCTTTGATCAAAGCAATGCTAGGAATGCTTTTGCAGAGTCTTGCTTCTTCTATGCCTTGTCTGCAGGATTGGAATGAAATGACTGAACTAGTCTCCTCCAACGGAAACTACTGCAACTACCGCAAAGCTTTTGCTGATTGTGTTGGCTTCAAAATCCCAATCTTAGGAGTCCATTTGAAGGACCTGATAGCAGTTCATGTCATATTTCCAGACTGGATCGATGAGAACAAAGTCAACATTGTGAAAATGCAGCAGCTTTCAGTCACCTTGAGCGAGCTGGTTTCCCTGCAGACTGCTTCTCACCATCTAGAACCAAACATGGACTTAATTAACCTGCTAACAGTAAGTTCCCTGATAAATAATGGATTTGGAAAACTTTATCTTGTCCCATTACTATCACATTTGAGATCAAAAAATGAGTAGTGCTGAAAACTGAAGTCAAATCAGTATTGTTGAAAATTGAAAGGGTAAAAATTGTCACCTCTGTCTGGCAAAATGTGAATCTCTATGAACATAGAGATCACTTGAAAACCACAAGTCAAGAATGGTGTGACCTTGTTAGAAATCAAACCTTAAGATAAGTGATATTCATGAAGTATTAGTGTAATAGCACCACAGGTAGCTCAGCTGTTCAACTGAGGAACCATGTCTTTAAACGGCTAAGGATAAAGACAGGCCACTACAAAAATATATCTGGTTAGCAAAGGATGGTTGTTTGAAGTAAAAATTGCAGTTGCCCAAAATATATACATGCACTCAAGAGACAAAGATATATTGTTTATTAACAAACTTGTATATATTCAGTATACAGACACATAGTCTTTTAAGTGTCTTTAAGTGTATCTGTACTCACTCAAGTCCATGAGCACCTACATCCACCTCCAGTGAGGTCTGAAACCAAACTTAGTTAATAAGTCCATAAGCATACTGAACACAAAATGGAGTCCTGAGTTTGCACATGCTCTATACAACCACATCTATAGCTCCTTCCACATCAAAGGGGTAAGTTAAACTGGCAAATCAACATACTCATAGAATGCAGGCTAACAATTGTATATACATTAACAAACAGTTAGTGGAGGCTTGGAAGGTTGCTATTTGTTGCACATTTCATAATGTCAGTCTTAATAATAGCCCTATTTATCATATCAGGAGAGAACCAAGGGTCCGGACACATCTCCTTCTACGTCCCGCCTCGGAGTTTAAGATCTTCTGGGGAGGCCCTGATCTCGGCCCCACCTCTATCACAAGTGAGGTTGGTGGGAACAAGGAGCAGGGCCTTCTCGGTGGTGGCCCCTCACCTGTGGAATTCACTCCCCGGGGAAATTAGGTCATCGACATCCCTCCTCACTTTTAGAAGGAAATTAAAAACATGGATTTGGGACCAGGCTTTAGGGTAATCTAGCAGATAGACAAAGGACAAGCGACAACTAGAATTGATGGATTTGACAATGTGGAATTGAATTTATGGACTCTGAGCTGGCAAACGTTGAGCACTAGATTGGTTTTAGGGATTGTGATATATAATGGATTGTTTTTAATTGTTTTAATTATCGTTATATATGTTTTATTTTTATCTTGTTGTTGTGCTGGCATCGAATTGCGCCTTTTGTAAGCCGCCCTGAGTCCCCCCTCAGGGGTTGAGAAGGGTGTGGTAGAAGTGCGAAAAATAATAATAATAAATAATACAGTTGTGATGCATTATATTAAATGTCCTTTGACCAGTAGCTGGCCACTTGGAGTGCCTCTGGTGTTGCTGTAAGAGGGTTCTCCATTGTGCAAGTGGCAGGGCTCAGGCTGCATTGTAATAGTTGCCCTAAAGGTGCCAGATCCCATATTATCCTGGAAACAAAGCAGGGCCAGCCCTGGTTACCGCTTGGATGGGAGGCAGTCAAAAAATACCAGGTGCTTTACACTGTATTTCAGATAAACGAACTGGCAAACCCCCTTTGAATATTCCTTGCCTAGGGAAAACCTATGAAATTCATGGGATCATCATAAATCAGTGTTTCTCAACCTGTGGATTCCCAGATGTTTTGGCTTTCACCACCCAGAAATCCTAACAGCTGGTAAACTGGCAGGGATTTCTGGGAGTTGTAGGCCAAAACACCTGGGGACCCACTGCAAATAGATTGCCATCTACAAGCCACATCTACACAGAAAGAATACATTTCTGAGCCTTCAAATTGCGGTTACTTTTAAACCTGGAGTGGGCAAAGTGCAATGTATGGGCTGCATTTTTGTGGTTACCAGTGGCAGATTTTCAAGTTGTTGTTGTTGGGGTTTTTTTAAAGCTTTTTGCTCATATCTGTCCCCAAAATGATCCAAGGGCATGCTATTTCTTAGTAAATGAAAATGTAGCAATACAGCCCACACTTTAGAGTGGTATTTGAGGCAACATAAAAATAAATAAGGAGGAGGGCTCTATGCCCTCCTGATTTAAATCATAAGTTGATTCAAGTCAGATTATTTAAAGGATCTCTTACACTACACTTGTATTACTCTGCCCTGGTCCAAGGATTGAGACAAAGGGGAAAGTTTCCTTATTTGTCTAGCTATTCCCATTGGCAGGAAGAGCCAAGTGAGCGCAATTGAACTGAGTGCACCAACACACTTACTCATTCCCAATATGCCAGGATTTTCAAAAATCCTGGCTTGCCTTGACAGCTGAACTAGTTTCGTTAAATGACATCATAGAAGCAATGGAGAAAATATCCACATATTATCCAAATGTGGTCAGTTCCACATGTTGGTTCCATATTCCTCTCTTCTGTTTCCACTGTCATCTTTTGGTGCTGAATCAGTTTCATGTCTGACATTTGGTAATCTGTCATTCTTTCTGTTATTTGGAACTATTTTTTTAAAATAAAAAAATCCCTGTAACTGATACTTTTTCCACATTATAGATTCTGCTGCAGTGGAAAACCTAACAACAAAGCTATTGTAGAGGAATGAGGCCTGAAAAGAGCTTGCATACAATTCAGGTCACTTCAGCAGTCTCTGCATTGGCAGCAGCCTGCTAATGCTGACGTGTACTTTGCTAAATTTTATATAATACACATTGTACAAGGAATGAAATGCAAAATTTGATCCTTTCGGCTTTGAAACAGCTTTAATGAATGGGAGGGAGCTAAGCGTCTCTCTTGGTTTTCTAAAGCAAAGAAGAAAACATGCTAGAAAATTCTGGCCCTGTAAACTAGTACAAGATACCCCTAACGCTTTCAGTGTGGTGATTATAATGATAATACTGATGATGATGATTTAAAGGCCAAATAACTAGTTATTCACAAATGTATATAACCAGTGGGTATTTTGAAGAAGGAAGCATTCTGTGTGCATAAGGCAATACTCCTCCACCCAACAAAGCACATGACAACCGTATCTTTGGAGCAAAAGGCCACATTTTTATTGATTACAGCTGTTAATGAGGCCACGTGAGTCCTAGATCCTGGCATCAACTAACCCACCTGGGTCTCCAGCTGTAGCCAGAGACCTGAGATGACAAGGGAAGTGGCGATGTGGGTGATAGATCCCATTAGATGACCTTCCCTGCCACAAGAAGGTGCCATAAAGGGATCGTTCTTCTTGATCCATGCCAAACCTACTGCCACAGCCCACATTCTTAGCCCCTGAACTCATCCTCATTTTCATTACCAGGATGGAGTTACTCCAGGTACTACATCCCAGATCTATGTCAGCCTCCTACATGGTTGTGACAAACAGTACATATCAAAGCAACATCATAGCCCATCCAGAGGTTGGAATATTATAGCGTGAGTGAGTGGACTGATGCTCAAAAGCCAAATGTTTAGTCGAGCACCCAGCAGGACCTTAAATATGCCTGAGTTGACCTAGGAAAAACCTGCAGTTTTCATCCAGCTTGGACCTACCAGCCAAGGAGCTCAAATCAAGCAGCTTGATCTATGTATTGTTGAAGGCTTTCATGGCCAGAATCACCGGATTGCTGGAAAACTCACAGAAGAAGAGAAGGCTGAGAGGGGATATGATAGCCATGTATAAATATGTGAGAGGAAGCCACAGGGAGGAGGGAGCAAGCTTGTTTTCTGCTTCCCTGGAGACTAGGACGCGGAACAATGGCTTCAAACTACAAGAGAGGAGATTCCATCTGAACATGAGGAAGAACTTCCTGACTGTGAGAGCCGTTCAGCAGTGGAACTCTCTGCCCCGGAGTGTGGTGGAGGCTCCTTTGGAAGCTTTTAAACAGAGGCTGGATGGCCATCTGTCAGGGGTGATTTGAATGCAATATTCCTGCTTCTTGGCAGGGGGTTGGAATGGATGGCCCATGAGGTCTCTTCCAACTCTTTGATTCTATGATTCTATGATTCTATGATCTAGTTGGCTGCCACTTTTGCATCCCTCCCTGAAATAGGACAAGGTAATTAGCCTCCTGAGAAAGAAAGTATCAGATCAGTGGCCATGTGGGAGATATGTGCCCCACCCATTCTGCAAATGCCACACACAGTAAGTTGTGTGGTCTACCAATAGTTAACATTGTCTTGATTTGAATGTTAAATGATTTTAAATACTTCTCTCCATGTGTGCATGTGCCTTTGAGTTACCTGTTGACTTATGGTAATTTCAGGGAGCAATGTGACTAGAAGCCACTCTGCAGGGAGAATATTGCTTTATAGTTCTGAATTATATAGTGATTCTAGATTACATTTTTACCACAATATTGTTCTGCTTGATTCGCTGAGTTTAGCAGAGATGCTTCAGTTAATGTAATCACTCCATGAATAACTTATCTCCTGGTTCTCCACCATGCCTTCCTCTTTTTTCTTGATAAGGAAAAACCTATGGGGCTAAAAAGAAGGAATAGATATACAATACCTCCTCTCACTGAGTTCTCCATCTGCATGCGCTGGAGTTACAAGCATGGCAACATAATGCAAACTAGCCAGCCCTGAAATTATGCAAATATCTGGAGAGTCCCAGGCCTTTTTCTAGTCTAGTGAAAGTGTGACGAATAGCAGTCTTTTGAAAAACACCAGACTGAAAGTAATTTAGAGAAGTTGCTTTTCAATGGGCACTTTGAAAGTAGAGGGGAAAGGTTATCATTCAGTCATAACCCAAAGCTGTTCATGTGGACATGTCATGCTCTTTTTGAAAAAAGAGGTTGGATCTAGTAGATGAAACATTCTAAGTAAGATGTGACTATACCTGGCTATGTACTCTTTTACAAGAATAAGAGAAAAGCACATTGGAGGCATTGTTGCTCGGTATATCAGAATGACCATGACTTCTAACAAACTAGAAAGACATGCTGTCCACAAATCCCTGAAATTTTGGACACAGAATGTAATATAGGTTTGGGACTGCTCCATATTCTGATAAAATAATTTAGATAGAAATCAGAGAGGGAACCCAAGGACAATTTTTTTTAGTTTACAGCTTCTGGTCATGGATGGTTTCATGTACTCCCACAATGATTGGATCTGCATTCATTTTGTGTTAAGTGAGATGGCAAGTTTCACACATTCAACCTCAGAACATCCTGTGACAGCCTTAGAGTCTCCATATATCAGAAGCAACTTGAAGTCATGCACAGCAACAATTTTTATTAAAGTTTTTGAAATATTATCTCATACCCTCAGCTAGCATGAAAACAGGTAAAGTTGGTTTTTAGACTATGGTTTCAGAAATGCTTCAATCAACAATCAACCATGCCGGTTGAGAAATTCTGAAAGATGGATTGAAATTAAATAGTTTGTCCAAACTTGGATTTCTAATGACCTCATCCCATTGAGAGGGGAAAGCATGGGTGGCAGTCTTTGAGCATAGAGAATCGCCCCTCTTATATCATCAGCAGGCCTATTTTAAGATCTGCCTCCCCATCACACTCACACTTGGACACTTAAGAGTTGGCAATACATTCATATTACATTCATCACAAGGTCAGTATTACTTTTTTTTAATCAGGAGAAACAATAATCATCCGAAAACCAAACAATCCTTTGCCCTGACCAAAGCCCCTTACATTAAAGGAGACTGACACCAGTTTTAAACAAATTCTTTCCAATAGGTTTAAATTGTTCTTCCCCAAACCCAATATGATACAAAATACAGTGATCCAGGTTAAAACCATTTCTTTCCATGGGATCATATTGTTCTGCCCCAATCCCCATAGGATACAAGAAACAGTGATCCAGGTTAAAATCATTTCTTTCCATGGGATCGTATTTTGCCTCTCCATGCATAACAAGAGGCTGAAGTGTCTTACGAGAGGGAAATTTCTCAATGTGATGAGGTCGGTTGCTGGAGTTCCCTCCTTTCAGGTCACTTCTGCCTCTTTTCAACCACAGAGGGCTATGTATGATGGCCAGAAGTAGTTTAACTTCTGTGATGAGCTCAGTGCCTCTCCATGCTTGAAAAGAGGCTAGCTGTCTGAATAATTTCACTACATTCCTTTATGTATTCTCCAAAAATCTGCTTCAGGGGGATTGGTAAATCTTCCAGAATACCTGGGAGAGGGCATTGAAGGTTTCTGAGGTAGTTCTTAATAGATAAGTGAAAGTTACTCTCTATTTTCAAACTTGGGAACATTCTGAGTAGAATTCTGGAGGCACATATACTAGTGGGACAAATCTTTCCATATAGCCTGGTGACAGCACTGTTATCAAATTCACTATGTATCATTCATGTGCTGCCCAGGTAGTGGCTGCTTTATGTGACATTGGCACAAAGAAGGAATATGGCCTATACTCTACTCATAAGTGCCTCTCTGCTGCAAATTACCAAGCAGTTTTGCTGTAACATAAAGAACTTATGGGAGTTCTCTTGCACTCATTCTTTTACATCATAACTCAAGTAATGAATGCCGTTTTAATTTTTCTTTGATTCCTCCTAGCTTTCTCTGGATCTCTACCACACAGAAGATGATATCTACAAACTGTCACTTGTATTGGAACCAAGGACATCTAAATCGGTATGTCACTGTTACAGTTTTCAGAGAATTATTTGAGAAATTGTTTGAGAAATTCATAACCTGTCCTCCGAATGCAGAAATCTTTTAAAAAGCACAACTGGTAGCATATGTGCTAATAATAATAATAATAATAATAATAATAATAATAATAATAAACTTTATTTGTATCCCGCTCCATCTCCCTGATGGGAGATGCTAACAGGAGTATAGGCTTTCCCAAGAAGCACTCTTCCTACTAGAAGGAAGCATGAAGCTCCCACTTCAAACAGCAGGACGACATTTTATTTATATTTATTTATTTCAAAGTTTTATATACCGAGCTTCTCACCTCATAAGAGGGATTCAGCCCGGTTTCCAACCATAAAAACACATACAGTCGGTAAAATATCAAAATACACATTACAATAAAACATTTTAAAAGCACATATATTTAAAACTACAGTGGTCAGTTGTCATACTAAAATCGAATATACACCGTCTTCCATCCAGATCATTGTCTCATGCTTCGAAGGCCTGTCTCCATAACCACGACTTCACCTGTTTCCTGAAAGTCAGGATTGTTGGGGCGGTTCTAACCTCTGGCGGGAGAGAGTTCCAGAGTCGCGGGGCCACTACCGAGAAGCCCCTGTCCCTCGTCCCCACCAGCCGCGCTTGTGAGGCCGGCGGGACCGAGAGCAGGGCCCCTCCAGACGATCTTAGTAATCTTGATGGTTTGTAGGGGAGAATATGTTCAGAGAGGTAAACCGGGCCGGAGTCATTTAGGGCTTTATAGGTTAACACCAGCACTTTGAATTGTGCTCGGAAGCTAATTGGCAGCCAGTGGAGCTGGTGTAACAGCGGAGTGGTGTGCTCCCTGTTCCCAGCACCCGTTAGTAATCTGGCTGCCGCACGTTGTACTTGCTGCAGCTTCCGGGCAGTCTTCAGAGGCAACCCCACGTAGAGAGCGTTGCAATAGTCTAAACGGGATGTAACCAAAGCGTGGACTATCGTGGCCAAGTCAGCCGCATATTAATTTGCCTTATTAGTGTTGTTGTTGCTTTACTGTCAGAGATGGGGAAAAATACTTGAAGGTTTTTTTTCTCATGTGGAAAACAAATTAGCAGGGCTTGGATACAACGCATATTGTTTTTGGAATCAGGCAATCATAGAATCATAGAGTTGGAAGAGGCCAAAAAGGCAACAAAGCCAACCAGTCCAACCCCCTGCCATGAACACACAGTCAAAGCAATCCTGACAAATAGGATTGTCATGAATTATTACACTATGCAACATAAAAAAACATGTTCCTGGTTAGAGAGCGTTATTTCTTGTTTAATTGTGCAGTACTTACTTTGAAAGTAATTGTTATACTCCAGAAACTTCATTTTTGAGGCTGCTACAAACTATGTTGAATTGAGCTGTTGTAGGGTTTTCAAGCTATATGGCCATGTTCTAGAAGCATTCTCTCCTGATGTTTCGCCTGCATCTATGGCAGACATCCTCAGAGGTTGTCAGGTTGAATGCTGAATTGATTGAGACTCTTTATTCATTTAAAAACTATAGCAAAATGTACTGCAGGATGTCCCACAAAAACTAAGTTTTTGCAGCTTAATAAACTTTTTCATGTTTTTTCAATAAAATCAATTAGGAAATGACATTTATAAACTAGGAACAATAATCATGTTACATAGTACAGGGTTAGTCAAAATGAATAGGCCAATAAGAAAATTAATTTTAGACGAATGTATGTTTATTGTAACCAAACTACAGCTACGTATCGACAGATAAATTATCAAAGTTTTGTCTCACCTTCAGAGATGTTCGATATGGGCGCCCCGTGTGACACGGCAGACGTCCAAGCGATAGTCCAGTTCATTCCACATCCGTTGCAGCACATCCGACGTAATGGCATTGAATGCAGCACATATGCGCTGTTTTAAGTCGTCCAAGGTCAGCGGTAATGGAGGTCGGAACACAGTGTCTTTCACATACCCCCAGAGAGAAAAGTCGCATGGTGTGAGGTCGGGGGACCTGGGGGGCCACAGGAGGAATGGAAGATCAGTCACTCCAGCACGGCCAATCCAACGTCTGGGAAGGTGTTCATTGAGGTACTCGCGTACACTGTTGTGCCAATGCGGAGGGGCACCGTCCTGTTGGAATACGAAATTGGGCACTTTCTCTTCTAACTGTGGCATCAACCATTCAGACAACATGTCAGCGTACACTATGCCTGTTACGGTTTTCTCCACGAAAAAGAATGGGCCAAACACGTGACGGTTGGTTATTGCACAGAAAACGTTTACCTTCGGCGAATCCCTTACATGTTCCAATACGGCATGAGGATTTTCAGATCCCCAAAAGCGGAGATTATGCCTATTGACCTTCCCGCACAGGTGAAATGTTGCCTCGTCACTGAAGACCAGTCTGTTGGCAAAGCCTTCCTCCTCTAGTCTTCGCTGCATTGATTCGCAAAAATCGTGTCGTTTCGAATAGTCACCTTTTTTCAAAGCCTGCACCATTTGCAATTTATACGGCTTGAACTGCAAACGTTTGCGTAACACGCGCCACACAGTTTTTTGCAGAACGTTCAATTCCATGGAAACACGATTTGTCGACTTCTGGGGACTTCGTTGAAAGGATGCACGAATGGATTCCACTGTGTCTTCGGAGACACGCGGTCGTCCTGTGGTTTTACCCTTGCATAAGCAGCCCGTCTCCTCAAATTGCTTTACCCACCTCGCAATGGAATGTCGATGAGGTGGTTCCTTGCCATACTTGGCTCGAAATTCTCGCTGGACCGTAATTATTGACATTGTTTTAGCAAATGTCATCACACAAAACGCCTTCTCTTTGCCTGATTCCGCCATTTTGAAAACAGCGACTCCTAGCGACGCCTAGCGGCATTAACGTACATGTGTGTTGCTCAAAAAAAACTTTGATAGTTTATCTGTCGCTACGTAGCTGTGGTTTGGTTACAGTAAACATACATTCGGGTACAATTAATTTTCTTATTGGCCTATTCATTTTGACTAACCCTGTATTATCAAACAATTAAAATGCAACCATCTATTCATCATTCAGAAAGTCTCTAATCTGCCAAGGGGTGGAGTGAGAGGAATTAAGCCCTATTCACACTAAAGCCTAAGCATGTTTTTTTCTGATTTAATTGCTAGCAGCCTACCTCTCCAACAACCCCTAACAAGCCTGTGGTGCCCCTTGAGTGGGCATCTGGAGTAATACCAAAGCCTGATCCAAGCATCATCAACAAACACATCCAAAAGCTAGTTGAGGTAAGTATTTCAAAAGTGCTTCATCTCGGTGAGAAAAATGAAATGCACGTGCTTAAAAACAGTATATGTGAAAACAATCCAGTAGATCACAAAATAAACATGAGTTGGGTTGTGGTGGACTAAAATTCTGTGTAGTTCTGGGTTACCCCAGCATTATAATGTCCAGATTAAAGGCAGAGGCTCTATTGTGTTTTGGCCAACTTCAACTGGAATACATTGTTCAGTTCTGGGCACTGCAGCCCAAAAAGGACATTGATACACTGGAACATCACCAGATGAAGGTGACTAGATGTTCATAGGTCTAGAAACCAGGCCTTATGAGGAATGATTTAGAGAGTTGTGTAAGTTTAACTTGGAGAAGATTGAGAAGTGATATGATCACCATCTTTAAATATCTCAAGGGATATAATGTAAAAGTGAGAGATTTTTCGCTGCTTCTCCAGAGTTTGGAATATGAACCAATGGATTCAAATTACAAGCAGAAAGTATATACACTTTTTCGAGCGTCTTCATTTAGGAGTTAACTATGTTTATATTATTTGCCTTCAGTATTAAACATGTTCTCTTCTACTGTTATCACCACCTTCATTGTATTATTTCATTTTCCAGTCTGTTTTTAGAAACTATGACCATGATCATGATGGCTATATCTCTCAAGAAGACTTTGAAAGTATAGCAGCTAATTTTCCTTTCTTGGACTCATTCTGTGTATTAGACAAAGATCAGTAAGTGGACTTGTTCCTGTAAGTGTTTTACAGAGCAACACTATGCTTATTTATTCAGATGTGAATCTCATTATGTTCAGTGGGGTTATTTTGAGGCTAATGTACGCATGATTGTAGTCTCATTTTATAAATCACTTTCATTTGTTTTAATTGTCTTCCTACCGATTTATAATGATTGAGATGGGTGTGGTTTTTTTCCTTTTTCTTAGTAATTGCCATGGAATTGATGATTAATATTCTCATTCCATATAAGTCTAAAGGAGTACAAAGGATTTTCTGATATATGTATCTGTATGTGTGCCTTCAAGTTGCTTGTTGGCTTATGGCAATCCCATGAGTTTCATGTGATTTATTTCGGGAAGGAATATTCAGAGGTGTTTTTTCCAGTTCGTTCCTCTGAAATATAGCCTACAGTACTTGGTTTCCATTGGTAACATACCATCCAAGCACTGACCAGGACTGACTCTGTTTATCTTCCAAGATCAGATGGGATCTGGTGCCTTTAAGGTATTTAAGCCCTTCAGAATGTTCTTAGACGTAAACTATTCAATATAAGCAGATGGCCATGGGATATGTGCCCAGACCTTCTCATCTCTATGAGGCAGATCCTATGCACACACCCATATCACTATTATTTATTTATTTATATGCCATATATTACTACATCGGCAAATAAACAAAAATGTTAAAACCAAACCCATTAAAAACATAGCATTAAAAATTCTGTTAAAATCACATGATCCAAATCATATTCCAGGGCCAGTCAGAGTTGTCATTATATTCATTTGTAGTCTCATATTGCACTACTCCTTTTAACTGGCTGAAAGCCTGATCCCAGAGCCATGTTTTCAGTTTTTTCCCGAAGGTCAGGAGGGATGGAGCAGATCTAATTCCACTGGGGAGGGAGTTCCATAGGCGAGATGCCACAACTGAGAAGGCCCTCTCTCTCGTCCCCACCAGTCGCACTTGCGAGGGAGGTGGGACCGAGAGCAGGGCCTCCCCCGATAATCTCAACCTCTGAGGTGGGTCATAGAGGGAGAAATATTCAGACAGGTAAGCTGGGCCGGAATAATTTAGGACTTTATAGGCTAAACCCAGCACTTTGAATTGTGCTCGGAAGCAGACTAGCAGCCAGTGGAGCTGACATAACAGGGAAATTGTGTGTTCCATGTACGCCAATCCGGTGAGCAATCTTGTTAGGACCTGTTGGACCATTTGAAGCTTCCAAACAATCTTCAAAGGCAACCCCACAAAGTGCTCATTGCAGTAGTCTAAATGGCTGCTCAGGTTTGATAAGTTCTTCTAATGGAAAAGCTGATAGATCTGTATACCTTCACAAGTATGCATTCCTTCACAGATAGAAAACTGGTTTCAACAAGATGTCAGCCACTATGACGAGTGCAAATTAACACTTGACAAGCATAGTATATTATCTTGGCAACCCTTATTTATTTATTTTATTTATTTATTTGACTTGTATATCGCTACTCCCAGTTTGGCTTGGAGCGGTTTACAGCAGTAGATTAAAACAATACAATTAACTTTAAAATACAATAAAACAATAACAGACATAGTCCCGAGTTATTCACCCATCAAAAGCTTGTCAGAAGAGAAAGGTTTTACAGGCTTTCCGAAAAGCAAGTAAATCTCGGATAGATCGGGTTTCAACTGGCAAAGCATTCCATAAGGCTTTTTTTTCCTGCAGTTATCATGGACAAACCAAATGTTGCAAGAGAAATATGGGATTCTGTCCCAATTTCTAACCTTTTATTATAACTCACTTACTCAAATAAAGGCTTATCTAGTGCATCATTTCACTTTCAGTGCATCAACCAGACTCTTCCAAGCATAATATGACATCAGTAACATCCTTCCTTTCATGTTTCTTAAAAACTAGTTTTCAGAAGAATGTTAGTATTAGAGATCACGCCTGGCGTTCTTTGTGACAAAGATATTTTTATGGTCAATTCATACTGCAGAATTCAGATCTGTCAACAAGACTGATCCTATAATCTCTGCTGATGTGAATGATCTTTCTATGGTCATATAGTGGTAAGGTAATTAATGAGGGCCCCCTGGTGGAGCAGTGGGTTAAATCACTGAACTGCTGAACTTGCTGACTGAAAGGTTAGCAGTTCGAATCTGGAGAGTGGGATGAGCTCCCACTGTTAGGCCCAGCTTCTGCCAACCTAGCAGTTCAAAAGCATGCAAATGTGAAGAACAATAGGTACCGCTCCAGCAGGAAGGTAATGGCGTTTCATGCAGTCATGCTGGCCACATGGCCTTGAAGGTGTCTATGGACAATGCCAGCTCTTTGGATTAGAAATGGAGATGAACATCACCCCCCAGAGTCGGACACAGATAGACTTAATGTCAGGGGAAACCTTTACCTGTTTAATTAATGATGGAGTTGACCATCGTTATAGCTGTTAACAGTGGATAACATCACCTTCCTGGAGCTGGTTGTTGCATAACTGAATAACTTGGTTTCCCATAGTTATTCTCTTGCCACTTAAAAGGTCATGGAATGGAGCACCCTGGAATTAGGAAGTAAAATCAGGGTTCAAGGAGGAGCAGGACATTTGGGACTCCTAGCAGATTTTACACTCTGCCAGTTTGAGGTAGGATCCTGGGATAGATATAGCCACTACAATTAAGAGCCCCCCTTTTCCTTAATGCTCTCTTTATAATGAAGACGGAGAGTCTGTTTAGAACTTACTGGGGAGAACCAGCACTTAACCTTTTCCATCTCACTACTCACTTTTTCTTATGCAAATATCTCCCCACCAGTAAAAATTTCCTTCCAAGGGAAAAAAGCAGGTATGGGAGAGGTTAAAAACGTATTCCATTTCTGCATATCAAGTGCCCAGCCATGCATTTCAGTAAATATGAAATGTTAGGCACATATTTTTGGAGATTAATATCAGTTGGTTTATATTGGAATATTTTAGAATTGGAACAAGCAGGCAAGCTAGAAAGCTGTAACTCTTTAGTAAGAAGTACCTCTTATTTATTTATTTATTTATTTATTTATTTGCAGTATTTATATTCTGCCCTTCTCACCCCACAGGGGACTCAGGGCAGACTACAACGTACACATATATGGCAAACATTCAATGCCAAAGACACACAACAGATACAGACAGACGTCAGAGGCTATTTAACTTTTCTGGCCGCCAGAGGAGCTGTCGCTTTTATTGTCCATCTGTGACACTGATGTAGTACTTCCGCATTCCCCGCATGCTTTGCTGGAGTGCTTTGCTGGAGTCTTTTTTATAACCTCATAAATTAGTTAAATTAGCCTCCCCACACATAGGTGGTGCCTAATTTTCCTACTTGACAGATGCAGCTGTCTTTCAGGTTGCAAAGGTCAACAACAAGCTACACCATTGGTCGGAAGCTCACTCCGACCCAGGCTGGCTTCAAACTCATGATCTTTTGGTCAGAAGTGATCTTAATGCAGCTGACACTCAGACAGCTGCGCCACAGTCCTGGTGCTTCCAGGCTTCCTCAACCCATTACAATTATTTGTCAAATACTTTAAAATCATGCATTTTAAAAAATTGTACCTCTGAAGAAACACTCCAAAGAAGCCCTTTCCATACTTGATGTCCTCCAGAGGGGTGGACTACAACTCACAGAATCCTTCAGCCGGAGGATTGTGGAGGTGTACTCAAAAGCCTCTGGTTGACAAGAAGTTATGGAAGGCTTTTCTGTGGCATTAAAATAATATTTTTTCAACCTCTCTTGTTTCAAAAACAAAACAGAGATGGTCTTATCAGCAAAGGAGAAATGATGGCTTATTTTCTGAGGGCCAAATCACAGCTGCAATGTAAAATGGGACCTGGTTTCATACATAACTTCCAAGAGATGACCTATCTTAAACCAACTTTCTGTGAGCATTGTGCTGGATTTGTAAGTATGCCATTTTTACATCCAAAAATACTTAAGATATATATGTTTTCTTTATGAGTGTTTTGCATATGTGGCTCCATTTTTTAAAAATTGGATCTATTTTGAAGATACAAGTAAATTAATGTGGCTGCGGACTAACAATATTTAATGAGTGGCTTTTGTTTAAATATAAACTTGGAAATGGGTAATCTGAATAGGATTTCAAAGCAAGGAATGAAACAGACTGATTTATCAGTTGAAGGTTCTGATAATTATAGATGTGTATCCATGTACAAACATGTATCAAGTTTAATGGGATGGTTATGTTACCAAAATAAGCTATCTGTCACCCAGAGGAGTGTAGGTTCATTTCTCAGCATGCCATGCTACTTTGACAGCCAGGATAAAGGTACCGGGTTTGAAGGCAGTAACAGAAGTGTTATTCATCTGGCCAGATAGATGCCAAAACAGCATAATAGCTCCGAAGAACTGACATAACATATAAATAAGCATTTTATCCCCTTTGGCAGCTATTTAGAAGACCTACTCCCTCCCCTGATTAGCTCAGGAATGGTCAAGTTAGACTCTCACCTGTAATTGTCTGGGGACTCGCTGTGATGTCAAAGGTGGATGGAGTCTCCCTTGTGGTGGGAAAAATGGAGAGCTGCTATTTGTCCATTTGAAGCTGGAGCCATTTGAAATATCCTCCCAGGAGAGAAAGGGCATTATTTGGGAAATGTTCTGAAATAGTTTATGATGGGACAGTAGGTGCCAGAGACAAAAGACAAAGCTTATGCAAATAGTAAGTCTCATTGAGCTATATTATAAGGTGATGTATACTCCAAAACATCTGAGGAGACAGTCCATACCAAATCCTAATGTTCCGACAAAGGGATATGAAACAGTTTATAGGGTTGTTGTAGGTTTTTCAGGCTATATGGCCATGTTCTAGAGGCATTCTCTCCTGACGTTTCGCCTGCATCTATGGCAAGCATCCTCAGAGGTTGCGAGGTCACAGGATGCTTGCCATAGATGCAGGCAAAACATCAGTAGATAATGCCTCTAGAACATGACCATACAGCCCGAAAAACCTACAATAACCCAGTGATTCCAGCAATGAAAACCTTCAACAAAACAGTTTATAGTCTGTTAGTATCAGTCATAAAGAAAGGAATTTAGAGAGGCAAAAATGTCTGTAGTAACCCTGAAGTTGTATTCTAAGCATCAAGCGGCAACCTTGGTAAAAGCCAAAATAAAATGATTCCATGCAAATCAAAATAAAAACAGCTTCTGTGTAGGTAAGGATTCTTCATACAGACAACAACAAAATGCAAAACATGATAAGGTCTCCCGGGTTGTTCCATCTTGTTTCGTTTAAATCTTCTTCAGGTATTCTGCCTTTCTTTACATTGCTGTTATTTCCATGTTGTATGGACTGACTCTCAATAGAGGAATGAAACAACAATGTTTGGGAAGTTCTTCCACTCCATAGAACATTGAAGTAACAGCAATGTAAAGGCAGCAATGAAACAAGGTGGAACAACCCGGGAGACCTTTGTTGCAACTCTGTACAGCATCTCTCAGTATAAACAGTCCCTCACTTTGCTCATCATCAGTCAGTCCAAGGTCAAAGCCAAAGTAGATTCAAGCAACAAACTATGCAGGGATAATCCAGAAGGTGTAGTCAATCATCCAGTCCAAAAATCCTCACCAACACAGCCAAATATCTAAATGTCACCATAAGATGAAGCAAACTTGCTATCTGCTGCTCCAGAGACTAGGGTGCATCCACACTATAGAATTTCTTGCAGTTTGACACCACTTTAACTGGCATGGCTCAATGCTATGCAGGCATGTAGCCGGGGGGGGGGGGGGGCTCGGGGGGCTTCAGCCCCCCCCCCCCCGAAATTTTCATGGTGGTTCGCGAAAAGGCCTTAATGGTGCATTATTTAAACTGTTATGTTTATTCATATCATGATCTGATCACCATACTCAATATATCCCATATGCATGGGGGTATTGGGGTAACGATACAAAAGGTTTGATAGGCTAGCCCCTCTTTCACTCAGACTCAGCCCCCCCCCCCAAACTCAGCCCCCACCGAAACCCCCCCTGAAAAAAAATTCAGCCCCCCCCCCCGAAACGAAATCCTGGCTACGGGCCTGATGCTGTGGAATCCTGGGAGTTGTAGTTTGGTGAGCCACCAGGACTCTTTGGAAGCGGAGAAAAGGCTAAGGACCTTCTAAAACTACAATTCCCATCATTCCATAGCATTGAACCATGGCAGTTAAAGTGGTGTCAAACTGCAAGAAATTCTACAAATTAAATATACCCAGTGCTGTTTGCTTTTCATCACAAGATTTTAATAATTCTACAGTTTAGATGCAACCTGGAACACAAACCAATGGATCCAAAGTACAAGGAAAGAAAATAATCAGACTAAAAAAATTGACTGACTTTCCTTCTTTGGACTAAAATTTAAAGAAAGATTACCTATCTTTTAGGAGTGCTTTAGTTATGTATTCCCACATGGTGCAGATTTGGACCGGATGACCTTTGGTTCTTGTGATTCTGTGTGTATTCAGATAACTTAACCCCACTAATTTCAGTAAAATTTTCCCTCAGGTAAGTGCATGCAGGGTTGTAGTCCAATTGTTTGCTTGGTTTCAACCTAATCTCAATACTTTCTTATCCAAAATTTAATCTTGTGCTCATATATTTTGGGGAGAGGGACTCCAGGTGTTTAAGAACAAAAATAACATTGTGACATAAGGAAATTAAAAGTTCTTAACCTGGTTCCTTCCAACAGATTAAAGTAAATTATACTGAGTTGAATCACTTCTCCAGTGCTGCCTTATTTGTAGGTCATGGAAAATGGTGAAGGGAAGACCCTCACAGATGAATGGATAGCTCTTTCTGGCAGGAAGTGTGTTGAGAGCAGTAATATCCTGTTTGCAATTCTGTCACCATTGTTCCTGCCTTCATAAAGATTTTGCTTCCTTCCTGCTTTCTTTTTTATCCCTTTTGTCTTTCATTACAGCTCTGGGGTATAATCAAGCAAGGCTACAAATGCAAAGGTACTGTAAATCACGCATGGGTGCTGATTTGGGCTCCCTAGTTATTAACCTAATTAATCTCGTAATTGCTGGCAACACAAGACAATACACTTTTAACCTCAGACTAGTAATCTGAAGAGTTATGTGACATGCAGTACTATGCACGCTTGCCTGGAAATAACAGTGTTCAGAAGCAAGTATACACTGAATTGCAGCCTTACACTTGTGGGCTGAGAGATCACTCTTATCCTTTTTAAAATTAATTTTAGTGTTTCTCTTCCTTTAAAAAAATAATTCAAATTATCTTTGACTGTACACGTGTTTTACCACTGATCATCATTCTCTTAATTGCCAACTCCGATAGTAAGTGCTCACAGCAATGTAGATAAAACAGGCGTCACTGACAATCAAGGGGAAACTACAAACCTGCTTGGTAAATCTTGTGGTTTGAAAAAATACCTGAACATTTAAACACATTTTTAAAAATTATGAATGGAGTGGGTTGGTGTGAGTTTTCTGGGCTGTATGGCCATGTTCCAGAAGCACTCTCTCCTGACGTTTTGTCCATATCTATGGCATGCATCCTCAGAGGTTGTGAGATCTGTTGGAAACTAGGCAATTGACGTTTATATGTCTGTAGAATATAAAGAATGAATATATTTTAATAAAACTTACATGGATTGTAGCATAGATTTTATATTATTTTTCCACATAATCACCATTCAGTTCAATACAATTTGTCATCCGTGGGGCAAGTTTTTGATGCCTGTGTCATAGAAGTTTCCCTCCGCCTTTTTCAGCCAGTCAGTCACTTCTATTTTCACCTTGTCGTTGAAGGAAATGTGTTTCCCACCAAGGTGTTCCTTCAATTTAGTGAAGAGATGATAATCACTGGGTGCAAGATTGGGGCTGTGAGCAGGGTGGCTTAAAACATCCCAACCAAATGAAGTCAATAATTCTTTGAGTTGCATGAGCAGTGTGCAGACACGTATTATCATGAAGGAGACAGATTCCTGCCATCAGCATGCCACGACATTTGTTTTGGATGGCTCTGCGAAGTTTCTTCATGGTCTTACAATATATTCCGTACCCATTTTGTCACATGCTATCTTGACATTACATCCTCTCCATAAACTGAAACGATTTCACGATGAATCACACTGGCGTTCATGCCCTTAGCACTTAGATAGCGTACTGCAGAGCAAACTTTGCACTTGGAGGGAAATGGAATGATGACGCTCATCTCTAACCTTCATCACAATGCCAGTTGACAAGCTACTGATGACTGGCACTGCTCGTTTGCTTCTGCTGAATTCCTCCTACACGGGAGGGATACCAACTTCCCCAAGAAAATTCCCCGGAAGAGCTTTGTAACCTTACTTTCTGGATAACCTTCATACATCATGTGGATTTTTGCCTTCTATAGACTTTAAGTAGATTTAAAATCACATGTTTTTTCATATTGGGAGGAGGAAAGTAGAAATAATTTTTGGTCTGGTTATTTATTCCAGATTGTGGTGCCAACTGTCATAAACAGTGCAGAGATCTGCTAGTTCTCGCCTGTAGGAAATTTGCCAGAGGAACATCACTGAGCAGTAACCACGGTTCTTTGCCCAATAGTCCATCATTGCCAGCTGGTAAGTGAAGACCGTATATCTCATGGATGTCACTGAACAATTTTGTTTATTGCCTAGCAATTTGCCTAGAATGCAAGTAACCATTGCTCTGATAAAGTCAAGCTTCTGGTTCTCTAGAATGTTCATATTAACCTTGCCCACATAATTCCTAGGTCCGTGTAGACTTGTATAATTCAGTTTAACTGCATGGAACTGCATTGAATGAGTCTATGCTGACCATTTAGGGGACCGTAGTGTCCTGCAGTCACTACTTTTCTATTTTCTATCGTCACTTCTCACATCAGAGTTGATCTTGTGTCTGGGAGTAGTCATCATTATGCAAATGAAGCAACAGATATATTAAAATGGCTCTCTGATGGTAGGCATGCTAGAGCAGTAACTTATCTGTGTTTACCCCATGTGATGGCCATATTGAATTGCTTCTGGTGTGATGGCACTTATCATTTGAAAATATGTTTTCCACACTGTTGCATAATTTGGTATTAGAAAGATTTCAAACACTAATTACAAAACAACAAGCTCTTCTCGCTTCTTTGGTTCTCCAGTTGCCAACATTGTATCTCTCTCAAATGATTGGTGTGTTGTAGACCTTGTGAAGATGACACAAAAATGCCTCTGACTGCATGTGATGTTGGGAGACCTCTTTGAACTTGCCTGGAATAAACAAGACAGTGGATGATTTTCAGTACTAAAGTGTGACCCACTTTTACGGCCATTACTTATTCCTCTTTCCATCATAGTTTATCTCTTTTCCCAGATAGTAGTAGAATGTGCCTTCAAGATGTGTCAAGGACATTCTATGAATCACAGAGGGCTTCCTTAGGCCCCTTGCTCCCACCAGCATCACAAACGCAGCTGGTGGGGACGAGAGACAGGGCCTTCTTGGCCGTGGCCCCCCGCCTGTGGAACGCCCTTCCAAATGAGATATGATTGAACCCCATCCTTCCTGGCTTTCAGGAAGAAAGTAAAATCATGGTTGTGGGGCCAGGCTTTCGGACAGCAGACATAAATCAGCACGTTAGTGAAAATGGACGGGAAAGGCAATTTACATGAGGATGCGGTTTTATTGTTAATTGAGGCTTTTATACTGTTTAATTAATGGGTTATATAATTTATGTATTTTAATGGTTTATTGGTTTCGTTATTATATTTAATTGTTCATATGTAACAGCATCGAATTGCTGCCTACATGAGCCGTCCTGAGTCCCCCTTTGAAGGTGGAGAAGAGATATAAATACCAGAAATAAATAAATAAATAAATAAATAAATAAGGCAATAAACTCAGAGATGGTTTACCTTCCTCAAAACATAGTATACAGTCCCAGCTATCCTTGTCAAATACTAACCATGACAAACCCTGCTTATCTTTAGAGATCAGTTCAAGTATCGAAGCCTCATGGAAAAATTTAACAACTTTGGAAAAGTTTAGTATTTTCCCATGGCATCTTTTTAATTTAAAGAAAGTCAGCTCCACATCTGCTACTAACATTTGGCTGGAGCAGACAATCCCAGGCATAACTGAATAAATTGCTATTGTTTAGAACTGTCACATATAATGTGAACCAGAAGATTGGCAGTTCAGGCCGAGGGTGGGGGTGAGCTCCCACCATCAGCCCTAGCTTCCGTTTACCAAGCACTTCGAAAACAGCAATGTGAGTAGATCAATAGGCACCGCTTTGGTGAGGAGGTAAAAGGCACCCCTGAAGACATACCGGCAATTCAGTCAGGAAGGCATCCATGGACAACAGGCGAATGTTTAGCTAATGATATATACCAGGATTTGGATTGCAATTTGGGTAGTCAGTCTCTAAAAGCTTTGCCACCTCTGCCCTAGAATGTCAAATTTTGTAAAGCACACAAGCATCATATAAGATTTTTTTCCCTACAGAATTATTTTTTACTATATATAATGTTGTATTTATTCTATTCTATACGTCTGGCATAGACCACCTGTGTTATTAACTGAGCTTGGGAAAGTTACTTTTTGGACTGTAACTGGCAGAAACCAGCAGTAAACATGACCATGTTGGCTATATGAGTCTGGTGCCCAAAAACAAATTGTTCCAAATGCTGATTATTGGTGAATTAATCTATATTTTCTTTTTTTCTTTTTGCAGTCCAAGATGAAGTATTTAATTTTCCCAGTGTAACTCCACAAAATCAGGATCTCGTTAGCAGAGCAATCACACTTGTAACAGGCTCTTCTCAGAAGATTTCAGTCCATCTACAACGGGTGACAACCAGCCAGGCAACTCAGACGGAGCCACTATGGCATGAGCCTGGTTGGGGTGATTCAGGGTCCCACACATTTCCAAAAATGAAGTCTAAGTTCCATGGGAAATCAGGAAAGACTAAAGGTTTTGCAAAATGGGAAAACGAAAAACCCAGCATTCCAGCCAACATGGACATCCCAGCAGCAACTACAACACAAGGGTTGAATCAGAATGGAAATGAAACTTTGTTAGAAAGACAGGAAATGCAGGTGAGTTACAGATTTCAAAGCGCCCAGTGGGAGACGATGTCTTCATTTCACTGAGGCAGTGAACCAGCTTCAGGGATTAGATTGAAAGACCTATTCAAGGTGCTGAAAAAGAGTGTCCCAGAGAGACTGGAGGGGCTGCAAAAAAACAGCTTTAGGGGCTGTATCTCACACTAGGAACATGCTTTGCTCACTTTAGATTTAAAATTACAAAGCCGGACGTGTCTTTAAGAAATGAATAAAGGTTTATCACCTTGGATACCTTCTTTAAAATTCAGATTTAACCCAGAGTGGATTTATTATGTTACTGACTTGAAATCCAAACTCTGACGATTTCAGAGGTTGGATTTCAACCTCTGACGTAGGTGAAATGTCAGGAGAGAATGCTTCTGGAACATGGCCATACAGCGTGGAAAACTCACAACAACCCAAATAAATAAATAGGTCTTTCACTGGTTTGCTGTCTCTGTCAAGTTCTATAAATCCAGTGTCTAATCCCATATAAACTCAATCAGTGAAATTTAAATAAACATTGATTTAATTACTTGTACTTGAACAATTAGATCAAGGGTATAGTCTAACTGTGCCTAGAAATTGGGTTAAAGTCCTATGAATCCTTAATTTAGAGCCTTTACAATGCTATACTTCCATCGTATTATCATATTAATACGATAGGACAGGACAAATACTCCTTAATCAAATTAATTCTGAACTTTAGGGAGTTTTATTTCCAGAACTACTGGTATTTCCTGACTTGTCTATGGAATCTTTCACTATGACCTATATCAGGTGACTCTCGTGATTTGTCTAGGTTTCAAGCAATACAGTATTCCAGTTTCCAAACTTCAAATGTAATTCAAGTCTGTACAGGTTGAGTATCCCTTATCCGGAAATCTGAAATCCACAATTGGCCATATGGGTGGCTGAGAATGTGACACCTTTGCTTTCTGATGGTTCAATGTATACGAACTTGATTTGATGCACGCAATTATTAAAAAACGTGTTTAAAATTACCTTCGAACTGTGTGTGAAATGTGTATGAAACACAAATTGTTTTTGTGTTTAGATTTGAGTGCCATCTCCAAGACATTTATTACGAATCTGAAAAAAAAATCCAAAGTCCAGTACATTTCTGGTCTAAACTTTTCGGATGAGAGCAACCCAGCCTGTATTTTACTTAGAAAATAAAATATATGCATAACACATGGAAGAGAGGTAACATTTGTAAACTACTTGCCCCAATTAAACATTGAGATTTATGGGAATATATTTACAGACTATTTAGAAATAGATTCATTGATGATCTTACATATGCTATGCAGTTCTATCTTTTTGAGCAAAACATTACATTGAACAAAATCAAATTATAGTTTGGAAACTAGAATATTACATAGCTCAAAATTTCAGGCAATTCCGGAGTCACAATTTGCAGCTCTTTGAGACTGTCCACTTCATCACATTGAAGCAGGGAAGTGTTTGTTATAGTAGTGCTCAGTCGTACTCCGTTTAGAAATGAAATGAATTATTTTCCTACCTTCCTCACACAGTTAAATCTATCTGTGTGACTCAGTTGTACTCAGGATTCTACAGTTGATTTGCCATCACACTGTAATCGCTTGGCACCGCCTACCATCCTTCCCCCTATGTTATTTGTTGAAAAAAAACCTCCTCTCTTTGAAATGTCAACTGTTACATGTCTTCAATTCCTTGAGCTTTCAGTCTAGCCTCTCTCTCTGGGCTGCCCCACCAGGAAAAGAAACAAGGAAGGAGGGAGGGAGCAAAAACGGCGATGCAGCCATCTTTTTCTCCCCCTCTCTCGGCTTTCCCATGCAACACAAGGCACAGATATATCGCAGAAATAAAAGGAAAGGAAAAAGACCTAAAAGCCTATTTTTAAAAGAAATTGTTTTGGCAAAGAAAAAGCTTGTTGAGCGAAAGGTGATGGCGGAACTTTCCCTAAAAAGGGTATGTTGGCTTCTCCCACAATTTCCCTCCCCACAAATTGGGGAAACATTTCATTCTAAACCTAAGAGCAACAAATGCCATCACATTACAGAATTGGCCCTTTTGCCCATCTACATTTGGACCATTAACAAAAAATCCACTTCTCAAGCAGCTCCTGAAACGTATGAATGTTCTACCCTACACTTGAACCCAATCTAATGCGATCAACACAGTGGGTTACCACTTTTAAAGTAGAAGACTCAGTGGAATTTAGTAAGTGTGATGAAGTGGTGTATGTCTATATGTTCTTAAGCTTTCTCCTCCTAAGAAAACTAGCATACCAGAAAAATTTCTGAGTTGAGAGTATTTTTATTAATGTGGGGATGCATGCAAACATCCAAATGGTACAGTCCAGCCATGCAATGTTAATTATCTAACTTGTCCCATTTCTGTTTCAAGAACATTCTGAAATATAAAATAATATCTTTTGATTTATTACAGGCTAGTTGATCTGCTGCTGCAAAATATGGAAGATAGTTCAAGAAAGCACAAAACTGTACATGGCCAAAATTTACAAAATCTCTCTTTTATCACTTGGGACAGGCATTTAATGATAGAGCAGAGTATTTATTCTTTCACATAGATTAAGTAATTTGATCATCCTTGCACAGTGCAGAAAATAAAGGAGTGTTATAGCTCCAGCAAGTCCTGGTTTCTTCACTGCTATTTCTCAGTCAAGGAAAACTTGTTCCGGTCCACTTCATTACTACCAAAGAAACACTGGATCTTCAAAACAAGACAGCTACAAAATGCAGGGCAATGCAATCTGCACCCTTCTTATCTCTGCAAGTTTGCTGTGTATGAAAACTTCATCATTTATCTGACAGACAGCTAGATGTGAGAGTGCTGACTTTTGAAGTGCAAAATGTCTCCCATCACAGACTCCCTCTGCACTCCCAGTTGAAATCCTTTCTTTAGGTTGTGTTTTGTTTTCCAACAAAATCTGGAAGATGTTTATGTTTTCCCATGAAATATGTGACAGACAACTGACCTGAGTGCGGCAAGATTCCTAGCAGAATCAGATGAAGGAACTTGAAACATGTAGTGGGTATGGTAATTCAGATTGCATTATTTAGTCATGTGGATGATGAAGGAAACAGAGGAAGAGCGCCTTCCCACTCTTTATTATGCTGTCATAATCATGTAGCACGTGTTTTCATTTCATGGTTACTGAGGTTATGATGTCTTGGGGTTTGTTTGGGGTTTTTTTTTACACCTTTTAACAAACTGGAAGTTATCTAAATAAAACACTGGATTTGATAGACATGAAGGATTTCTTGAAGTAAAATTAAAATTGTATAACGAGAGTATGTACTTCCACTGAGAATTAACTAGTGCAGATCAGTATCTTATTTGTCTTCAGAAACGTTTGTTAGGGTAATCACTATTTCACCCTCTTGATCATGTAATAATGGAACATCTACGTATGTTGGTGACATACTTAAAGTGCATAGCATCACCAATGAATGAATACTCACCCCTTGTGCAGCTCAAGTGCTATCCATGCATCTTTGAACTCCAGTGCCTGTTAGCCTTATCAAGCATAGTCAATGGTGAAGAGTGCTTGGAGTTGTAGTCCTATATCTATAGAGCCACAAAATCCACATCTCTTAGTAAACAAGGCTAGCTACTACACTGGCAAGAACATCTAAAGGTCCATGTTCTAAACCTTCGGACTGGTATGAGCCTCAGAAGATAGCTGGGGTAATTAGTGATCTTAGATTTGATGCTGGTTTTGATTTAAGTCTGGTCATGAGTTGGGCCTGGGCGTCATCTGACCATTTGGCTCTTAGCTTAAATGGGCTCCCTGTGGTGGTGACCCTTGATACAGGGATTTGGTTCAGGTGAACTTTATAACCAGAAACAATTATGTCCAGAATCAAGGGCTGATGGTCACTATCAATTCTAGTACCAATGCTAAAGTTCTGGACTCTATCAAAAGCATTTCTCGAGGCTAGGGCATAATCCACTGTATTGTAGCCATGTGGGTTCAAGAAAGTGAGTTTCTGTTGGATCGACCAGTGGAATCTATCCTGAGAGCTTATGACAAGCAAATCCTTCTACTACAAGAAGGCCTAACTTTTGTCTCCAAGCTTTGCCACCTCCAACATATAGACACCAGGCCTACTGGGCTCATCTGGTCTGACAAGGAATGCCAGATGATTTTTTAAAAGCCTTAAAAAACACATATATTGGCTACAGAAAATTTGGCTCGAGATAAACATAACCCTTCCCTGATCCAATTAAAAAGGGAATACAAAACTCTTCTAAGGCAAAAGAAACAGCAACATGACCATAACACCTGGGCGCTTTTGATCAATGCCTCGGTGGACAATAATGCTAAAAACTTCTGTCAACTTGTATCAGGAGCCCTGCAATCCCCCCACAGAGGCCCAAGCTGCATAATCCCAGCCCAGGTATGGGAAAATCATTTCGTTTAGTAAATACCCCTTTACCTTTTAACACCTTACATTCCATCATGGGAACCAGTATATGTAGTTTTTAACTTATAAACCTGCATCCTGAAGATTACTGTCATTTTTAAAAAATTCAAGACATGCTGAAGATCCCCCTAAGCTCTTAGAATGATTTCATGTACAATATTTAATGAAGGGGGTGAGAAGGAAGTGGTACTTTCACAAATGTTTAAATAACTCTCCTTCAACTCTCTCAAGTCCCTTCATTCCACACCTCAAAGGCAATCTAAACCAAGAAGATCAGAAGGGAATATTTGAATATTCTTGATTCATGGAATCAAATTCATAGAATTAAATTCTGTAGATAGATACTGTAGTGTCATTATTATGCTTAACTAGTTTTGTAATCAACTGCTAATCTGGATGAGGGGAGTCCTCGTTGTTTGTTTTTTTTAACTGGATACTTGCATCAGACTAAACAGTAACATATTGCAAAGTTTCACAATCCTTTTCACATTAAAATGTTTGAGATTACCTAAATGCCTATACAGGCAGTCCCCAAGTTACAAATATCCAACTTACAAACAATGCATTGTTACAAACAAGGGTGGGACAACAGGAAGTGAGAGAAATTGCTCCTAGGAAGGGAAAATCACTCCTGAAAGAGGAGTGAATCATGGGGAAAAGGGGTCTCCACTGAAGCTTTCTCGCCAATTCTTGTATCCACAGCAAGCTGATTTTTTTTCAAAATCCAATTATCACAGGGACAGAAAGTGAGGTGAAATCTTTTGAATGGGCACAGACAGGAACCCCCCCCCCAAAAAAAAAAACCCCAAAACACAGTGGTGTTAACTCTTTCCCTGTGCTATCCAAAGCTTGCTTATATAGAGAGACACAGAGAGAGGAGGAGGGAGGGAGCATACACATATATTACTTTATATATTTTGCTAGTTACACTTAAAAATGTATCTTTTCCAACTTACAAACAAATTCAACTTAAGAACAAGCTTACAGAACCTATCTTTTTTTGTAACTTGGGTGCTGTCTGTATATTCACACATTGCTAGACAGGCCAGGGCTCCTTATCAAGAAACGTTACCAAGAGTCTTCTCTCTTCTTATTGATTAGATCTCATCCCATGTTTATACTGAAGTCACGTATTGACAAATTCTCACATAAGTCCATCTGGCCTCTCAGCTTTCTTGCCAGAAGGCAACAAGTATACCTGCAGGGTCATATATTGACAATGTAAGAATGAGTGGCTTCACCACAGGAAGAAAATACATTTGATGGGAATAAGAAAGACTGTCAGAGAGAATGGAACTGCTCACATGGTTGCAGTCTGTGGCTGTTTACCACAATGGGGAAGTGACTCTCACACTGATAAGACATCAGAAGAAGCCCTCAATCCCAATTTTTCAGCCACTTGGTAGACTAAGATTGTTCTGTTATTTTTCAGATTCCATGCCATTTTGGGCTTTCTACAAACACTTTCTACAAGCATTTTAGGTTAAGTATCCATAACCAAAAATGCTTGGGACCAGAAATGTTTGGGTTTATTGTATTTTGGAATATTTGCATTTGCAAACAGGTACATAATGAGATACCATGCTTTGGAGATGGGACCCAAGTTTAAAAATAAAATTGTTGTATGTTTCATATACACCTCATACACATAACCTGAAGGCATTTTTAAACAGTTGTTTAATAGTTTTGTGCATGAAACCATGCTGGTGTACACTGTGCCATCATTCCTGATCATGAGAACTCTTCAAAAGTAGACCTCTCTGCCTGTGTGTGGTGGAAGCTCCTTCTTTGGAGGCTTCTAAAAAGAGGCTGGATGACCATCTGCCAGGGGTGTTTTGATTGTGCTTTTTCTGCATGACAGGAGGCTGGACTCGATGGCCTATATGTTCCAACTCTATTATTCTACAATTCTATGAAAGGAAAGGTTTCACTATCTCAGCCATCCATGTGGACAATTCTAGAATTCTAGATAAGGGATACATAACCTATACAACTAGTTTCACTGTCATAGAATCATAGAATCAAAGAGTTGGAAGAGACCTCATGGGCCATCCAGTCCAACCCCCTGCCAAGAAGCAGGAATATTGCATTCAAATCACCCCTGACAAATGGCCATCCAGCCTCTGCTTAAAAGCTTCCAAAGAAGGAGCCTCCACCACACTCTGGGGCAGAGAGTTCCACTGCTGAACGGCTCTCACAGTCAGGAAGTTCTTCCTAATGTTCAGATGGAATCTCCTCTCTTGTAGTTTGAAGCCATTGTTCCGCGTCCTAGTCTGCAAGGAAGCAGAAAACAAGCTTGCTCCCTCCTCCCTGTGGCTTCCTCTCACATATTTATACATGGCTATCATATCTCCTCTCAGCCTTCTCTTCTTCAGGCTAAACATGCCCAGTTCCCTAAGCCGCTTCTCATAGGGCTTGTTCTCCAGACCCTTGATCATTTTAGTCGCCCTCCTCTGGACACATTCCAGCTTGTCAATATCTCTCTTGAATTGTGGTGCCCAGAATTGGACACAATATTCCAGATGTGGTCTAACCAAAGCAGAATAGAGGGGTAGCATTACTTCCTTAGATCTAGACACTATGCTCCTATTGATGCAGGCCAAAATCCCATTGGCTTTTTTTGCCGCCACATCACATTGTTGGCTCATGTTTAACTTGTCCACGAGGACTCCAAGATCTTTTTCACACGTACTGCTCTCGAGCCAGGCGTCACCCATTCTGTATCTTTGCATTTCATTTTTTCTGCCAAAGTGGAGTATCTTGCATTTGTCACTGTTGAACTTCATTTTGTTAGTTTTGGCCCATCTCTCTAATCTGTCAAGATCGTTTTGAATTCTGCTCCTGTCCTCTGGACTATTGGCTATCCCTCCCAATTTGGTGTCGTCTGCAAACTTGATGATCATGCCTTCTAGCCCTTCATCTAAGTCATTAATAAAGATGTTGAACAGGACCGGGCCCAGGACGGAACCCTGCGGCCATGTTGATACATTGTTCAATTAATACTATTCACCAGTGTCAAATACAGGTTGAGTACCTACACCATCCATAATACACAATTATGTATTTATATGTGATCTATAACTTGTTCAAACCTGAAAAGCCATCTTGTGATGCATCCAAAGCACTACCTGTTTACAGAAAACGAAGAAGATATCAAGAAACTGCAAAATAAAGCTAGGCAACCTTAGTCCAGGGATCAATTTTCCACCCTTGGATTCATGCTCACACCATGCTGAATAACACAAATGACAACAAACAAAAATACCCAAAATTGATAGAAGTTCCCTATGTTTGTTTTTTTAAAAATTGCCATTTTTAATATGTTAAACTAGTGCAGTGATACCTTGCAATCTATTAAAAAAGAAAATTCTGAGAGAAAACACAAGATGGCCCATATGGTGTCTTCCTACTCTATTATTCTACAATTCTATGAAAGGAATGGTGCAACTATCTCAGCCATCTATGTGGACATGGATGCAGGGGTTGAGTGGCATGAAGTCATGTGACCCCAGAACTGTTAGCCTAGTATTGTTTAGAGGCTTACAATCAGCCCCTTTTGTTCTATGACATGTTCTTTAAAATTCAGGTTTAGTATAATTTTGTATAATTTATCCAGAAATACAAAATGATCTGAAATTGTCCCCATGAGTGGCTCAAATAGTGACATATTTGATTTTCTATTTTTTGAATGTACTCGTGCAAAAAATATTAAAATACTGTGTATAAAATTATCTTCAGACTATGTGTAAGAAACATCAATTAATATAATGTCTTCTCTGGGATATTACAAAATTGTATACATGTAAACCTCCTAAAATTGAGCAAAAATCCCAAACACTTCCCAGGTCCCTGCAAGAGATCTACCAGGGAATCATAGAATAATAGTTGGAAGAGACCACATGAGCCAAGTAGTTCAACCCCCTGCCATGCAGGAAAAACACAAAGTACCCCTGACAGATTTCACTTCTTATTTTAGGCAGCAAGTTAGTAGACAGATACACCAAAGGTCAATGATCATGTGACTTAGCCCTTCTCTTCAAGCTTTGATAGTCTGAAGGGAACTTCCACATCTGCCTGAATATATGAATGCCTCCCAAACATCAGGACATAAGCCATTTTCAATCATGTGGAAGCTTTAGGAAGCCTGTTCAGTCAGACAGAGAAACCCCTTTCAGATCAATCCTTCAATTCAAAAAAATCAGTAGTGGCACAGAAAGTGCGCACATTTACTATATGAGTTTTAATCCCAATTAGCCTTAATAGGGCAAATAAAGCTTTTCTAGAGAACACCAAAATTCACATCCACCAAACAAAATTTGATAAAGACATTTTAAGCTTAATTACTTTTTGCTTGTAGATCGGGAGCAACACCTAGTGGCCATAAAAATTAATTTCTGATTAAACATGGTGCTACAAACATAACACTTCGAAAATTATCTTAACAAAGGCAGGGTTAGTTGCATTCCTTGGCTGCAAACAAAAAGAACTAGTAAATCCGTTAATTTCATAAAGTATTTCTGAAAACCTTATAGTTTGAAATGAAGAATTGTTTGAGAAATCTAAATTAAATGATTTCCTGTCTCCAATTCTCTTTCCTTCTCAACCTGCCTTTGCCTCAATTAGGAGAAAAAAATGAATGCTCAATGTGTTGTTGAAAGCTTTCATGGCTGGAATCACTGGGTTGTGGTGAGTTTTCTGGACTGTATGACCATATTCCAGAAGCATTATCTCCTGACGTTTCACCCACATCTATGGCAGGTATCCTCACAGGTTGTGAGGATGCCTGCCGTAGATGTGGGTGAAACGTCAGGAGATAATGTTTCTGAAACCCAAAATGAATGTTATTGATAAAGCCAATGCTATCAAAAAAGTGAAACAGCCTCCACTTGACAGTTCCATTTCCTGTTTGCTACATTCAAAGGATAGAGAGGGAGATAGGAAGCCACTCAAATTATTATTTGCAAAAATTCATAATCTTCAGAGAAAGAAAAGTATATCTTAACCTGTGCTTGAAGTCATTTGTCTCTAAATGAAAGTTAAATCAAGAAATAGGAGAACAGATGCTTTTATTGCCCATCTTTTATACAACAGCATACCTTCAGCCATTTTCTTTCACAGCTTGACAATGTTTCTGTACACACACGCACACACACACACACAAACACCAGCAAGGCGCATTGATGCGACTTTCCAGTAAATAAAAATGTAACCAACCCAGCTGAAGGGCATTTTGTCTTGAGTCAAACGCCTAAATAAAAACCATCCTGCCTTTTCTGATCAGTGGTATTAACTCGTGCATAAAAGAAACTTCAGATTGCCATTACTGCTAGCTAACTTCAAGTAAAAGTTAGGTTGGTCAGGGAAGAAACCCTGGATGAAAGTGAGTCTGAATTATGCTGAAGCATAGGGCTACATATACTATCCACTTATAACTTAGCTTGGTTTGATAGATGACATTTGCATGGTATGATAATGGTTGAAGTCTCCGGTTCAGACATGTCAAAGTGTTTCTGATTAGTGTGAGACGTAAGGCTACTGAATAAGGTGTCAGCAATAGAGCTCATATAATAGACACAGGGCTACTGAAATGGGCTAAAGTTCTCTGCACAGTTACAAATGTCTAAATCCAACTGATGTCAGAGGGGTCTATGGAAACTTATCTGCAGCTTGACAATACAGATCAGGAGTCAGCTTGTTACTTAGAAAAATTCTAAATGAAATGCAATATTGAGACTATCTTTGTCTGCGTAAGATTTTAAAAGAAATAATGAGTCAATGTAGAAATGACAAGTTCTTATAGATGTGAACCAACATGTATTTTAAATCCCCAGAGTCCTTTAGTACAGAGAATCGCACTTGCTGCTTTAAAGTTCTGTAAGTCCTGGAGAAGAAAAGCTGGCCTTCACGCAGCCCCAGACTAATCTGTATGTTTTCACATGCTCAAAAGCAAAGATGACCCTCCAAAAACAGTCTGCCACATGGTACTAATTCAAAAGGGGGTGGGGGTGGAAGAGATAATCAGGCTTCTATTACATGAGCTCTATCAAAATGGCAGATTTTGTAGCCTCAGCTTGTAAAGTGTCTTCCTTGTCCAAATCCAGATTGATTGTACTGATATCCTCCATGCTGGAAGTGCTGCTCAAATTGCCCTCCTTGGTTAAAGTTTTGTGCACCTCTTCCTCCCCATCCACCACCTTGCCCGCCACGGCCACGACCTCCACGGCCACCTCGCCCTCCTCCACGACCACCACCTCGTTCGCTGGAATGCCCATCTTGGTATCTGTTGTCTTGCTGGTAGCTTCCACCACCACCACCTTGATAGCCACTTCCTGAATATGAAGATTGATAGCCACCATAGCCACTTCCTTGGTAGCCAGTGCTACCACCACCATGGTAACCGCCAGTTTGATAGCCTGAATCTCTATAGTTATTTTCCCTATAGTTGACCTCTTGATAGCCGCTTCCACCACCATCGGTCCAGCCTCCTTGCGGTTTGCCTCCTCTTCCTCCCCCCCTGCCTCCTTGGTCATAACCACCACGTCCTCGCCCGCCTCGTTCATGGCCCCCATGTTCATGACCTCCACGGCCTCCATAGGATGAGTCATATCCTCCACGGCTTCCTCTGTCATAACCTCCTTGGTCATATCCTCCTCGACCTCCTCTGTCATGACCACCGTGTTCATAACCGCCACGGCCCCCATATGATGACTCATATCCACCTCTTCCACCTCTACTTTGCTGCTGAGGACCATCTTGCCTTTTTTGCCACGGTGGCATCTCAGGAGGTGGTGGCTCAATTTCATTAGGTCTACCTCCTCTATCAGGTACTCGGCCCATTAACACCTACAGCAAAATAAACCAAGACGTTGGAAAAATGAACACAAAATATTAACTGTGTTGTTGAATAGTTTGGTAACATGAAAAAAATCTATGCAACAAAACACTTATACTAGCGTTTTTCTAAAGTGGAATGCATAAACGAGGAGCACTTTGACCAAAGGCTTTACAGTAGCAGGCTCCATCTAGTAAAGCCTAAATAAATATCTCTCAAAGGGATTTGTTTTTATTTCTAAAAGAAACTCTTAAAATTACAACTATTGCAAGCACATAAACACAGGGCTATGAGTCTTACTACTTAAACTTGATCATGTAAATCCAAGATTGAAATGGAATTTCATTCACATCTCACTAGTCTAGGATAGGGGAAATTACTGCCTTTCAGATGGTTGACTACATCTTCCATCAGTGTGGACCAGCAGAGTGAGGAATGCCAGAAGCTGCAATTCAAAAACATCCAAAGATGTTTTTGCCACCCCTGGCCACCCCTGCTCTTGTCTCATTATCAAATAGGCATCATGACCTTAACTGAAATTTCTTATAGAAACAAATCTGTGATAAAACAACTACAATTAAATTGAATTAGATAGTGCCACACCACTCTCTTGCAATTTTGAAGCACGTTTGAGTTGGTGTACTGCACAAAATCTCCAGTCTCAGTCTTGGAGATTAACAACAAGTTAATCTTCAAGGTAGTGGTTTTGTGCCAATTTTTTGAAATGTAAGCCAAAATCTCCCTAAGAAAACACATAATGTAGTCAAATATGTGGCTGTTCCAGAGATACCGATTCTCTGTGTTATATAATCATAACCATAAAGGGTGGTTTACTAAACCTGAGCAAGGTATCATATTGGAACTGTCATAGGTACAGATTCCTATAACATGTTTCTCAAAACGAAGAGAAGAAGAGGAGACATGCTAATTGTAGGTATGTATTAGAGATTATATTATTGCAAAAAAAATCTCTAATCCAGTTTATCAACATCTACAGCACTTTTAGAAGTAAACTATATGAGTGGAGAATTGCAGATACCTTATTAATGGCACATGCAGTCTTTTCTCTGATAGACCCACTGCTAGTTCTCATAATCTTTGACAAGTCTTGTCTAGCAGCCAAGAGATGAGCAACAGATATAGCACATTTAGTAGATAACATGGCACGTTTTGGCTGGTAGATTTTAGCCAATTTCTCTGTTTGACTCTGTAACACAAAAAGAAAGAGAGGAGGAAAAGTCAGTGGTATCAGTTAATTCATTACCTAACTTTTAAACAATCATTCTAACATATTAAAGTATCCTTAAAAACTACTGAATTAAACACTCAATTGGAACAATCCACACTTTCTTCTGCTGTGCAAGTAGGGGTATCTAACTCTGGAGTTTCAAATTAGCTTTATCTATAATGCCAACAAAAAAAATTGTGCACTTCTCCAACCTTCTTAAAGGTATTGGTCCTCTATTAGCAGATATATCTACAAAATATAGGCACCAAGAGGGGAAAATCAAATAGAAATTGGCTGACAGTCTTAGCAAGAACAATTCCATATACAAAACCTAAACTATAAATTCCCACCCCCACCACCAAGAACTAGAATAAAGCTGTCTTCTAAAAAATAAATTGTACCTTTGCTCGATCTGACCAACCAAATGATTGAACAGTTACATCTAGACGTTTCACTAATAATTTCCTCCGAACTTCGTACTCATTGGCTATGGCTTGATTAATACCTTCAATCTTTTCCTGAAACAAAAATACAAAGATTTGCTGGAATATAAATATTAACATTAGATGCAATGTTTTTGTCCAACTAACAACTTACCACAACATATGGCATATACAAACATAACATTCTTGACTTTGAAAAAAGCAATGAGCTCTTTGTATACTGATTTAGAGGCCTTCCATCCTAATCTTTTTAAACTACAGAATAACAACATGGAGCCTGTGAGACACATGCAGTCCATAACCCCTTTCCATAGCTGTTGAATTCTACCAGCTGTGATATCAGTTCCAAAACTGGCAAATATCTCAAGCTGTTAGATCCATTGAATTAAGTAGCACAAGGTAAAAAATTGTTCCTATACAGAACTGTACCAACTTCTTATGACAGAAACGATGGTCTCACATAATGCTTTGTAATCTTTCCACATCAGAGAGCTGCTACAACTGCAACTGAATTAAGGGGTGGTAACCAGGAAACAGTGAAGGCCTGTGAAGGAGTGACAGACAGTCAATGGACCTCGGCAAATCTGAGGATGCTCAGTAAGCTGAAGGGGAGCTTTTCATCTTTCTGACTATCAACCTGGGGGTTGGCAAACTGCAGTCCTCCAGATGTTATTGGGACTGAAACTCCCATAAGTTTAGCCATTGCAGTCATTAATCAGAAATGCTGGAAGTTGCACACAAACTATATCTGAAGGACTTGGCTTTGCTCTCCCTTGCTACATTCTGTCCAGAAGCAAATAATCCTAAATTCACATTTCCAAAGTTCAAGGTAGATTTATTATAAGAATGAGGTCACAACCTACAACCCAGTGATTCCGGTCATGAAAGCCTTCAACAATACATGGAAGTGTTCTATTAATGAAGATACTCATCTTTTGATCACAATAGCTACAATTTAGCAAAGATGTTTGTTCGGGTTTGTTTGTTTGTTTTTCATTTCAAGGGACTTAATTTATCTCAAGCTAAATTAACTCCCTTGATAACTGTACTAAATTGTACATTCCTTGAAAGCATTCTGGTACAGAAAAACTTAATTCCTTTCCCTTTCTGCTTGCTATAGCCTACAATAAAAACAAAGAACCAATTTTGTGAAACTGTGTTCACAGAGGATACCAAAAGTATTTTTAGGAATACAGATTCTAGTATCAGTTTTATTCTATAATGCTTAACAATGACATAAATGAATTACCATGTAAAGTAAAATACAATTATTGAATATATGAAAAATAAATAAATAAAAGGTGACAATCCCGATGAAAACAGTTAAGGAGTGAAACTATGAGTTCTATAGAAATATAACTTACCCAATGAACTGGACCAAGTGGTTTTGATAATAAAGGCTTTCCTACATGATTTGGAGGAACTTTCGCTAATGTTTCTTTTAACTGTAACAAAATTAACAAAGCACATTGAAAGGCAACTTTCTCTTTACAATTGAAACATACAAAGTAGCAATGGAAATTTGTATATCTATGTGTGATATAAATATAATACATTTAACACCTTTAGACCAATAGAGAAGCTTGAATACTTTTGAAAGAATAGAAGATCTTTTGTGATATTTTCATAATTATGACAGCAAGAAAAGAAAATATTTATGTTTTATCTTAATCACATATATTGCAGTGCACAAGAGGACAATATCTTTATTAGCCAAATCAAAATGTTACAAAACAGTAACTAATTAAAAACAGCAAGTTATGTGTAATCAGTTCCTCTTCAAAATAGATAAAGAGTAACCAAGTTACAACTCTTACTTAACAGAACATTTAAAAAATTAAAAAATATCTTGACATCCTCTTTTCCTGTACTATTGTATTTAGTTTTGCATGTTACATTTGATTTCAATCTTGTTAACTATATATTTCCGTTTTAAAGATGAAACATTAGAGTTACTAATAGATTATTTAAATAACTGAATAATAAATCTCCGTGAAATAAGAAATTGAATCAAAACCTGACATGCTATATGAACACAATCTGCCCCTTTCCTGCTTCATATTATTGCTATAACCAATTATGTACCATCAAAAGTCACTTTTCAGGGTCTTGGGGTATTGTTTCCTCAATAACAATTCAGAGGAAAGGAAAGAAGTTGCAAATTCATGCATTACAACTGATCACATACAGAAAGCTTGGACCTAAATCATTCATGCCAAAGAAAATCTTACCTTTTTTTCTATTCCACTAAAGAATTGAAACATAGTTATGTTGGCTGGAGGCTTGGACATGCCTAAAGCAATGCATATGCCTTTTAGTTCCTGAAAGACTTCACTGCCGCTACCTTCCTGGGCTTTTTTCGGAAGTGCATTCACACAAAGCATTCTGGCAGCTTCCAATTCTGAGATGAGGTATGCTGAAGAAGAAAAGTTACCATTCAATACAAACACTGTTGAACTCACAATATAACCCACACTCATGTTTAGAAATCCAAGAAGGGAATTATTTACCTCAATTAGCCAAGAACATTTAAAAAACTTTACTATCTCCAACAACATGTTTGCATTAAAATGCTTATATCAGCAAATAGTATTTAATTCAGAGGCACAGCTTTTTAGAACATAACATGAAAAGAAACTAAAATGCAGCAGGGGGGCTTTCTCAATACTTAATGAAAAGCTTTTGAAACCGTCCTTTAAAAAAACTATCATTAAAAATCGAAGAGTGCTTCCAATGAAAGCTAGCATTAAAAACAAGAGAAACATTACTGACATTCTTTTCTGCTAAACTGCATTACTTGTAAGATTTTAATGTTGGCTATTCAATTGCTAATCCTCTTCTCTGACCAAATTGGTTTATGACAAGCAAAAGAAAAAATGTTGAGTCATTGTAGACTTTGATGCAGCTCTCAATACAACTTGAACAAATTTAACTATAGTCTCTCTATTATTATTATTATTATTATTATTATTATTATTATTATTAGGACAACTGTCCCAATTACCCCCCTCTGTAAAATTTTCTTCAACTTACTAAGCAGTAGGAGGCAGTTTTTCTGATTGAGAAGGCGCTTGGTGACGTCTCCTGAAGTTAGTATTGTATACGGGCAGTTCATTTCACTCAGTAACCCACTCATTTCAAGCTGGAACTCTTCTGCTTCATTTGGACCTGAACACAAAGATTATTTTTATTTAAACAGATCAACTGTTAGAAGCGCCATTTTTTAGACAAGAATTAAGTTGAAACATTAAACCTAAACTACTTGTCCCACTGTGAACATTTTAAAATAAAAGTTAAAAGCCATATTACTTCTTCAGGCATTTGGCACATAGTCCATCTGCTCCTGTACTTTCTGAGTGGTGTTGTGATTTAACAACTTTATTCTAATATGATGTTATTGTTGATGTTTATTGGTACTGGTAGTGTTTCAGTGAAAAGGTCAAGGTAAATACATTCATGACCGCAAATTACAACAGACTGCTATCTTTTAAAGAAAAAGATTAAGGTTTCCAACTCAATTAAGAACCCAAGCAAAGTGAAAAGAAGCAGTCCTAATTTTATTATTTGGGCATAATATATATGTGTGCAAAAGTTGTAATTTTATGGGAGCAAAAAAAATGTAGTACTAGAGACACAGAATGCACTCTGAAGAGCTAAGATTTCATTTGTTTTAAGCAAGTGAATGAAAACTCAAATCTCAGTAGTGGGTAGGGCTCTACATACTCATATTTACTCGAGTCTAATGAGCCATCGAATCTAATGCACACCTCCATTTTCAAAACCCTGAAACCCAAAAACGTATTTGCTGCCAAATGTAATACATAGTGGCAAAGAGTGCAGTCTTTGTAATTTGGCCAAAAAAAGTGTGCATTACAATTGTTGCCTGCTTAAGATTCCTTCTTTAAAAGCAAAAGTATTAGAACACCAAAACTTCATTCCGTCAATGAAAAAGAAAACCTTGAGATGCATCTGTGCTGTAGAATGAATCCACTTAAACTTCCTTATCTCAATGCTATGGAGTCACAGGTTGTGTAGTTTCACAAGATCTTGAGCTTTCTCTGACAAAGAATGCTGATGCCTCACCAAACTACAAATCCCAGATGGCATAGCATTGAGCCCTGACCATTAAATTAGAGATGAGGTCCCTCAAAGAGGAGCTCCAGGTGTTCTTGAAACAACTTCCCCTTTTGCTTTGCCCTAAAATTGCCATATGACTCAAATCTAATATGCACCCTAATCTCAAAGTTACTTAACCAAAAAAGGTGAGTAATACAGCCAGGTAAACACAGTATATCACTGCATTTTTACTTGACAAAATTATGTAGCTAAATTAAGAAAATCAAGTAAATTATTCATAAGAGCTCACTTGCATAATTGACGAATGCTGTACAACATTATCATTTTGTTTTATTTCGCTTTAGTTTTGTGACACATAATCTGAACTACTTGAATGAAGAACTGATATCCATTACCATTGATAACACAGATGCCAGAAGACATCCAAACTGGCTGTCATGCAGGCATATCCCCACACTTCAGTAGATTTTTAAAAATTACAGCGGTTCACATCTTCTGCTGCATAAGATATAATAGTGCTATGACACTAAATTAAGAGCTACTTCGATCATCATCACTATATGAATGAAACAAATGAGTGTGTGCGCGCACACACACACAGAGATATTCCTGCAGACATTTTCTTTTATAGACATACAAGCATCAATTATGCCAGAGTCATGGTCACTCACTGTTAGTTGCTTGTACATTTTCCTCCAGCTTGCAAAACAACCTTAGTTCTGACACCAGCCAGGCACAAAGTTTGGTATATTCTGGGGAACTGGCTCCACCAGAAGCTGCTTGTGTCAGAGCTCCATCTTCTAACAAAGGACCTTTGTAACTGTCAAACAAAGAAAAGTAAAGTAAGATCAGAATCCCTCACTGTTAAAAGTCATTGATGTATGAGATACGCACTCCAAATGTAGATGGTAACACTAAAAAATTTCAATCCTAAGCATATTTACATTTAAGCAATCTTACAACACTATTAACCTCCATGGAATCTCCTGCCAAATAAGTGTGCTAGGAACTGAAGCCTAAACCTCATCAAAGCAGAGTTAAATAATATGCAGCTTTATCCTTTCTTCACGCTCTTTATCAGTGTCCTTCCCACTCCATCCTATATCTCCTGTCTGAAATTCTTAATACAAGCAGTCCCCATGTTACAAACAAGACAGATTCTGCAGGTTTGTTTGTAAGTTGAAACAGGCACATTTCAGGAGTGAATTTCTCTTCTGAGGGGTAGATGTCTCTCACTTCCTGTTCTCTCAGCCCTGTTCTTAACTATGAGTTGTTTGTAAGTCAGATGATTGTAACTCGGGACTGCCTATACACTCTTTTTCTCCTTTCTTCAATGTTCCTGCCTGCAAGAAACATTTATAGTATTAGTTATTTGGGACAAGAATCCATTTGTGACCAGGCTACCTTGGAGATCCTGGAACTTACAATCCATAAAAAACAACTTTTCTAAGTTCAGGATGCAATACAGAACTAAACAAATGTCTCATTGTAAATGTTTTTGTCTTCATATGAGAACAACAGAATCTAAAAGACATGATGTAAATGTGCTTACAGAGCCAGAACAACAATTATTTTTGGTACAACAGTAGTTTTGTCCAATTTTAAAAATAACTTTCCCCTCCAAACAATGCCCCGTTGTTCACTCATTTCTTTGGCTAATACTCCAAATTACTTTTTCCCAATACTTCTTTGGATCCTTTTCTAAAATTGGTGTTTACTGGAAGATACATTCTTTTAAATCATATTTTAGAAACCCAAGTTAAAACATGTGATATCAGTTCTGATTATTCACACTGTATTATTAACTAGTATCTGCAATAAGTAAAACCAATTGCTGCATATGCACAGTATATACACATATAAACCAAATTAAGTTTATATTTGTTTCCACATTGTGCAAATACAGCAGGATGAATTTTCACCAAACTGGGAGATTACATTAAGGTGATCTAACTTGAAAAGCACTTATTAATATAATATCAGTTCGGTTTGACCCACATAGAAATCCTAAACTAACTCTAAAATAATTTTGATTTGATACCTGAAGACAACTATTTATTTAATGAAAGAAATGGATCAATTGTGTGATTTGCACTTTGGATCAACTGACTGGTCCAGACCAAGAATTTCTGCCCTTTTCCATACTGCAGCCTACTTATCAGTAACCTTTTAGTCTCTATACATATATGATCATCAGCAATGAGTACCTCAGCTCCTCCATTATTCATCCAATGCAGGAATAAATTAGCCTGTCCTGTGATAATTAACAAGTAGAAAACTGCCCTTACATCAATATCTAAACTCTTTTAGAAGAAAAAAAAAACAGTTTTTATGAACTTCTTAAGAAAATGAAACCAATGTAGCTTTCACGGCTAACTGGAGGGCTAACCTAGCCATTTTTGTAAGTAACAGCAAACATGAATAATTCTCCTTTAACCTCCCATCTGCTTACTGTTAATATTGTTCTACTTTTGTAACAGCTGTTTGCCTCTACTAGGTTCTGTGTGAACATTCCTCATGTGCACTGATATGCATAGATAACCATACATTTCAAAATAAAGAAAGAAGCTAGAAACTAATTTCTCTACAGCATAGAATTGAAATATTACAACATTACTAAAAAGGCTAAAGGCTTCTATGCAATGACTAGTAAAGGGAATTCAGCTAATAAAAAAACAAGGAGCATGAAGGAAAAAGCCCAATTACTTTAAAAATACTATTTTAAACTGTGAGTTTCATCCATGGTGCTAGACAATAAATCACTGACAGATGTCATGCATAGTCAATTTTTCCACTTTTGCTAGGGCATAGCACTGGTCTGAAATCCTTATAGAATCATAGAATCAAAGAGTTGGAAGAGACCTCATGGGCCTTGCTGATAAACTTAGTGCCGGAAGTTGAAAGGGGCATTAAAATGATTATATTTATTTCCCCTTTCTTCAAATCTATTCCATAACTATGGAGGTTAAGGAAACGAATGAGAATAAAGAATAAACTGGACCAATGATTGTTTTTGAATTAGCTATGAAAGAGATGCTGTCATTCTTATGTCATTTTATGACAACTGCTCTGCACTGTTTGAATAGAACGCTAGAAAAGGATATCTCTGATCTGATTCAGCTTTATTATTCTGTTCTTACAGCCAAAATGCCTTTATATGTTCTGGACCTCATCTTGCTAAGAATGACCTGAAGATATTTTCATTTTCTTAAACAACAGAATCCCTTTCACCTGTACTTCAATGAACCAACAGTGATTATATACCTGAAACATAACATCTATACAAAAATACAAACTGCAAAGCCTGGCAAAACAGGTAAGAATACAGTACAGCCACCACATTCATGAAGACTATGTTCCAAAATACTCCCAGCCCCACAGACAGCTGAAACCTTGGGTAATAGCAAACTCTATATTTTAACAATACTAGGGAGGAAAGCAGGGCATAGAATTGCATTGGAGGATCTGGAGAGGCCCACAAACACTGAAACTGTGGATATTAAAACTGCAGATATTAAATCTGTGGATAAAAGTGTGCACTGGAAAAAGAACATTGTTTTCAAAGCTGAACAGTCATTTTCACTCATACATACCCTAGGTCTTCAAGTGATTCCAGAATATCATTCTCCATGAGCTCGAACTCCATTCTGGAGCTTCAGAAAGAATCCAACAGAAAAATAAACAGAAGCTGGAAACTAGAATCAGCAAAAACAAAGCCAAATTAGAATTGCTTGGGAGAAATGCATGGCTACCTACATGCTAGCATAGAGCCCAGGAAGGGTACCTTGTACAACTGGGTCCCTTGTCCACTGCCACCCATCCTAGAATCACAGAATTATAAAGTGGGAAGATACTACATCCAGCCAAAGCTCCTGCAATGCACAAAGCACTCCTGATACATAGCCATCTAGCCTCTGCGTAAAACTCCAGAGAAGGAGACTCCACCATACTTCAAGACAGTACAATCTACTGCCAAACAGGTGTAAGAGCCAGGAAATTCTGTTTAGGTCAGACGTCAGAACTCAAACTGTAGCTGTCCAGCTGTTTGGGTCTCCGATTCCCAGAATTCCTGACTACTGAACAATCTGGCTTGGGCTTCTGGGTGCTGGAGGGCAAAAACAGCTGAAGTAGGCATGGGCAAACTCTGGCCCTCCAGGTGTTTTTGGACTTCAATTCCTACAATTCCTAACAGCTGTTAGGAATTGTGAGAGTTGAAGCCCAAAACTCTTGGAGGGTTGAAGTTTGCCCATGCCTGCTTTAGCCTGTGCTTCAAGTCCTGCCAGCTGTTAGGAATTGTGGGAGTTGAAGCCCAAAACACCTGGAGGGCCAAAGTTTGCCCATGCCTGCTTTAGCCTGTGCTTCAAGTCCTGCCGGCCATTAGGAATTTTGGGAGTTGAAGCCCAAAACACCTGGAGGGCCAAAGTTTGCCCATGCCTGCTTTAGCCTGTGCTTCAAGTCCTGCCGGCCATTAGGAATTTTGGGAGTTGAAGCCCAAAACACCTGGAGGGCCAAAGTTTGTCCATGTCTGCTTTAGCCTGTGCTTCAAGTCCTGCCGGCTGTTAGGAGTTGTGGGAGTTGAAGCCCAAAACACCTGGAGGGTCAAAGTCTGCCCGTGCCTGCTTTAGCCTGTGCTTCAAGTCCTGCCTGCTGATAGGAATTGTGGGCGATGAAGCCCAAAACACCTGGAGGGCCAAAGTTTGTCCATGACAGCTTTAGCCTGTGCTTCAAGTCCTGCTAGCTGTTTAGGAATTGTGGGCGTTGAAGCCCAAAACACCTGGAGGGTCGAAGTCTGCCCATGCCTGCTTTAGCCTGTGCTTCAAGTCCTGCCAACTGTTAGAAATTGTGGGAGATGAAGGCCAAAACACCTGGAGGCCCCAAGTTTGCCCATGCCTGAGCTGGAGGGTCACAGTTTGAAGATCCCTGGTTTAGGCTGAATGTCGTTCCTGCATTTTGAGCCGGCTGCTCTGGGTCCCACGCATCTACATTGTCAAGTTAACGCAGTGCAGTGCCACTTTAACAGCCATGGCTTAATGCTATATCATTGTGGGGGCCTTCCAGAGAGAGTTGGTGTCTCACCAAACTACAGTCCCCTGGGATCCCATGGCATTGCGCCAAGGCAGTTAAAGTGGGGCCAAACCACAATGTAGATGCCCCCAGCCTCTGGAGCAGCAGGGGAACAAGCCTGCTCCCTCTGCCTCAGTGTGGCATCCTTTCAACTATTCAAACATGGCTCTCCCTTCTCTCAAACCTTCTTTTCTCCAAGCTAAGCCTCCCAACTCCCTCACTCTTGGGCATCTTTCCCATTTCCCGGTGGGGAAAGGCCTAGTGCGGCCTCCACCTTCGGGCCCCCTCCCAGAGGCCTGTCGACTCATGGCGAGCCCATACTTTTCAGAGGGTTTCCTGCCCTGGCCCACAAGGCGAGCAGCCCCTGCGTCGCCTGAGAGGGCGGCCCCTTCCCTTTCCCCTGGGCTGCCTGGGGCTCCCCCCTCCCTCGGCCCCCACACGGGCCCCGGCGCCCACCTTCCGCGCAGCTGCTACGCCGCCGACTGCTGGGTTGGCATGTCAGCCGGTGGGGGAAGGGCGAGGAGAGAGGGAAGGACCTCCCCGCCTCACCTCTCACCCCGGACTTGAGGGGAGGGTGGCCAAGCTAGGCGCCTGCGTTTTGGAAAAAGTATATCCTTCTCTCTGCGTCTCCAGCCAGCGGGATGCTGCTCCCTCTTTTTTTACACATCGTGTACACCCTGGGATGTCTTTTTCTTCTTAACGCCGAGAGTATACTTCAGCGTGAAACAGGGGTTTTCTGTCAGGCACTCTAAAGGACAGCCCGCAAAAGACTTTTCTCGCTGTTCTTTCTCTCTGCGGGGAAACCACGTTGTAAAGCACGGGGCCTGAAAGGAATAGCGCCGACGACGTGGGATGAGGGACAAACTACTTCAGGCGTTTCGTTTTGGGAAACGATACGTTCCAGCATGTGCCTTCGACCCCATTTACACTGCCATACAATGTTGAAAGCTGCCATATATAGTCAGTCGATTCATATAATGCAGTTTAATTCACACGATGCCGCTTCAAACTGAATTATATGCTCCGTGTTGACTCATATAATACTAAAATATAATACTAATATTGTGCTGTGCTAATATATTGTATACTATTCAAACTACAAGAGAGGAGATTCCATCTGAACACGAGGAAGAACTTCCTGACTGTGAGAGCCGTTCAGCAGTGGAACTCTCTGCCCCGGAGTGTGGTGGAGGCTCCTTCTTTGGAAGCTTTTAAACAGAGGCTGGATGGCCATCTGTCAGGGGTGATTTGAATGCAATATTCCTGCTTCTTGGCAGAATGGGGTTGGACTGGATGGCCCATGAGGTCTCTTCCAACTTTTTGATTCTATGATTAATATTGATAATAATATTATAAAGTAATGCAATATAATACTACTAATAATACAAAATAATTATATATTTCATATTACATGTAATATTACTAATAATATTACAGTACAGTGGTGTAGTGCAATATGGGAATGTATGGTATGGTACTCATATTGTGTTATGCTAATAATATAATATATTGTATTTACATATAACTTGTAAGCCACTCTGAGTCCCCTTCGGGGTGAGAAGGGTGGCATATAAATATCGTAAATAAATAAAATAAGGTTTGACTTGTATAATGCAGTTTGAAACTTCACTCTATGGCAGTGTAGATAGGGCCTTGCTCTGCAGCCTTAAATAGAAAGCAACCTTTGTTGACTCTGAAGAGGGCCGGTGTTGTTATTTTTGCACACAAAATGGAAACTTGAAATCCTGAGAATGGTGGCCAGTTAGCTGTTGGATGAGAGCAATGAATGATGGGTGCATCTATACGGGATAATTAATTCAGTTTGATATCATTTAAACTGCCACGGCTCAATGTTGTGGACCAGGAGCTGTAGTTTTTACGAAAAATAATAATTAGCCTTTTCTGCCAAAGAATGCAGGTGCCTCACCAAACTACAGATCCAAGAATACTACAGCATTGATCTATGCAGTTAAACATGGTGTCAACCTACATTCCCAGTTAGTGATGCTGGGGGGACACCTGCTCGGACCCCTGGTCTTTGACCTGTGGGGTCCCACAAGGTTCAATTTTGTCTCCCATGCTATTCAACATCTGCATGAAACCGTTGGGAGAGGTCATCCGGAGTTTTGGAGTGCGGTGCCACCTCTACGCAAATGACCCCCAACTCCACTACTCATTTCCACCAGATTCCAAGGAAGCCCCTCAGATACTGGACCAGTGCCTGGCGGCTGTGTCGAGCTGAATGAGGACGAACAAGCTGAAGATTAATCCCGACAAACAGAGGTCCTCCAAGTCAGTTGCACATCTGATCAGGGTATTGGGTGGCAACCTGTGCTGGACGGGGTTGCACTCCCCCTGAAGTCACAGGTCCGCAGCTTGGGGGTCCTCCTGGACTTGGCGTTGACACTTGCGCAAGTGTCAGCGGTGGCCGGGAGGGCCTTTGCACAATTCACGACCATACCTCGTGAAGTCGGACTTGACCACGGTGGTCCACACCTTAGTTACCTCTAGATTGGACTACTACAACACACTCTACATGGGGCTACCCTTGAACTACAACTGGTCCAAAGCTCGGCAGCCAGCTTAATAACGGGGGCAAATTACAGGGAGTGGTCAACCCCCCTGTTTAAGGAGCTCAATTGGCTGCCATTTATTTTCCAGTTCCAATTCAAGGTGCAGATCATCTACAAAGCCCTAAACGGTTTGGGGACCCACCTACCTTCGCGACCGTATCTCCGTCCACAAACCTGCCCGACCTCTTCACTTTTCGGGAGAGAGCTTTCTCCTCTGTGCACCCCCCCCCCCCCCAACCCTGGAATTCATTGCCCGTTGAGATTAGGCAAGCCCCCACCCTAGAAACTTTGGAGAGTGATTTCACATTTCCCGCTGTCACTCCCCACTTAATGTTCCTCCACATTCTGCAGATTCCTGCCGTTATGAAGGCCTGTCTCCATTACTCCGTCATTTATGAGTTTCTCTCTTACAAATATACCTGTTTTTATTTCTACCTCATCCTGAATTTTATCATTACCTGTACATGTGGCCCGCTCACTATGATCGTGTTTGATTTTTCTCTGTATTATTTTTGCTTTAAAAAAAATATTTTTTTTGCTTTATTTATCTTTTGCGATGTTTATTTCATGTTTTTGTATTATGTTGTTGTTATGATATTGTAATTGCACTACCGGGCTTGGCCTCATGTAAGCCGCCCCAAGTCCCCTTTGGGGAGATGGTGGCGGGGTATCAATAAAGATTATTATTATTATTATTATTATTATTAATTCAACAATGTAGACTACTGCTGTAATACCAGTGCTGCAGAATCTAGTGCGCAAGGCCTAAGCAGCATTTCTCAAACTAAACTAATACACGTTGAGCATCCTGAATTTGAAATGTTGGGGACCAAAAAAGTTCAAAATTTCGGAATTTGGAATACTGGAAGGAGATAAGACTCAAGTCTAAACACAAAATTCATTTATGTGCCTCACACATTGTCTGACGGTCATTTTCAACACAATATATGGAATTATTTTGTGTATGAAACAAACTGTGTGCGTGCATTAAACCATCAGAAAGCAAGGGTGTTGCTATCGCAGCCATCTGTGTGAACAATTTTGGATTTCAGAATTCCAGATAAGGGACATTCAATCTTTATAACTATTCCTGGATGGTAGTAGCATTTCTGGCTGTGCACAAACAATGAAGAAACGCCAGTAGATGGCACCTGCCTCCTTATTGTGTGCCTTTGGGTCATTTCCAACATATAGGGACCCACTCATGGGATTTGCTATCAGGCACATGTGTCAAACTCAAGGCCCGAATCTGGCCCACCATGTCATTTTTTGTGGCCTTCCAGATGCTGGACGACATCTGCATTCCTCATTAGACATGACTAGAGATGATGGAGTTGTGATACAGTAACATCTGGAAGGCTGCAATTTGTTCTACTTATTCTGGGCTTAGATTTAGATACAAGGCTTATAGGTATGTTGCTTGACTTTAAAGTATTTTTAACCTTTCCCCAACCTCAGAGACACAAGAGACACAAGAGCGGTTGGGTTGCAATTCCCATTATCCCCAGTCTGCATGGCAGATGATCAAAAGTGATGGGAGTTGTCGTTCAGTAACATCTGGGGTTTAAACTAAAGAGCAGAAACCACTATGTAATATGTTATAGATAGATAGATAGATAGATAGATAGTTGGCTCTCTGTATCCATGGATTCTCCTTCCGTGGATTCAATTACCCTTTGAAGGCAACCATAAGGCAGATGTGACTCTTAATGAAAATTAGTTTGGCACACCTCATCTTACTGTTTTGTCTTCCTCTGAGGTTGAGAGAATGTGACCCAGTGGGTTCCCATGGCACAGCAGAGATTCAGACCCTGGTCTCCATAGCTGTAGTTTAACACTCAAACCACAACACCACACTCCTTTTTTAAAAAAAAAACCAGCCTAGCTTAATGTAATTTAGGGCTCATTTGCCCTACATAATTATAGTGCCTTAAAGTGATTTCTAACTTACAGTGACTGTGAAGCGATCCTATTACAGGGTTTTCTTGGGTAGATTAGTTCAAGATTAGTTGTTGTAATGAGAACATATCATTTGAGACAACAATATATTTCGAGAAGATTTCTAGAATTGCTGTGTGCCAAGAAAAGAGAACAAAAGAGTCTGCATGTATAAATCTAATTCTAACTTCAATTTATTAATCCAAACTATATTAGCCAATACATACACTCTATCCCGAGATCCAACTCAGAGAGGTTTAAGAAAATAATTCACTGTAAATTATCTTACAAAAAAATCAGGAAATTTGAAATATATGGGAGTGAGAAGAATGATGTTCACATTTATACACACTTTTACCAAAATTCAGCACCTTTAAAAAAGCTATTTTTAAAATTGTGAGATTTAAAGTAAAACAAATTTATTTATCTCTAAATGCATGCATATATTATCAGGCATTTTAAAATGAGACACTCAAACCAACATGGCAGGCCACCTTTCTTCCCATAAGAGGTGATATTTATTTATTTACGACATTTATAACCCGCCTTTCTCAACCATATGGCAACTCAAGGCAGGTTACAGATTGGCACGATTCGATGCCATGCATTCATAAAAGTGCAATTAAAAACAGTCAATATAACAATATTAAAACATATATAAAAACCATTAAAACATGTAGTCACCAATGTCATCTTACAAACCATATTTATCTCTTAAGTTCCAGCTTCAGCAGCCAAAGATGAGGAACTATGAACGTTGCAGGCCAAACACATTGATTTATTATGTGCAAGGCCAGAATGGAGAACAGATGCCACATGTCAGGAATATTTCAACAATACTAATTAAGGGACATCTCCACTACAGTACATTACTTCAATTTTATTCCATTTCAGACTGCCATGTCTCAATTCTATGGAATCCTGGGAGCTGTAGTTTCTTTGTCAAATAGTGCTGGTGCCTCATCAAACTACAACTCCAAAAATTACATAGCATTGATCCATTGCAGTTAAAGGAACCTTGAACTGAATTAATTCTACAGTACAGATGCACCCTTACTCTTAAATATTCTTTATAGATGCACCTCTAAAGCCCTATACAGTTCTGGCCCAACTTACTTGTCCGAAAATATCTCCCTCTATGATCCACCTCATCCACCCCACCTTAAGTTCATCGGAGGAGGCCCTGCTCTCGATCCCACCACCCTCGCAAGCGCGACTGGTGGGGACAAGAGACGGCCTTCTCTGTGGTGGCCCCCCATCTGTGAAACACACTCCCCAGTGAAATCGGGTTGGTCCCTTCTCTTCTGTCCTTTAGAAAAAAGCTTAAATCATAGTTATAGGACCAAGCATTCGAGCAACAAACACAGCAATAATAATGCATATTATTCCATTGACTATGAGTTTGAATGTGGATTTGGACTTGGATTTGTTAACTTTTAAATGAATATTTTAATCTACTGTTTAGTTAATACTTTAATTGTGATTTTATTGCTATTGTTTGTATGGCATCTAATGATTACTGGTTGTAAGCTGCCCTGAGTCCCCCTTCCGGGGTGAGAAGAGTGGGATATAAATGTTTGAAATAAAATAAATAAATAAATAAGCATCCAACAATGTAGTTATGTGTTGTTGAAGGTTTCATGGCCGGAAACACTGGGTTGCTTTGAGTCTTCTGGTCTGTATGGCCATGTTCCAGAAGCACTCTCTGCTGATGTTTTGCCCATATCTATGGCAGGCATCCTGCCACATCTATGGCATGGATGCCTGCCATAGATGTGGGCGAAATGTCAAAAGAAAATGCTTCTGGAACATGGCAATACAGACCAGAAGACTCGCAGCAAACCAATGTAGTTATAGTTTCTCTCTGTCATCTTCCTGTGTTTCAAAAAGGAGAAACTCTCAGAAGTTTAAAATATTCAGCTTAAAATAACAAAGTTCAAGCCATGATGCCAAAATCTGCTATTCTTTTGGCAGCAGGCTAAAACCTTTATATTCAGGCAGGCTTTTAATGAAGAAAGTTTTAAAGACCAAGTCAGGAGGTGCTGTGTAGTGTCTTATCTACATATTTCAATATTTTAAAATAATTTTAATTGTTTTAACTATTGTAATAATCGTGTGCTTAATTTATTTTAGTGTTTATATGTTTTAGGCTTTAATTTGTACATTGTATTGTTTTTAACATTGTTAAACTCTTTTAAGAGAGAGAAAGTGAGATAATAATAATGATACAAATAATATAGTCTAACAGTACATAGGAGTATGTTACAAATATACATAAAACAATTTAATTTCAGTTCTGCACAATAGTAGGAAAAACTGAAGAGAGATGGCTTGCGGGATTATGCTATAATGTCTCATTAGAGTATAAGCAGTACAGAGAGGGTTTATCAATGTACCTACACTTTCTGTTAGCGTGTTGCCTGGGTATGATTTGTAGTCTGAATTTCCATGCTTTGGAACAAATCCAACCAGATGAACAAGATCCTCCAAACTATGCTTTCAGATTTGCAGGAAGGATTAAATCTATGTCATAATTAACATATTTGCACTTCTAGTTAACATAAAGCAATTGTATGATCATCATTTTAATGTGCTTGGCTTTTTAAATGATAAATACACACCAGTGACACCCTTGTAACTCTTAGAAACAGTCAACTCTGGTGTGACTTGTCTTAAGCAAAACTATAAGCATAGATGGGATGTCTCCAAATCGGCCATAAAAGCCCCATGCAAATTATAGAAAGCAATACTAACCTTGAAAATGATAGATCCCATCCTGCAGTGAAAGTGAACTAGACACGAGAGGAAGAATTCTCAGGAATAAAATCTAAATCATCAAATCAGATGTAACCTTAGGCTCTGCTCGTGGTGACTCAGAACAATGTGGCCTTTCATTGGTTGCAAGACTTTTTCTGTGGTTGAATTTTAATTCCAGGATGTCAGTTTTCTCCTATACCCTTCTTTTTCAGAATCTAGATAGAAGCATAGATATTAGAACAAGCTTTCGGGAGGGGTGTGTGTGATTTTTCTTGCATTTTTTCACATGTCATATAATATTTTACTTTCTATATTATTTATAATCTTAATAGCTTTCTATAGATAGCTTTCTTGAGAACATCAGATGTAATTATGAACATATAAAATTATATAAATATGATCAAAATTACATTATAAGAAAACTGCATAATGGTATTACTAATAAATATAATTTATGAGAAGTAGCACATTTTGCATTCTATAAGAAGCCAAGTGTCTTACCTTTTTGTTATATCATCTTCCAGAAGCTCCTGATATGAACAGCTTTTTCTAAAATAAACTTCTAACACCTGTTGCATAAATATGGTTGGCTTCCAATATAACAACAACAACTTTATCTACATTCTGCCCTATCTCCCCAAGGGGACTCAGGGCAGATCACAGTACACACACACAACAAAAATTCAATGCCGTTTGGACAGACAGGGCAGAACGGACAGGAAGGAGGTAAGTTGTCAATGCCTTGGAGGTTGTGCTCAAATCCAGCCACAGGGGTGCTGTCACTCCATCTCTATGACGAAGAGCAATCAGGACTTCCTCCTTCCTTTTGCTCACCGGTGTTTCTGGTCTTTTTTCTTTTTATGGTGTCGTAAAATACCTCCCCCACTTTTTAGTGGTATCTAATTTCTCTACTTACAGCTCGAAGGTGTTTTCAAACTGCTTAGGTAAACAGTGAGCTGGGCTGACAGTAGGGCCAATCTGGGCTTCGAACTGGCAACCTTTCAGTCGGTAGATCTTATTGCTGCTGGTGATTTACCATTTTCCTTCACCACCACCAATTCCATTTCAAAACAGATAAATGCAACATAGCAGGAAGCAAGGTTAGAAAACCATCTTGGTGTTGTGTTTAACAGTCAGCAATCAGAGTCAAGAGGAATTCACATCTTTCCACTCTTAATTGTTATTAGTGGCAAAGGGCAAAATAACTATACCTAAGCAGGTGTATCCTGGTCCCCATAGGCTCATTCCTGGATGACTGAATACACTTGGAGGATTGAAGTGACTGGCTTGACCTTGAAGGAGCTGGGGGTGGCGATGGAAGCGACTGGACGAATAAACAACAAAAGGTGCACACAAAAATGGCAAGTTACTTGCCATAGTATCGAAAGGTTGTAAAGGCGAGTTAATATTTTAAGCAGTGACTTGTGAGACACATTTTTCATTCAAATATTGCCTGGTATGAGTAATACCAAATCTTATTCTGATTCAACTGATTAAAGTAGCCAAAACAAAGCTTCACTGGTTCTAGCAAGACTATAATAAGTATAAGGCATAAACACCAAACTGACTCTGTAAATTTGGTTATATCGTGATAAGGAACGTAATTTCAGCATGTTTCCTTGAATAATTTGGATTATGGAGAAGTGTATACAGTATACAGTCGGATGCAGAGCGAAGTGGTTACGGTAAGCACAAAGCAACAGAGAGCAACACGAAGAACACCTCAAATAATGAGCCCAGACACATGAAGTTGGATAAAACAAGGGCCACTTTATTTGATCTATGAAGCAATAGGATTTCAATAAATTTTTTAAAAAGCTGCTTGGAAAAGAAATCTTAAATGTTCCAAATATGCCACCTAATTTATAATGAAAGTGCATACATTCTTCACTGAGATTAAGTCTCTAAATTGTGGGTGGTGCTCAAATGCAAAGGACATGGTCTACTTTTGTGACACCTGGGGCCATGCTGATGAATTCCTCCCCCTCCCCTCCCCCTCGATATCAATCTCCTAACTGCAGTGGTTCTCAACCTGTGAGTCCCTAGATGTTTTGACCTTCAACTCCCAGAAATCCTAGTAGCTGGTAAACTGGCTGGGATTTCTGGGAGTCGTAGGCCAAAACACCAGGGGACCCACAGGTTGAGAACCACTGCCTTACTGGATTTATTTCACGTAAAAAATATATGAAAGAATTGTGTCAATAGGACATAATTCTTCTCTAAAACCAGGTGTGCACTGTATTGTTTTTAATCTGAAGGGTCAACCTGAAGAATCCTTGAACTAGGAAAAGGACCATGGCTGTTGCCTATCTGTGTGCTAAATATTGGTATTTAGATAACATTTTGCTTCCGCTGCTGCATGATTCTAGATTCCATTATGTTCCCAATATAGCTTGAATAAGGAGGGTATCAAATCTCTGTGCATAAAGCAAAATGAAAAAAAAAAACACTTCGTCAGTTTTAGTTCCACTTAAATACAGAAATTCTTTTTTTTTTTAACAAAATGTAAGAGAACAAAAAAGCGTTCATGTCATAATGGTTATTTATTTTAGATTTACAGATAAAAACCTTTGGATAAATCCGTGCAATATGTAATGCATATCTTGACCGGCTGTATAAGTGAAAACCTTCACACAACAGTATTTTGTGGCTCAGAGGAATCATTCAGGTTTGTAATGTCTGGTTACATGAAGTGAATCCCATCTTCTGTTCCTTCAGAGGTGGGCAGCTGCTAAACAATTTAACACAAACAGTTACTGTATCACAAAACAGTGCAAAGAAATGTGATTTCAAATCATGTGACCTTAATATACAGAGTCCAGATGTGGAGCCACAGTCTTACCAAGCAGTTATCTTCTCCAAAGAGTTAGGAGGTTTTTCTTCTTTGCTCAGTGAGATGTTTTCCATACAAAGTTTTTTACAATATGGCATTACAACAGTCTTGGTTACAGATTCAATTCAACACATAATGACAAATAAAAATGTACAACAGTCTTCTGCATCATGAAAAATGCAAGGACTTTTCATGCATTTTACATTTTTCAATACAAAATAGGCATAACATTTCAAAGAAAACTGCTTAAATCCTTCACCAATGAGCCTTCATTCTCCTCAAGGTCTGAACATGTGTCCATGCGCTTGTCAGTGCTGCACTTGGAATGTTACTTACAAAAGCTGCATAAATCAGAAACCATTAAATGTCAAACAAAAATGCAAAAAAGAAAACATCATTTAACAATAACAAACCAACCAACCAAAAACCCAACCATAACCCAATACATTACACATTATATGTGGGTCATTCCATTTTTATGTCAGGAAACAAAAAAATTAATAGTCAGAGATTTACGAAAAAAACACATTTTACTCAATGTATGTACAACAGAATCTACCATTGGGAGAAAAATAACAAATGTCTACTGTAATCTACAAGATATTGAACAAGTTAAATTTAAACACAAGTATTCTCAAACTCTCAAAATTAATTCAGGCCTTTGAGTCAATTTTGTCTGAACTTACCACGTGCTCTGTTGAACCTTCAGTATCTTCTGGAGTCAACTGTCTAGCAGCTTCACATGAAATGTCATTATTTTCTTCCTCTGTTTTGATTAGTTCACCTCCAGATATCTGTATCTCGTTCTCGGAATTGTACGATTCACTATCACACAAGTCCCCCACTTCTACAGGCGTTTTTTTAAAATCTGGAAGAGTATCCATGTACATGGACACTTGGTTTTGCATATCTTTTTCACCACAACTCAATGGCAGCATATCATCAGTGCAATATTTGCCAATATTTTCTTGTAGAACTTCGGAAATTGGAGGCCTGCCTTGCATTTCAACAAGTGATGTATTTGGTTTAGCATTCGCATCATTTGCTGATGAAGAAAACACCACATGTGGGGCTGTTACACCAGAAAGCAAAGGACAAAACTTACCCTCTTCCTCTTCAGAGGTTAATGCAATAAAATCACTTATTTCTGATTTAACTACTGATCGGTCAATGTCCAACTCAGTAGTTTTGCTAGATTCCAAAGAAATGGGAGGAACCGTTTCTAACTTTGGGCTCTCTATAATATCCTCATTTAGAATTTCAGATGGTAGAATACCTAAGGGTTCATGTTCCATTTCAATATCCCCCAGACTGAAATTGATGGAGTCTAATTCCATACCAGCTTTCATTCTGTGAGTGTCAGATGGCTTTATTTCATCAGATTTTGGAGAGTCTTTCTCATTGTCTATATTTAAATTCAGAGTAAGGGCTGTAGACTGATGAAAGCCAACTGCTGAGTAAGTGGAATTCAAGTCAAAGTCACCAACTGCTGGTGTATTTAAGACTCCAGTGTTAATCTCGGTGAAGGTAAGGGTTTCATCTCCAAGAGGCGCAACACTAATTTCTGTTGAAAGAGCATCTAATGATTCTTGGACTGAATGAACATTGGGAGAACTCACATTTTCTGTTTCTGCTACACTAGTCTCTCCATTGTCATTTAATTCCATGTCAGAGCTTAAAGTTTCATACGTGTCATTTTTAATAAACATTAATCTTACACTGGAACTAGGTACAACATCATTCGTTGAAGAAATGCTCCTCAAAACCTCCTCACTTTGAAGACACTTGCCTTCACCACTGAATGGCTGTTGATTTATTTCTTCATGTTTCTCTAGTGCATTACTTATCAATGATACATTAGTAAGGCATTCATTTGGTATCTTTCCTAATTCTGGACCATCAACATCAAACCTCTTACCATCCTTTGGTTGAGAACTAACCAACAATTCTTGTTCACTGTTAGAATAGAAAGAATCTGGGTCGCCTTTATTTAAAAGATTACATTCTGTATCTAAGCTTTCAATCTCAGAAGTCTGAGGAATTTCATCACTGGCTGTTGCTGATTCAAGTTTATCAAATCTCACAGTATCTACTTTTAGATTAAGTAATGGTTCTTTAGAAAAAGTGTGATCTGTTACTACGCTTTGAAGGTCTTTCTCATTCTCTTTCAAACATGAATTCCTGGCCAGTTCATTTTGAACATCTGAAACTGAAGTGGAAGCTATCACTTCAGAGGATCCAGCATTTTGCTTGTCTTCTACTCTAACAGATCCTTCTTTGTTAGCCACAGTTTGCAGTTCAAATACCTTTGTACCTCCCTGATTTGGTACAAAGGAATATTCTGCTGATTCTGGACCTTGTATTTCTGAATTTCTCTCATCTGAACTTGTCAAATCACTGTCATTATTTTCTAACTTGGTCTTATCACTACTTCCCATATTCTGCTGGTCTTGCAGCTTCCCATCAGTGTCTTTACCATGTGTTACATCAGCATATCTCATTATAGGTTTCTTATTAAAATCAGTGTATTTTTCTGGCAATTGTACTGTTGACTCTTTATCATTAGACGAACTAAATTCCTCCATCTCAAATTCTGTTGTTTTCATGACAGCATCTTCTAAAGGAGCAAGCCTGCGTTCTGACAGTGGCATAGCAAAATTATCTGCAAATTTAAACTCTACAGACTCAGGTACCAGAGGATTCTTGGGAAGTTCTTCCAAAGTAGTAGCATCACTATCTGGCAATGGCACTGCCAATTCTGCTACTTCAAGCTCTGATTGCTTCTTGCTCAAGTCTTCTGCCACAGCAACAGTGTTTTCTAACAATTGTATTCCTAACTCTTTATCATCAGGACACTTAAACTCTGCTGTCTCAAGCTCTGGTGGCTTCTTGTTATCACATTCCAAAGAAGCATTGCTTTCTGAAAATTGCTTAACTATTTCTGATGTCTCACATTTTAATGACCTCATGCTAACATCTTCTACAGGTGCAATGTTTTCTGATAACTGTATGGCAAACTTGCTATCTTTATATTCAAATTCTGGTTTCTCAATGTCTAATGGTTTGCTCAAATTAACTTCCAAAACAGAAGTCTTGCTTTCTGAAAATGATGTTTCTATTTCTGATGTCTCACATCCCAATGACTTCATGTTAGCATTTTCCACAGGTGTAGCAACGTTTTCTAGCAACTGTATGGTTAACTTATCATCAAGATATTGACATTCAGCTACCTTGAGCTCTGATGACATTTTATTATCAATCAAAGGCGAAACACTGCTTTCTGTAGATTCCATGGCTACTTCCAATGTCTCACGTTTTAATGGCTTCATGTTAATGCCTTCTACAGGTCCAATTGTGCCTTCTGACAACTGCATAGTCAATGTGTTACCATCAGAAGATTCAGGCACTGTTTTTGCAAGCTCTGGTGGCTTTTTGCTATCACTTGCCAAAACAGGAGTATTGTTTTCTGACACCTGTGCAACAAATTTTGCTTTTTCAGGCTGGGGTGACTTCTTGCTAGAGTCAGTTAGAGTACAAGCTCCCATCACTATGTCCTTCTGAAAGGAAAGAGAGTCACTTGCTGGGATAACATTATATTCTGAAGCTTCCTTATTCCCTAATATAGACTGTGTGTCTGAAAAGGGGGTATTGTCTGATTTCTGATCAATGCTAGGACTTTCTTCACAGACTGTCAACACTTCCTCAGTTTTTAGTTTCTCTTTTTGTAATGCCCCTCCATCTAAGGGGTTTTTGGGATCGCTTGAAGAGCTGCAAACATTATGGGAAGACTGTTGCCCTGAAGAGTTGTCTCCTGCTTTGGAATCTGCCAGCAGGTCAATTCTTTTCTCTTTCTCAGCAGAATTAAATTTCCCTTTATCTGCATTTGATGAATTAATAAGCTTGCTGTCAGCTGGACTCCTCACAGTGCTGTTGTAGAAGACGTCATATAAGTCTTGAGCATTGCCTGCTGCCAAGGAAGTATTCTTTTTTTCTAATTTTTGGACATGGTTCCTAAAAATATTTGGAGGTGGTAAAGGGCGGGCACACATGGGCATTGCCAGTATATTTTTATCATCTTCAGAAACACCAGGAGCCAAATCATCTGCCAAGATAACCGCCTGCTTTGGTGGTTGGAAGGATGGAAGGAGATATAATAGTGGAGATTGTATTTGTTGACTTAGTGGCCGTAGTGGTCCTGCTGGGAATGATAGAAAAGGACGATGCTGTTGTGCTCTTTCAAAAATTAAAGACTCATTTTTCTTTGCCATTCTTTTTTGTTTTGCAAATTCCTTGGCCTTTGCTTGAGCCAAAGCAGCTGCCTCCTCCAGTTGTGCTCTTATTGCCCTCATCTTTGTCTCTTCCAAACTCTTTGCATGTTCTATGGCCTTTTTCACACTTTCAAGCTCTTTGTCCTCTACTTGTTCTGCTGTCTTTGCATCTTCTTGTGAACCTTTTAAGACAACTGATTCTCCCCCAAATGCTTTTGAAATGATGTCTGGAGCTAGAACCATTTCTTGGTTCTCTTCTTTAACCAAAGGAAGTGGCTTGTTGCTGGTACCAGAAGATTTTATAGACAGAAAAGTGTTTAAAGGAGCTGGCTTATTTACTGTTGTAGTTGCAGACTTCCTAAGAACCATCGAGGGGACTGGCAAATTGGGTTTGATTTTTGCTTGGGATGAAGTTGAAACAACTGGTGTCCAGGAACTAGTGTGTGGGATAATGGTTTTCCCAGACAACCTAATTGCAATGGGCTTTGAATTTGATTTTCCAGACTGGGACTTACTGTCTTTATCTTTGCTTTCCTCTGTACTTTCTTCCTTTAAAAGATCCACATCTTTAACTTGATTTTTTCCCTCTTTTTCAGTCTTTCTCCAGCTGAACTTTCCAAAAGACGATACCTTTGATTCCTGTGGAGAGTCCTCTTTTTTTCTTTCCTTCTTCTCAATTTCTTTGTCATCCTTCTTTAATCTAAGCTTAGCTCCACTTTTTTGGCCACTAGGAACTTCTCTTTTTTTATTAGCATCACATTCATTGTCTCCATCTCCTAGATCATTGACACTCTTTGGTTCCTCTTTCCTTGGTGTTTTTGCTGTTTTTTCATAATTTTCTTCCTTTTGTTTTTCACTCTGTTTCCGTTTCAGTCTGCGTTCTGTTTCTTGAATCACAGACAATCCTGCTTGACGATCCAGGTTCCTTCTTTCTTCATAGAGTGGATTCTCTTCAATATGTTTCTGTAGGAAGAAGGAAGAAATCTCAGCTCTAATATTTCATAACGAATTTCACTGGAGGAACAGATATGCCTTATATCATAGTTCCTCCTTCCTATCTTCTTCCCAGGTAATTGCAAACATGGGGCAGGGAGACAGGCAGAGCATGTTCAAGACCACCGAGCTTCAGAATCCCAACACAAGAGAAAAAGTTTAAATTTTCTGTACTCCTTCTAAATCAAGTAAAAGGTGAGAGGAGTCATTCAAGTAAATTGAGATTATAAAAATCCTACCATAATGAATGTATGGGAATTTCAGCAGTTACTTTACATCGAGTCAAATTACTGGGCTGACTGGCTTTACCTCTTGAAGGTGAAATGTTATTCTCCCCCATCATTATCCAAAAATAATTCCAAGGACAGACACAGGCCCTTCGGTATGTAGACCATGCCCTCTATTCTTGAGTTAGGGCCACCCCTCAGCTACTTCAGAAGTAAAGATCAAGAAACTAAACCTACACATTATTCATCATGAATAAAAGTTCTCAAACTTTTTCAGCCATGGAGCCCTTTTAGAAGCAAACGTTTCTCCTGGAGCCCCAAAAATGTTTATATATTATATATTATATTATATTATATTATATTATATTATATTATATTATATATAATGTACGTATATCAGGCATGGACAAACTTTTGGACACAGGGGCCACATTGCGTTTTAAAATTTGACAGAAGGGCCAGGCCAGTGGCAGATGGATATCTGAGTCCCCTTCGGGGTGAGAAGGGCGGCATATACATGTTGTAAATAAAATAAATTTGTGTGAAATAATAATAATAATAATAATAATAATAATAATAGGAACCCCAGGGGCCATCCAGTTCAATTCCCTTCTGCCATGCAAGAAAAGCACAATCAAAGCACCCCCTGAGTGGTGGGAGAAAAAAAAGTGTTTTGGTAGTAAAGAAGGCAGGGGGAAGGGTCTGGGCAGCAAGGAAAAGAGTCTGGATGACGAGGGAGGTGGGGGAGAAAGGGTCTGTGCCCTGGGGGGGAGGGGGTTATGATGCTGTTTTGGCAGCTCAAAACTTTGATTTCCCTGCATTTCTCAGGAGGAGGAGAAAACAGGAGGCGGGAAACAGCATGGTGCCGTGGTGCTCCTCACTATCACTCCCAGAGCCCCAAGAGCTCCACAGAGCACAGTTTGAGAACTTCTGTTCTAACTCAACCATTCTTCAAAATGGAGATTGTGATCAAGAAATCAGAACCAATCAAGGAGCTGAAAAGGCAGCTATCTGTCTATATCATTAATACTAAAGTCTGAATCAGTATCTCTCATTTGGATACAAAGTTTGGGAAGATGGACAGTGAAGGAAGTTGACAGGAAGGGAATCAACTCATTTAAAATGTGTTGCTGTCCATGTGTACCATGGACTGCCAGAAAGGACAAATAAAAGGATTCAAGGGGAAATGAAGGCTGAACCATGGACTGTGAGAAAGAACAAACAAAAGGATTCAAGGAGAAATGAAGGCTGAACTTTGTTAGAAGTGAAAGCAAGTAAACTCAGGCTATAATACTTTGGACATATGAGATTATTTATTTGTTTATTTGCACTATTTATATACCACTCTTCTCAACCTCAAAGGGGACTCAGGGCGGTTCACAGATTTGGCAACAATTCAATGCCATTGATAAAAAATAGTATAAAACATCAGAATTGACCCTCCCCTGATAAAACATTAAACATTATTAAACACATCACATAAAGTAATGTGATTCACTGTAAAGAAATGACATGATTCACTGCAAAGACAATAATGTTGCCAAACTGTAAGCCACTCTGAGTCCTTTTCAAAGTCAGATAGAATGGGGTACAAATATATCGTAAATAAAAAATACTAATAATGAGAAAGAAGAAGGCAGCAGTAAAAGAGTAATCTCACTACAGATGGATTGATTCTACCATGGAAGCCACAGCAGAACTTTTGATGATAAGGTGTTTGGTGGTCTCTCATTCATAAAGGTACAAGTTGAACTAGCAGCAAACAAAACAACAACAATTTCAGATATATACCATATATTTTTCATTATGTGGGTGACTTTTCACATGTTGTTCTGCAGATATCTGGTCTCCAAAAAATTCATGGCAGAGCTGGCAGTAATATCCAGTGATTGGGATTAGAAATTCAGAACCTGAAATATGCACCCCCCCCCCCCCAAAAAAAGAATGAGTCACATAAATAGATCACAAGAAATTCTGCAAATTTTAGCAAAAACAATTGCAACAAAAGAATATAAATAAATAAATTTTTTAGCTGTACATTCCACAGGTGGCATTTGGGACTGAAAAAAATGATCTGAAGACTGCAAGTATGGAACACATTTGTTCAACACTCCTTCTCAGAACATTATTACAACATTGTTCATGGTGGAAGGAGGAATTACTACTTTCAATCCTCTGATACCTCAGATAAAACAATGACTGACGTTTGAAATAAATAAGAAGATAATGATTTGGCATAATTATTACATAGAATTACACTATGTTTTGAGCAGCTGAAGTTACAAAAAACCCAACATACCTTTAGCAGGAACAGGTATTTTGTCGATGCGCTTTGTAACATCCTGCTTTGATTCATTTTCAATCTTTGAAGCCCATGGTCTGTTGTATGGGTCCAGGGTCTATTTGAAAAGTGATAGAAGCATTCATGTTGATATATTAGTAAAAAGTTTGTTTTAGTCAAAATTTAAGATCGTTTAAAAAATGCTCAAAAATTTAAACTACAGAAGCTACAGTAATTTCATTATTTTTCTCCTTTTCTACCTTACCTGCAAAAAACCAAAAATGCTTTTGGAAAGTTTTTTTTAAAAAAAATTAAGTCAAATAGGGACACACTCTACTTTCTCATACATTGCCAATCAAGCTAAAATAAAGCTGCAATTCAAAAGCTGACTTAGACATAACATAATCAGGAATTTGTTTCAACTATACAAAACTGTATGAAAAGATTGAGCATAAGCAAAGATTCCCAAAAGGCATTTGTGCCCGATGATTCAAGAACCAGTGATTTTGCACATAACATCATTGTGTGCAAAATGGTTATGGTTATTTTTTCCCCAGACACTGACTGTTATAAAATGCTCATATGAACAACTGAATCTACATGACCAAACAAATCTACATGCCCAAACGAAACAGTCAAAACTTTACAAATGTGTTCTGAAAGAAGCAGCTTGATCTTTGTGGAACTTGTTGACACCTATTTTTGTCTTACAATGGAAACAAAAACTCCAAATGAACATAAAAATGCATCACATACCTGCCTGTGCTTCTTATTATGCATATGTGTGAAGAAATCAAACATGGTCCCACAGATGGTGTTGCAATCCTTGCACCAATGATTCCCTGTATCATAATAGTCATAAATACTGTTTGCCTGGAGATGCTGCTTTGATGGCTGTGAAGAGGATTCTGTAGATTTGGGGCTTTTAGACTGGGGCTTCTCATTGGATGTTTTTGATTCCTAAATAGAACAAAAGGGAACGTTTCTGAGGCCCCATCTACACATGCTATAACATTCAGAATGATGTGAATTATAAGGAGAGGTGGTTTGAAAACGCACATCCCTAATGCATGCTACAACTCACATCTGCTTGGAAAACACCTGTTAAAAAAGTCTGGAGGATAAAATGCACTGCAGCTGACCAGTATGTGGATGCTTGTGATGGAGAACATTTTGAGACTCCTGAGGCGGATGCGTTCACTGATGATTTAGAAAGGATTGTGGGATTGCCTGTGGGATTTCCTGGGCCTCAAAGTGATGAAGATTCAAGTTAGGGGAATGATACACATCTCTGTGAGAATTCTGACTCAGAAAATAAGGGGTTCAAGGTCAATCAGAGGAGCCAGAAACGGCAACATTAGATAAGGAGTTGGCCGAGGAGATAAGTGATACAGAAGGCTCTCAGGAGAAACACCTGAAGTTACACAGATCAACAAACGTATTTGTTTACACATCAGAGTATAGTATAACCAAATGATGATTGTAGGCATCATAGGTCTGAGCATTTACATGGGAAAGTTGGGGAGAGATTTTGTGGGGGGAAACATGACTTCATGGGTGTCTATTAATTAACAAGTTGTTTATCTAAGAGTTAGTTTAGGCAATGCAAAGTTCAAGCGTGAAGCCAGCCTGAGTCCTCACAACCTCTGAGGATGCCTGCCATAGATGCAGGAGAGAATGCTTTTAGAACATGGCCATATCGCCTGAAAAACCTACAACTCACTAATTAAATATTTCGAGGGGTAAGACCACCAGGTTTCCAGGTCCCATCTTTTCAACCTCGGATGATTGTAGGGCATATGGCAGACATAATATATTTTAGTGTTTCTGTCCATTCTTTATTCCTCTCATTTATCTTTATTGTGAGGGACAGAAATTGGGCTTTATTCCAATATAATTTTGCCCTATTATTTCTTCTTATTACTTCTCTGATTGTGTTGTAATATTTTTGGATTTCAATACAATCCCACCACATATGTGAAAATGTACCAATCTCCCCGTACTTATGCCAGAATTTATTAAAAATGTTTCCCATAATGTTTGCCAATTGTAAAGGGTTCTATATTATTTTGTAATTATTTTCCGTCGTGTTTCTTTTATTCTTAGGTGTTTAATTTTTTGGGTTTTGTCAATCCAAGACCTGAATAAATTCTCATTAAAGTGTATGTCTTGTTTCCAAGTTTTTACTAAGGTGTGTTTTGTCTTATAGGATAAGGCTGTAGTAAATTACTACATTTGTAGAAATTTATAAACTGATTAAAATCTAATCTACAGATATGTTCTGAATTTCTTGTACTCCATAGAAAGTAAACAGATAACTCCTTTTAAATGCAGATAACTCCTTTTAAAAGCAAAGGTCCTCATATCCATTTGCAATAATAATGTGAAACACAAGTATTTTTTTAAGCAAAGGGTGATAGATTTGTTTTTCCTCAAGTGACTACATCAGTTAGCATCAACATTTAATTTTTTTTACCTTGACTGAGCCAGAAGTTCTCTCCTGATTTTTTGCATTTTCTGACTTGTTTTTTTCTGAAGGGTCTTTATTTTCTGAAGATAACTTTCGGGATTTCTCTGAGATATTAATCCCCAGGATCTGAGCTACCTTGTCGAGTTCAGATTGCTTTTTCTCTGCAGCATCAGCGTTCATCTTCAGTTGATCAATCTCCTTCATGATGTTTTCTTGTAGTCTGTTTACTTCCACTAGCAAAGGGTCTTTGTGTCCATCTTTTTCCCTGCGTTTCTTCCGCAGCATTTCTCCTGAGCCAGTGAACGCGATGAATAAGGAACACAAAAACATGTTAACACATACTAAACCATCTCAGATAATTAAAATATGATACACCATAGTTTAGCCCAAAAACCAGAACTTTTGTGTGTGCTACCCCACACAAACCTGGCAATGAGCTGCCTACAGTGATACTACATCTATCCTATTTACTTTCCTATTAACAATACTATACTGAAATACATGAGACGGAAAAAAATCCCCTTTTTCTAGTACCAAGTACCATAACTAAAGCATATCCAGGGGAAAGGGGGAGGGAAATATAAAATGAGTAAAAGCATTACCTTGCTGCTTTGAGAGTCTATTTAACTCAGTCCTAAGATAATGCAGCTTCTTTTGTCGTGCCTCTTGTTCTGCCTTCAACTTCTCCCTTTCCTCTATTACCTAGATTTTTGTAAGACAATAGGGGCATTAAGATTGACCCTTTTCACCAACCATTGCAAAGCAACTTTGCAAGGATCACAGCATTTTCTTGAATTCAAGTTTCAATTATCACTTTAAAATTCTATGAATGGATGCAAATTTAGTTGCTCTTAAAACAGCTTATTTCATAGATGTTGTATGTGCATTTATTTTTCAATCTAAATGAAAGTACCATAGGATCTTCCACTGACAAATCTTTTAATATGTATTAAAAACATTTTGAAACCTGGAAGAGGAGGAGGAGGAGAGAAGACTACAAGCTAACACAGCATGCTTAAGAATATGTAACTATGTGGGACTATAGTTATTATAATAACCATTTTAAGCATTATTAAAGTGGGAAATACTTTATTGTTTCCTACTGAATTTTGACTTTTGATTTCTTATTTATAAAAATTTCCTCTTCTCTTCAAATGAAGCCATCACACCCAAAAAAGTAACAATATATGACAGAAATACGCATTAGAATTTCAATACAGGCTTGCTAATTCAGCCTACACACGACACATTGGTTTCAATTTTAAAAAAACTTGAACTGAGTAGAACGATGGTTAGAGATGTAAAAATATAATTAAAATGTGATCAATGTATTGCTGTTGTACTACTGAATAACAGTTAAGTATCCTAAAATATTTGGGGAACATACTACACCATGTAAAACACTGTACAACTTTTTCAAGAAAAGCAGAATAGATCTGAAATTACTGTAATATGGTTACCATATAAAGGAACGTAATTTTAACTGTTAATGTCTTGCATATTTTATGTATCATACAAGATAGGCTAGGTATATAAATGCAAGATGGTAAGACTGAAAAACAAACACAGATATTCAGCATGTTTACATGTTTAGAATACGTGAAGCAAATATTTCTCAACACACAAAAAAGATTAAAATACTCACTTTTTGCTTCTGAGAAGCCCGATTTCTTTCATCAGATATTCTTTCCTTGACAGTTTTGAAAGAAGGCTGAGAGGACTGAGGCAGCATTTTGGAGTAAGAAGTGGCAGTAGGGATTTGCACAAGCACAGACTCATCTCTCCTCATATCAGGAGTCCCTTTGGTCGTGGAAACTGTCTCAATAACCCTAAGGTTGGGTCGTGAAGAATTTGGTGGTGCTGTCAGTGTAACAAGCCCATGTACGTCAGAATGTGCGGGTTCAGCCTGAGCCTGCTGAGGATACATGGACCAGCCAGAAGCTGCATAAGCCATATAGTGCCCATATGCATCATAGCCAGGAGGTGGCATTGTAGGAGACGGATAGTTTTGAGATAACTGAGTTGGAGTGAATGGTGGAAAGCGCGAAACATTATACTGGGAAACAGAGTTAGAAGGAGACAAATTAGGAAGAGATGGTGGAGCTGATGGAATTACTGGTACTGGGGGAACTGAATGCTCCAATGTACCAGCAAGATTATCCTGTCCTTTAATTTTAGTGTGATCAGATACTGAAACAGAGGACAAATCTTTAGATGGTGGGAAAGAGCTAGAAGGTGAAAGAGAACACTTTTGACTTGGCTCTGGAGAATGAGTATTGCTTCTACTGTGGTGCCTTTCCCGAAATTCTGGTTTATGAGAAGCTACTGAATAGCAATCAGGAGAATGAGATATCTTTTTCCCATGGAGTCGTTCCTGAGTGCGAGCGGCTAGCTTGCCAATTTCAGCCACTCCTATCTCAAGACCAATAGTTTTGAGCAAGTCATGAATCTTCTCGTATTCTGGCCGAGATTCTTCTGAAGTGTCTGGCTTCACTGCTGGACTAAGAGGAGGTGGAAAACGAACTTTTGGCTGTATAGGCTCTTTACCATCAATCGCTGTTAGCTTTTGAGTACTGGCGGAAGTAATGTAGGAGTCCTCCTCCTCATCATCATCATCATCACCACCATAAAGAAATTTCTCCTCATTCTCAATGTCATCAGGGAAGCTGCGCGTTCTTTTTTCTTGAGTACTGGTAGAATCTGCCATCATGCTCAAAATGCGTGAGAAGCCACTCCCATCCTGGCTGGCTTTTTCATGAGGGAGTAAGAAGTCAGACTGTGGGTCAGCAGGCTCCAAAGCTGACTCGTGATGGTCTTTCTGTGATAAAAAACTCCCCGAGTTCTGTTCAAATGCAGAAGCATTTTGTTGTTGCTTAGAAAGGGGTTGCCAGTCATGCAAAGATCCCTGAGAAGTCTTATTAGCAGCAGACTCTGCAACTGCATTTTTGTTGAACTGTTTGAGGAAATTCTCCACTTCCAGCGCAAATGCAGGAATGCTGCTATGCTGCGGTAAAGGAGGATTTGAAAGAAATGGAGGCTCTTTGACAGAACTGCTAGGAAAGACTTCAGGCTACAAGGGAAAAAAACCATCATTTTTTCATTTCATTCTGTAACAAGCGTAATCAATATTATAATCCATAAGACCGAATATTTTTTTATAACAAAGTTACAAGTATTAACAGAAAACTGTAAGAAGAGAGAAGCAGTACTGAACAAGACACAGAAGTTCCCAAATATCAAGATAGCACTTTGTCAATCTGTAAACATTTTAGAATTAAGGCATATTTTATACCAGAATATTCTTAAGCAAGCATTCAACTTTCTTAGCATTCTCTAATGTCTATGAATTAAGAGTTTTGAAAACTGTATGTGAAATAAATTGAACTAAACTTGTGTTCACTGTAAAAACTATATAAAAACTGATGTAAATGTCTGTCAATGATATGTAGCTAAACCTGAGAGAACTGTACTACAAAAACTTTTAAAGAATAGAACTTTTAAAAAGTAAAATGGCCTCAATAGGGAGGACAATTTGCTAAGGACATTTCAGAGATTAAAGAACATATAATTAAATATTTAGATTTTAGCAAGATGGGGAAGAAAACATTTCAAACCTGCAGAGACGGTTCTTCCACACGTTTCTTTAAGATAGATTTTTTAGGCATTGTTGGTGCATCATCAGGTCTATAAAGGTATCGGGGTTCAGAAGACTGCACAGGATTACTTGAGCTAGGCATCGTGTACCCATTGCCAGGCAGTTCCCGAATCAAATTTGTGCTCAGCTCCTCCTTTTCTTTTCTTCTCCTAACACTTTCAAGCTCATGGAAATACTTGTCTATATATGATGGACTTGGGCTTCTACTAAAACTTCGTTTACGGTAGTTTCGCATGCCTGGTACAAAACCTTGAGTCTTTACACTTGCATCAGGCAGGTTGTCATCTCTATCATATCGGTGGTGCTTTGTCTCTCTTCCTCTATCTCCTGATGAATATAAAGACTTTCTAAGCATTTCACCATCTCGATCAGTTTCTCTGTGCTTATCCTGTACATGGTCATAGTTTATGCCATAGCCCGTTTGGTGGACAAAAACATCCCTACTGTGATAATCCTCATCATGTCTCGTATGAAAAGGACTAGAAAGATTTTCTTCATGAGAGGGATATCGCTCAAGGCTTTGAGAACGTGAAAGACTCCTGCTAAATATTGGACCATCAGCCAAGTCATCCCTGATGAGAGAAGCACATGTTACAGTATCAGCAAGGTAATATTAACATCCCCTAACCTCAGGCTGGCAAACAATGTTCTGCTTTTAACGAGCCAGTATTTCTTGCTTTGTATTAAAGCAAAACTGGTTCTGTAAGGTTTTGCCTCTTCAGCAATAGTTTCATCTGACCCCACTGAAAATATGTTCGTTTCAGGAAAATAGAACAACTTATCTCGTAAGTTGTTTATGAGTCTAAAAACTTACGCAATAGGAAAAGGAGAGGAAGTCAATAAATTGAAATCCATTAATGGATGTCTGAATCTACATAATATTTTCATTTATCATAGGTAGAAAAGACGTTATCTCCTAACTATTTCATTTTTGTACTGACCTAAATTTGGGGTTTTTTGTCTTTGTACAATTTTCTAGGGAGATAATCTTTTCTCAAGAAGAAAACATCATTTTATGTAACATGGTAACTTCCATGTTTTCAGTACAATGAAGTTTCCCAAGTTGCTTCTGACATGATAAAAAAGTACAATGAAGTGAGATTTCTTTCTCTTCCCAGCTACAATGCTAAAGCTCCAATAGCAAACTTCTTAAATGTAGATGAGATACTTCACACTTCCAACATTTTAACTGTCCAATCCACAAAGAACTAAACTAACAATGTACGTTCATGACACCACAAATTGGACAGTTATAAAAATGTCCCAAAATTTTACTCACTTGCCACTGTAATTTTTTCCTATTGGCAAACAAAATAAAAACAAGTCATCATAACGACTGAGGCAAAAAATTTCCAACATATCTAATAGTTTTTGCCAATGAAATATTTTTTGTCTAAACCGATGTAATGTATTAGGACCAAAAATGTTCTGTGCCATTTTTATTATTTACAGCAATGCAAAGAATCTGGTGTGAGTGCTGAACTGGAAAACAACACCTCACCATGCCCGAACTGATAAAAATTTTCCCAAATGGTATCCAAGAATCCTCCCACCTGTATAAAAAGGATATTGTTCCCTAAGGTAGCAATTTGTCTAGTTTGTCAAATAAGATATGCAATCAGATTTTTTTGCTGCCTAGACAAAGAAGATTTCCAGAAATAGACAAACCGTTATTAGAGAATAACTGTTTTGCTCTGCTCTGGATGCTAAGCACATTTCCAATTATTCATAGTGGGGTAGGTAGGACAATCCATTCACATTCATAGAATTAGAGAAGAGGGGTGGAGGAAAGCAGACTCCGCACACCTGGCCATAACTGTTTTTGTGGTTTGTGTTTCACAGTTATTTGTCAGTCAACTGAAAGCACTGTATTTACAACAGATCTTTAAGATTAACCCTATGAGCAAGCACTTCACACTCAGGGATGAGGATACTTTCTTCCTTAGTCAAAATGTCTCAAACACCAAGACAATATTTCATCAAAACATCTGTCAAGTACAAGAACAACTGAGGACAAGCCTCTGGAAATGTCCTTAGATACCTATGGAAGAAAAAGGTCCAACGGCTGTGTGTATACATGGCAGAAGATCTATATGTAGGAGGGCAGTAACAGCACAATGTCCACAGAAAACCAAGTGCAAACACTAAAATTGTGAAACTCCCCAGGGCAAGCAGTTCACAGTACAGCAGTCAGTAAATATGATAGACACTGTACGTTATGTGAGTCCAGAGCTATCTTGAGTGGAAGCCTACTGTTCTTGAATGGAAGAGGATCAATCAATCTTAGAAATAAATTGATCCGTTCTGTGATATAACAAATATGTGGCATGCCAAATTTGAGCCAGACCATAAAGGGTTGCAATAGATCTGGGTAATGAACATGAGCGTTCATTTCTACAGCTATATCAAGAGAATGCCCCTACTCCTATAGTAGGACAACAGCTATGAAAACCAAGAAGTGTTTCACATGCAAAAAATCTGCCTCAGAAAGGGCATGACTGATATATACATTGGAAAAAATAATAGCTCTTCACTGGGAACACTGTGTAAGAAGACTATTTTACTATCACTTTATTATTTAAAGGTACCATAAGAAAATATTATTTCTTTCTACATGACAACTGCTGTTTTCCTTCAAGATGGGATAAAATGAGATGTTTGAAACTGAAAATAATATTTGCTTTTTAATTCCTAGTCATATTATATGCAAAAAGGGAGGACAAACAACTGCTGGAAACAAATGTTCTTCTTCAAATGAATATTTTTTGCCTCTGTGTATTTGGCTATTATGGAATACACTTGCTTCTGCATGTAGCACATCCTTGGATTGGGCGCCTTTATGTCCTTCAATTGGAATTCTTGGAATTCTTATTGGAGTCAGAAGATATACTAAAACTCATACAACATGTGGGATTTTGTTGTTATTTTAATCCGGGTATATGAGGGTTAAATAATTTTCACATGCATGATACTTTCTTCTTTACCTAAGAATTACCTGAATTTTGTAACTCATGATATGCTTTCCGACAAAAAAGAGTTTATGTTTTTAAAATCACCACATTCATCTTGCTGAACTCATTCCAAATATTCTTGTTTTGTGACAGCTCCATGATTTTGAATATTTCTATGCAATCTAACATCTAGAAGACATTATGAAGCCAAATACAGGCCGTTCCCGAGTTACAAACATCCGACTTACAAATGACTCATAGTTACAAACAGGGGTGAGACAACAGGAAGTGAGAGAAATCTACACCTTGGAAGGGAGATTCACTCCTGAAAGAGTTATCATGGGGGAAAAGGTCTCTCCATGAAAACTTTCTATCCAATCCTTGTTTCCATAACAAGCCACATTTTTTCAAAATCCAGTTATCACAGGGACAGAAAGTAAGGTGAAACCTTCTGAACAGGGGTACAGACAGTAAAACAAACACCACAGGGAAGTTAACCCCTCTATGCGATATAAAGCTAATATATATATATTTGGCTGGAGTTACATTTAAAATGCAGTTGTAACTGTTCCAACTTACAAACAAATTCAACCTAAGAACAAACCTACAAAACATATTCTGATTATAAGTGTATCCAAGTACAAAAATACTTTCCTTATCATTTCCATGTTTAATAGTAGAGCAAAACTGTATGTATTCATTTAGCCTACAGTTTTTATTTTCTAAATTTAAAACAATTTAAAGACATAAAGGTACATTTTTCCTAAAAATAATCAAATGGACATCAAGTGCCTAGTTTGGAGAAAGTCAACAAAGCCATCAGCCAATTAAAACATAACAAAGCCAATGGATCTAATGGGATCTCTGCTGAAATCTTTGACGAGGGCAGTGGACCTGTACAACTCAACCAGATTACTGAAAAAGTGTGGGTAACCAAGAAAATTCCAGCAGACTACAAGGACACCATCATCACCCTTTTCAAAAAGGGGGAAAGAACAGATTGTGGAAACTATCAAGGTATCTCCCTTCTAACCTCCACTAGGAAAATCCTTGCAAGAACCCTTGCAAACCGCCTTCTACCTATTTCAGAAGACATCTTCCCAGAATAGCTTCCACCCCTCCTGAGGAACAGTGGATATGATCCTCACTTCACAACAGCTTCAAGAAAAATGCAGAGAACAAAATCAACCTCTGTACATGGCATTCATTGACCTTGCAAAGGGATTTGACACAAGTACAGCTTAATGTATAATGTTGGAAAATGTTGGTTTTTCTGCTACTTTGGCAGCCACATCCCCACAAAAGTTAATATTGACAATGAAATATAGGGTGAGGCAGCATAACTTCCTTTTTTCAAAACTTAATGAAACCCATTATATGAATCAGAATTTTTTATTTTTTTATATAATGTAGACGCATACCTAAAGTTTTGTTTTACGTAGTTTTGAAGATCAAATTAGGTAGGTGACGTCCCCCATTCACCATACACTGAGTAAACCGATTTCTGGTGTTTGTCATGACTATTGCCAGCATAGCAAGTGTTATGTTGGCAATTTCTTCCTGGATGTTGGTCTTCAAATCTTGTAGAGTCTTTGGATAATTCACATAAACACGGGATTTAAAAAAAAAAACCTATAGAAAAAAATCACAAGGAGCCAAATCTGGAGAGCGGGCCGGCCACTCCAAATCCGCTCAAAAAGTAGACCTCAACGGCAAAAGCACACTCCTCACAGTTCAGCCATGATGGTGGTTGAACTGTGTCAGGACAAAACTTTATACTCCCGCCTCTCGAACGAGACCACTAGCACTCTGCTATGTCTTCAACTAACTGAATGGCGCGCATTTTAAAAAAGGAAGTTATGTTGCCTCATCCTGTACAATACCATCTGAGCTCTGTGAGTGCAGCACTTTTTGAATGAAAAAGGGAGTGTTTGGGGATCAGGACATCCGTAGGGGTACCAAGATGCTTTTGGTGGTATCTTTTCAGACAGCTATTGTTCTCCCAACCTTGTTATATGCCTGTGAAACGTGAACCGTCTACAGACATCACACCCAACTTTTGGAACAATTCCATTAGCGTTGCCTCCAAAAATATCCTGCCCATCTCTTGGGAAGACAGGTAGACAAATGTCAGCATGCTGGAAGAAGCAAAGATCACCAGTATTGATACGATGATCCTCCACCATCAACTTTGATGGACTGGTCATGTTATCCAAATGTCCGATTACTGTCTCCCAAAGCAGTTACTATACTCCCAACTCAAGAAGAGAAAATGGAATGTAAGTGGACAGGAAAAGAGATTTAAAGATGGGCTTAAAGCTAACCTTAAAAACTGTGGCATAGACACTGAGAACAAGGAAACCCTAGCCTTTCAGCATTCTGATTAAAGGTCAGCTGTTACCAACAGTGATGTGAAATTCGAAGAGGCACAAGTGGATGGTGAAAGGGAGAAAAGTGTCAAGAGGAAGGAGCATCAAGAAAACCCTTGTCGTGAACAGCTAAATGTGCTCTAAATGTGATGAAAAGCATACCCATATTCATGTCAAGCCAATGTGATCTGTTGTATGCAAAGTTACAGACAGATTTTTCCCAGGACTTCATCACATACAAATATGCATAAATAAGCCACAGTTCACATACAGTGTTCTAAATATGAATGAATTGTTTTGAACCCAAGTCTCTCATGAAGTACACTGAGTAGGACAAAGGTGAAAAAGGAGAGCCAACAGTATATTCTGCTACTTGAGACTACAAATTAGCATTCTAGCATGGCACAAAAATACTTTATGTCCTGAAATATTCAGCCAAGACTTAATTCTTTATGTAAAAATAGACAAGCATATCCATATCATTACTATGAAATTTGCTTTCATCTGTAACTAAACTTATTTGTATACCAAAGGATTATTTTAAAATAAATTTATTTATGACTTTTCACTAAATGCTTAATTTGTATACTTATTTTATATACTCAGGGCCACATCAAATTTTCTCAAGTAAAAATAGAAAAAGTTTAAGAAGCCCTGCTCTAGTGTTGCAGAGGTACAAGTAATAGAATTATTTTTAATTAACTCTCATTGATGCAATGCCTGTTTATTCGGTAAACAAATACGACAAGAAGGAAAATACTAAGGATATAAAGAAATATATCTTCTTCTACTTATCTTAGGAAAGAAATATCAGAGAAACACTCTATGTTTCTGAACACATCTACAGGAGAAACTATCTTTGTTGGTATTTGAAGGATTGGAAACTTTGATTACCTCATGAATCAAATGACTGCCACTTAAATTCTGATCTTAAGCCTAGATTGTAGAATGTAATCTAACACTTCATTTTAATATTATAAAGTTTGAATGTGAATGTAATCATTTACACCAAGGATATGGGCATTATAAATATTTTGTACTCCATCGCTATCCACTCTGCCACCATAACTGATGATCTGGAATTATAGTATTTGTACCAAAAACATTTATACTACACTACCTACTTTTGCTATACACACTTACCTTGATTTACATCCCATTGAATTCCATAGCAGTTCCATCTGGCACAGAAGTTTTCTTTAAGTTTAGCTTGGACTACTGCAATTAATAGATGCAGATGGGATGCAAAGAATGCATACTAAGTGAAACAAGGTTAGCAACCATACCTAGGGGAATCCTTTTATTCTACAAATGTAGATTAAATTATGGTTAAATGTTCAATTGAGATCTGAGTTTTTGTGATTTAATTGTAAATGATAGTCCACTGTTAACAGAGCCTGAGATAATAAACACCTCATTGTCCGAATTTATCATCAGAAAAAGAATATTGCCTTAGGATTCTACCAATGAATGTAGTACAGTAATACTAGCCCCAGTGGTACAATGGGTTAAACCCTTGTGCCGGCAGGACTGCTGACCGAAAGGTTGGCGTTCGAATCTGGGAGAGCAGGGGAGCTCCCGTATGTCAGCTCTAGCTTCCCCTGCGAGGACATGAGAGAAGCCTCCCATAGGAAGGCAAAACATCTGGGCATCCCATGGGCAATGTCCTTGCAAACGGCCAATTCTCTCACAGCAGAAGCAACTTGCAGTTTCTCAAATCACTCCAGATATGAAACAAAACTACTGTCTTTAATATGTAATACATGTATGTGTTACTTATCTATCAGTATTATTATTATTATGCTTGCTTTCTTATCATGTTTCTCTCTGATGTCAGTTTAGGGATCTACATTTAAAAGCTATCTTTTTATTTTATACAGTAGAGTCTTGCTTATCCAAAAAAAAACAGGCTGGCAGAACGTTGGATAAGCAAAAATGTTGGATAATAAGAAGGGATTAAGGAAAAGCCTATTAAACATTAATTTACATTATCATTTTAGAAATTAAGCACCAAAACATCTTGTTTTACAACAAATCAGCAGAAAAAAGCAGTTCAATACATGGTAAGGTTATGTAGTAATTACTATATTTATGAATTTAGAACCAAAACATTCCAATGTACTAAAATAGCTATGGATCCGGGCAGGAGGCAGACTGCGTTGGATAATAGAGAACACTGGATGAGTGAAGGTTGGATAAGTGAGACTCTAGTGTAGTTATCTGGGAACTCCAATATGAATCAAATGGCAAATCTAAACATCTCTGATACGTATCTAGGATTCTTGATGTAAAATATGCAATGCCTTTTGCACACCATTTCCTTGTGTGTTTTATCAGCCAAATATTAATCAGGAAGTACATTTGATTAACAGAAGACCGTACCTGTCCACATCACTCAAACTATCAACTGGCGAGCCTAGTCTATCACATAGCCTCTTTCTTTCAGGTGTGTCAATGCCGTAACGGTCATTACCAACTGTGATTTGTAAGTTCTGTTCCACTGAAGATTCAGAGTGTCGACTTAGAGAGCGCTGTCCTGGAGAATGAGTACGCCGTCCTGGGGAACGGGAGCGGCGGCGTGGGGAGTGAGAGCGCCGTCTCGGGGAATGAGAGCACCGTCCCGGGGAACGGGAGCGCCGTCCAGGGGAGCGAGAGCGCCGTCCCGGGGAGCGAGAGCACCGTCCTGGGGAGCGAGAGCGTCGCCCCGGGGAGCGAGAACGTCGGCCTGGGGAGCGAGAGTGCCGTCCTGGGGAATATCTCTGTAATTGAAAAAAAATACAATGGCATCACACCAAGCACCCTTTGAATCTAGACCAGACAGCAAAATTCATTCATGATTATTGAATATCTGATTACTAGGTTATATGAATTGTTTATAAAATAATTTGTACATTTTGCAGTTCGGCACCATCAACATCTATGTATAATTGGTGACCTCATGGGAGTTGTTGTTTGATGAGGTACCAGCATTCTTTGGCAGGGAAGGCTAAAGACCTTGTAAAACTGTAGTTTCTCAGGATTCCATACCATGGCAATTAAAGTGGTATCAGACGGCATTAATTCTATAGTGTAGATGCAACCCTAGAGAATACTAGACAGAACTTTGTCTAGGAATCTCCATGTCCTCTAGTGCAATTCTATGGTCAACATCTGGAAATATGTGACAACAGAGTTGCTCTAGAGGTCCTAGAAATTTCTTGGTATTCTCTCAGATTAAAAAAAAAGTTTATTAAAAAATTGTGGCTTTCCAACTTTTACAAGGGTCCTGCACCCCTAACTCCAGTGAAACAGGACAGCTACTGAACTCCTATTTAGTTCAGAAACTATTTCTAGGAACTGCAAGCATCTCGCCTCCCATTCCCCTTCACTTTCTCCCACACTCTGGTTTGTAGGCTTACATACATTTTTGTGTGTTTTCATACACTACATATTTACTAAACACTTCATACAACAAAATCTTGAAGTACTGTTACAGGGAGCTCCAACATTTTGCCCATGAATAAAAGCCGAACAACATGGTACACGCATTATCTACAATAGCATGAGGTAAAGATCTGCTCACTCTATGCCCATGGAAATGACTGTCCCATAAAAAGACATGTAACTTTTTAGAATAGAGGTTGAAGTAGTTACCACTCCCTAAATTTCCCAGCCAAAGGAGGTCCTCGAAGATATAATCCAAATAAATAGCTTTTCCAAATTATCCTGCAGATAACTTTCATTGGCTTCAACTACATCAACTGCATGCCTGGTTATGTGCTGATTAAGAAAATCTAAATGACACAGGATGTTAATTCAGGTTACAAACACAGAGAGATTAAAAATACTTTAAATATTAATTTAGTTAGATTTTGCATTATGCACACTAGGCTTTAAGATCTAGATTGATGACTCTCCAGACAAACACATTACTGTTATTATATGTAACTGGGGGTGGAATTCAAAACAAACACATACATACATAAGCTGCCAAATATTCTATTTATTTTTAAATCTGTGCATGCACCTGCATTTTGCATGACTAAATTAAAGCCAAAGTACAAATATCATCCAAAGCAACCTCAGTCAAAAGCCATTTTGAACTGAGGAAAGGGTGGATTTTTATTTTGAGAAAGTGAAATTTGTTTATCTGGAAATTGAACCAAGAGAAGGTAAACATCTGAGAGTGTCATAGAAACAATGTGAGGGAAGTAGAGACAGTGAGTTGAAGAACTTAGTTAATTAAATGCAAGAAAATGCAACCTAGATTTTAAAAAAGCAATAATTTGTCTAGATTTGGGAAGACTTGAAATTGCTAAAAATGTATTTCAGGAAAATAGTTCAGCTTTTTCTTTGACAGATGACAACTGATTAAAAAAATTGAAACATGGTGAAAGTAGAGGAATTCACTAAATCTCAGAAGATGAAAACAAGAAAACCTGATTGAGAATGTGAGGACATAGCCCCAGGAAGTGTTTTGTTGAGGAAAAACAAGAAAATGGAGACTCAAAAGGGTTTTAGAGGGCAGATCCAGAAAGTGTTGGAATACTACTATAGTCACACGGAAGGCAAACCACACAACATTTTGAGGCAAAAGACATGAAAAAGTTTCTGAAAGAAAAAAATGGTTTAATGTGTGTTGGGTTTTTGGTAAGGGGGAGGCAGAAGAAAAGGTGGGGGGTTAAAACGGCTAAAATGGAGAGATATGATCTGTATGGAAAGATCTTTTCCTCTCCGTTTGGTGTGGACCCATGAAGGATTCTCAAGATGTGCAATTATGAGGCTTTGGAATATAATCAAGGGTAAGACTTAGAGAGGGGGCTAAGAAAGCAGGATTTGACTCTTCTGGTTTAAGATATCAACAGGGGATTCACTGACCTGATGATACCTCAAGATGCATCTACACTGCAGAATTCATACAGATTGACATCACTTTCACTATTGTGGCTCAATGCTATGAGATCATGAGAGTTAGTCTTCTCTGACAAAGAGTGTTGTCATCTTACCAAGTACAAATCAAAGGATTTCATAGCCTTAAGCCATGGTCAGAAAGGGCAAATAAAATAAAGTAAATAGATGCATGAAATTACTAAAAACATTAAAGAGATCTGTGCCTAATAGATTGAAAATTGTGACTTTTATATTAAGATGGGACATGGATATTAAGGTGGGGTGTGTAGACAGAAAAGAGAGACCTGATGTTATATTAGATGGCTATAAATTAGAAAATGAAAGAGGTACTGGGATTACTTTAATAAAGGCAGATATAGCTAAGATGCAAATAGATATACCTTTTGTTTAACTTAGACTAGGGGGATTAATAATAGTTGGACATTATTATTAAACTTATTAATAATTTTTTATGATTTATAGAAATGTTAGGTGGTGTCCCTGTATAATTATTTTATTTATTTATTTTATTTACTTTGTCTTTATCTCGCCATTCTTCAGATATAGGAACTTAAGGCAACCAACAATAAATAGGACATAATGCTAATCAAAGTAGTATGAACACATTAAAATATCTATACAAAAATGAAATTTAGGTTGCTTACCTGTAACCGTATTTCTTCGAGTGTCCATCTGCGAAATTCACACCTATGGGGTTTCCTCTCGCGCATGCGCAGAATCCGGAACATTCTAAGTTTAATGAAATAAAAAATGAATATTTGAGGCTCCGCCCACCCCCCCCAGCCCGCCCCCTCGGTATATATATCCCGCCGCGTGCGTGCGCACTCTAGTTCCCCAGCGCTAATCGCAGCTAGGTTCAGAGGCATGACAGCGGGGAGGACGGGCGGGTTGTGTGAATTTCGCAGATGGACACTCGAAGAAATACGGTTACAGGTAAGCAACCTAAATTTATTCTTCGTGTCCTCTGCGAAATCCACACCTATGGGTGAATAGCAAGCTACTGACCTGGAGGCGGGTCATGCCACACAGGAGAAGAGGACAGCTCTACCAAACGCAGCGTCCTTCTTAGCTTGTATGTCCAACTTGTAGTGAGAGGCAAACGTGGAGGGAGTAGACCACGTAGCTGCCCTGCAAATTTGGTCCAACGGGACTCCTCGAAGGAAGGCTTGGGACGTGGACACTGAGCGTGTCGAGTGCGCCACGATGTGAGAAGGAGGTTCTTTCTTTGCCAATTGGTAAGCTAATTGGATCGTTGAAACAATCCAGGAGGCCAATCCTTGTGAGGATATCGGGTGGCCCAGCATGTCTTTTCTGTATTTCAAAAACAACTTTGGGGACTTCCTATAGGCGGAGGTCCTATGGAGATAAAAGGAAAGTGCCCTCTTAACATCGAGGGAATGTAATGCTACCTCCAACGGGGAGGAAGGGTTGGGGAAAAAAGCTGGTAGGATAATATCTTGTGACATATGGAAATAAGAAACAACTTTGGGTAAAAACGTAACATCGGTCCTAAGGACCACCTTGTCATCATGGAACCTGATATATGGAGGGTCTGAGCGGAGAGCTGTTAACTCACTCGACCGTCTAGCAGATGTAATGGCTACTAAAAATGCCGTTTTCCAAGACAAGTGTGAAACATCGGCAGAGGCCATTGGTTCAAAGGGAGGTTTTGATAACTGGGATAACACTAGTTCTAGGCTCCACTGAGGCGAAGGGAGGGATGTAGGGGGGTGAACATTTTTGTAGCCTTTGAGGAACAGTTGAATAAAGTGGTCATGAAAAAGGGACGGCAAGCCGAACTTTCTGCGGCCCGAGGAGATAGCTGCTAAGTAGCATTTAACCGAAGAAAGGGAGAAATTTTTGTTGGAAAGGTGTACCAGGAAGTCTAGTACCACAGGGATAGGAGCTGAGAGGGGCGTATGGCCCACTGTTCGTGTAAATTTCTCAAAAGATGACCACTTATAATGGTATGACTTTTTAGTGGTTGGTTTATGGGCTGCCAGTATAATTCGTGAAGCTTCCTCAGACAGGTTCATTGTGGTCTGATTCTCCACGCTGTCAGAGAGAGGGAGTGGAGGTCTGGGTGAAGGACCAGGCCGTTCTCTACTGAGAGGAGGTCCGGGGTCGGAGTGAGTCGAAGGAACTCCTTGTTGGAGATTTGAAGAAGAGGAGCAAACCAGTGTTGTCGTGGCCACCAGGGGGTGATCAGGATGCAATCTGTGTTGTCCTGAATTATCTTGGCTATGACTGGGGATAGGAGAGGGAGGGGTGGGAAGAGGTAGAGGAGACCCGGAGACCATAGGAACAGGAAGGCGTCTCCTAGACAACCTGGGGATGCGTGAGGGCGGAGCCTTGCGCAGTAGAGAGGACAGTGTGTGTTTACAGGGGACGCAAACAGGTCTATCCTGGGGACGCCCCACTTGTGAGTGAGTGCCTTGAATTGTGTGGGATGTAATTGCCACTCGTGATTGTTTTTGGAGGACCTGCTCAAGGAATCCGCCAGTGTGTTGTTTTGGCCTGGTAGGTGGATGGCTGTGAGGAGGATGTTCCTCTGGATGCACCATTCCCAAATTCGTGTTGATATGGACAGTAGAGTTTGAGAGCGTGTTCCTCCTTGTTTGTTGAGATAATATTTGACTGCGGTATTGTCTGTCACAATCTGGACCTTGCGGTTCGAGACAATGCGGACAAAGGCTCTGAGGGCCTTTTCTACCGCCATCATCTCGAGTGCGTTGATGTGGAATTTGCGGTCCTGAGGGGACCAATGGCCGCTTACTTTGAACCCTTTGAGGTGCGCTCCCCAGCCCGAGTTGGAGGCGTCTGTCGTGAGGGACATGGATGGGTGAGGTTGGGTGAAAGGCATCCCTGATTGAACATTGCACTGCTTTGTCCACCATGAGAGGGAGTGGAGGACGGAGTGAGGTGGGTATAGGATGCGGGATTGAGGTTCCCGGAGGGGGTCGAATGATTTGAGAAACCATCTTTGTAGTGGCCGCATTTTTAGGCGGGCAAATGGGGTTACACTTGTGGTGGACGACATGTGTCCAAGGATAGACTGGATAGCCCAGGCCGAAGTTCTGTGGGAACGTTGGAGGCTTAGGATTGCTCGTCGAAGATTGATGAAGCGGTCGTCCGGGAGGAAGGCCTTCTGGAGAGAGGAGTCTATGACGGCTCCTATGAACTGGATTCGTTGAGTCGGAGTGAGATGGGATTTTTCCTGGTTTACTACCAGACCCAAGTCCTGTAAGAGAGACAAGGTGTAATGAATGTCGTTGCAAAGCTGCGTTTTTGAAGGAGAACAAAATAACCAGTCATCCAGGTATTGAAAAACCACGATGTTTTGCTGGCGGAGGTGTGCCGCTATAACTGACATACATTTTGTGAATACCCTGGGTGAGGTGGATAAACCAAAAGGGAGAGAAGTGAACGAGAAGTGGTTGTTGTGCACTGCAAAGGTTAGGAATCTGCGATGAGATTCTCTAATCGAGATGTGGAAGTAGGCGTCCCGGAGGTCCACCGTTGCTAGCCACGCTCCCGGTGGAATGAAGGGTAGGATGTTAGGAAGTGTAACCATGCGGAACTTGCGTGGTGTGATGAAGGTGTTAAGCCTGCGAAGGTCTAGGATGGGACGCAGCCCTCCATCTCTCTTGTCTACTAGGAAGTATCGAGAAAAGAAGCAGGTGTTAGCATTGTGTGTGGGGTTAGAAGAAATGGCGCCCTTTTGAAGGAGAGAATGTATTTCTTCCCAGATCTCTTGGGAGGGTTGTGTGAGGAGAATCCTCCCGACGGGCGGATAGGTGTCAAATTCTATTGCATAACCCCTTTCAATTATGTCAAGGACCCAGGCATCTGTAGTGATAGATTGCCAGGCCGGAAGGAAAGACTGTAGTCTGTTGAAGTATGTAAGTGGTAATGTATGTGTGGAAGGTTGGCTGACAGTGGTTAGTGATGTGCTAAAAACGACGTTTAGAGTTGTTGGAGGGCCTGGAGCCACGGTACTGACCTCTGAAGGGGAGTTGGGGACGTCTCGGGGTCGTAGATTGGGTGTAAGGTCTTTGGCGTCCTCTGTAGAAGGAGGTATTATAAGGCCTGTTGTAGTAGTGAGGGCGGTAGTAGTATGAGCCCCATCGTTGACGTTGATGAGAGTAAGGTTGTTGGTCATATTTGAAGACCGTCTGTTTCATTTTATGGGAGTGTTCAAGTTGTGAGTCAGTTTCAGGGTTGAACAGTCCTGCCTCGTCCATAGGAAGATTTTCAATGAGAGTGCGTTGTGATGGAGAAAGGATAGCAGCCCTCAGCCAGGCATGGCGTCGAAGGGCCACGGATCCTGCAATGAGTTTGCCAGAAGCATCGGCTGTGTTTCTTGCAAGGTCTTTCTGCAATGATGACAGAAGGAGGGCCTCTTGCTTAAAAGCCAGAGCCAGTGGCTGGTTGGCTGGAGGCAGTAATTCCAAATAGGAAGATATTTTGTTCCATAGAAGAGTTTGGTATACACTCATGTAAACCCCATAATGAGCCATGCGTGCAAACAGGCATGCTGAGGAGTAAAACTTTTTGGCCATAGAGTCAAGTTTCCTTCCCTCTTTGTCAGAGGGGGAAGTCTGGTTTGGTTGGACAGGTTTTGGTTGAGCATCAGTTACTATAGAATTTGCTTTAGGCATTTTGGATAGCCATGAAGCTGAAGATAGATCAATACGGTATAAATTTTCTGCCCTTTTGGGGGTTGCCGGGATCATAGCCGGGGCAACACCAGTGTTTTTTAAGATCTTTAGTAGAAACGGTAAGGTGGGCAACACAGTGGAAGCAGGTTGTTGTTGTTCAGTAGAAGTGAAGCATGGATCTATCACAGTATCTGTGGGTTCAGGTGTAGAGAGATTTAAGGATCTGGAGAGCCTTATGAGCAAAGCAGAGAACTTTTTAAATTCTTCCAGGTTTTTGGGGGAAGGGTCAGGGTCTGGAAGGGGTTCATGTATGACTGGGGTGTCATCAGCGGATTCTATGTCCACTGTCTCGGCTTCTTGAGGAGGCTGAGTAAGGGGGTCTTGAAAAGGTTGAGGAGGATCTGATTCAATGTGTTCTTCTGGAGGGTGAGAGAGTGTAGCTGTAGGAGGTGCATGTGGAGGTTGTGGGTATCCAAACTGGTGTGGATAATGGGTGCTGTAGTCCCTAGTGTGGGTAGGGGGGGGAGGATAGTAGTAAGGGTACATCGGGTAAGGAGGAGGGGGAGGGTACAAATGATAAGGATAGTCTTGTGGGGCATATGGGTGATGTTGTTCAGGGGGGTAAGTTCTAGTCCTCTTGGGGGGGGGGGTTAGGAGAGGGTTGAGGGGAAGGGGAGAGAGAGCGCTGGCGACGGCGCGGAGCCCGCGCCGTGGAAGTTTGTTGTTCTGAGGGAGGAGTCTCTCTCGGTACCGGCGAGTCTGGAGGGCTGGGGGAGGGGGGAGGCGAAGACTGGGAGGGTGGGAGGGGCGGAGGAGAGAGCTCCGCAGTTTGCTGAGCTTGCAGCGGATCCAGCAGCTCCAAAGGAGGAAGGGAAGAGGGGTCTTCCAAATGGAGCATGGAAGGGAGGGGATCTTGGAGCTGGAGGACGGAACCGGAGAGGTGAGGCACCGGTTCCAGCATAGGGGGACTCAAGGGCTGCTCGCCAGTGAGTTGCCGTCCCTTCTTTTGTTTTGAAGATTTTTCTTTTGTTTTTGTTGCCCTCGTGGATTGTTTTGAGGGCTTAGATTTTTTCTTAGGCGGCTCCGCTGAGGAAGCATTTGCCTGGCTCGATTCTCGCCTATCTCCAGCACGTGGAGAGGGAGGCAGAGTGAGCTCTTGGGTTGGGGAGGAATGGGAGGGAGGAGGGAGCGTCTGTGGAGCCAAGGCGCGCTCATAAAGCAGCGCTTTTAAACGAGCATCTCTGCCTTTTCGAGCTCTAGTAGTAAAGCTCAGGCAGATTTCACATGATTGAAGATTGTGAGCCTCTCCCAAACATAATAGGCATTTGGAGTGTTTATCAGCCTCGGGTAAGGTAGCCCCGCAGGCTGAGCAATTTTTAAAATACGGAGAAGACATGCTAGCCTGAGTTTAGAAGGGTAGTCAGCCGGTCCGAGTCGGGGGTGGAGAAGACGGAGTTAGCAAGAAGCAGTCCTAGTCAAAAGCCGGTAGAGTGGAAAGAGCAAGCGAATGTTCCAAGATGCTGCCGGATTAGCGCGGAAAAAGGAACTAGAGTGCGCACGCACGCGGCGGGATATATATACCGAGGGGGCGGGCTGGGGGGGGTGGGCGGAGCCTCAAATATTCATTTTTTATTTCATTAAACTTAGAATGTTCCGGATTCTGCGCATGCGCGAGAGGAAACCCCATAGGTGTGGATTTCGCAGAGGACACGAAGAATAAAAGCAATTACATTTTTCATGTCATTAAAACCATTACATATTCAAATATTTAAATGCATATAAACTCCACACCCATGTCAAAATTCCAATCATTCCTAGAAGCCCTATCCTCATCATCAACACCTGATGGCAGAGGTATGTTTTCACCTGTGAAATGCAAGCAGGGAGGGGGGCATTCTGGTTTCCTTGAGAAGGGAGTTCCAGAGGCAAGGGGCAGCCACCGAGAAGGCCACCGAGCTTGGCGACTGAGACAGGACCACAAGAAGGACTTCCCTGGAGGATCTCAGGACTTGGGGATGATTTATACCAAGAGATGCCTGGACCTGAGCATATAGGGCTTTACAGCTCATAACCAGCACTTTGAATTGTGCCCATAACAAACTGGCAGCCAGCACAATCACTGCAACAGGGTTGCCCGCTTCTTGTAACCAGCCAAAGTTAGCAATCTGGCTGCAGCTCTTTGGACCAGCTGAACTTTCTGAACACTCATCAAAGACAGCCTCAAGTAGAGCGTGTTACAGTAATTCAAACAGCTTCTCACTAAACAGGAACAGTTGGTGCATGAGTTTTAAGGCACTCCTGGCCAACACGAAAACCTGAGCCTCCAGGTTCAAAGCTGAATCCAGTACCGCCCCAAGCTAGAAACCTGCATTTGCAGGGATTTCACATCCCATGGCAAACTATCAAATCAAAATATTAAAAGAATCTTGCTAAAATGTTGGATCCAAAATTTTAGGAGTCATAAATGTTTGGGGTTTGGGATTTAACACCCCCTCCCCCAACATATATTCTAAGTGCATAATGGAGATAGGGCCCCAATCAAAAACCAACATTCATTTTGTTTTCCTACTCCTTATATAACTAGCCTGATATTTTAAATAAAGTTGCACATGAAACATAGCATATGTACACCGAACCATCAAAACCATTATCTCAGCATCTCATGCAGACTAGTCTGGAGTACAGGCAGTTCCTGAGTTACAAAAATCCGACTTACAAACACCTCAGAATTAAGAACTGGGGCGAGACAACAAGAAGCAATAGCAATCTACCCCTCAGAAGGGAAATTCACTCCTGAAAGAGTTATCATGGTGAAAAGATGTCTCCACCAAAACTTTCTCACTAATCTGTGTTTCCACAAGAAGCCAATTTCTTCACAATCCAGTTCTCACAGGAACAGAAAGTGAGGTTAAATGTTCTGAACAGGGGCGCAGACAATAAAACGAACATCACAAGGGTGTTAACCCTCCCCTATGATATCCACAGCTAATGTATATATTTAGCTGGAGTTATACTTTTAAAGTGTTCCTGTTCCAACTTACATTCAAATTCAATTTAAGAAACAACCCACAGTACCTATCTTGTTTGTCATTTGGGGACTGCCTCTTAAAATATAAAATGCCTCTAAAAAGAAAGAAGTGGCAACCTTGACTGGAGAGCCAGCATGGTGTAATGCAATGGTTTCCAACTTTTTTTTTTTTTTAACCAGGGATCATTTTGACCAGAGACCACTCTCCAACATTAGTACCAAAAGGGTTATGTATAAGTTTTTGGTCAATTTTAGACTTTGTTTGGTTATTTGGAGTGCTGATTCAGAAAACCGCATTATGCCACCCAGTAGTTGACATCAGCTGTCCCACAGAAAACCTTATTTAATAAGCTTTGGCACTAACAGAAGTTTTCACAAGACAAAGTTGCTCTCATTGCAATGGTGTAGTAATAGTGACGCTGTGTACCATATTTTAGTTTCTTGGACGTTGGAGTATATCTCTGGAGAATAGGGTTTAAATACCCACTCAAACATGGAAACCCACTGTTCAACCTTTGCCATGTCTCACACTTCCAGCCTCTAAGGAAGGCACACCTCACTGAATAAGTATTTCATAGAAAACCCCATGTTAGGTTTGACCAAGGTTTGCCATAAGTCAACCCCACCCCCTGCCCCCAGCATATATTCTAAGTACATAATGGAAATAGGGCCCAAATCTGAACACAACATTGATTTTGTTTTGCCAACTCCTTATACAACTAGCTTGATCTTTTAAATAAAGTTGCACGTGAAACATAGCATGTGTAACTATCAGAAAGCAAAGCTATCATCCTCTCAGCCACTCATGCAGACTAGTTTGGAGTATTTCAGATTTAGGATGAGGGATGTTCAAAATGTAGTAACATGATTAACTAAAGGCTCACACAACCCTGAGCTTCGGATCTGGCGAGGCACTGGTTGATTTTTGTTCCCCAAGGATCTAGGGCAGTGGTTCTCAACCTGTGGGTCCCCAGATGTTTTGGCCTTCAACTCCCAGAAACCCTAACAGCTGGTAAACTGGCTGGGATTTGTGGGAGTTGTAGGCCAAAACACCAGGGAACCCACAGGTTGACAACCACTGATTCTAGGGGGTGTTTGATGTGATTTGTCCAATCTGGCCAAGGGAGATCATGCTTTCTCTGCAGTCTGCAGAAAAGCTGGGGAATGGAGACCTGGCTCAAAAAGGCATGCATCTACATCAGAGCTTTCCAACCATTTCATTTAGGAGACATGCCATCCTCTTGCGACACAGCAATTCAGTTTTTACTAGCAAAGTGGAAGCTGAACCAATCAATAGTAAGAGATATGGGCATGGTCATAAACTTATTTTATATCAAAGCATTGCATAAATTAGTACAAAACTGATAAAAATATAAGGAGCACAAGGAGCTACATATCTTTTGACCAAAAACGGGCAACAGCAACCTCATTGTCTGTAGCCTCCAATAATCTTTCCTCTGTACATGAGGCAGGGCATAGTGGTCAAGCATACAGATGCAGAGTTGTCTGTTCTGCTCCACAGTCACACAAGATGTGGGATTCTTTTAGGCAGTGTCGTTTTGCCAGGTTGTCTTTTGATCTACCCACTCCGATTCTGAATCTGTTCAGGGATTTCCAAGTTGCTCATTCTTGGTTTGCCCCTAGAGCAAGACCCTCATGGAGTGCCATCCAATTGGGATTTCATAGAATCATAGAGTTGGAAGAGACCTCATGGGCCATCCAGTCCAACCCCCTGCCAAGAAGCAGGAAAATCGCATTCAAAGCACCCCTGACAGATGGCCATCCAGCCTGTTTAAAAGCTTCCAAAGAAGGAGCCTCCACCACACTCCAGGGCAGAGAGTTCTACTGCTGAACGGCTCTCAGTCAGGAAGTTCTTCCTCATGTTCACATGGAATCTCCTTTCTTGTAGTTTGAAGCCATTGCTCCACATCCTAGTCTCCAGGGCAGCAGAAAACAAGTTTGCTCCCTCCTCCCTATGACTTCCTCTCACATATTTATACATGGCTATCATGTCTCCTCTCAGCCTTCTCTTCTTCAGGCTAAACATGCCCAGCTCTTTAAGCCGCTCCTCATAGGGCTTGTTCATTTTAGTCCCCCTCCTCTGGACACATTCCAAGATTGTCAATATCTCTCTTCAATTGTGGTGCCCAGAATTGGACACAATATTCCAGGTGTGGTCTAACCAAGGCAGAATAGAGGGGTACCATGACTTCCCTGGATCTAGACACTATGCTCCTATTGATGCAGGCCAAAATCCCATTGGCTTTTTTTTGCCACCACATCACATTGTTGGCTCATGTTTAACTTGTTGTCCACGAGGACTCCAAGATCTTTTTCACGCGTACTGCTCTCGAGCCAGGCATCCCCCATTCTGTATCTTTGCATTTCGTTTTTCCTGCCAAAGTGGAGTATCTTGCATTTGTCACTGTTGAACTTCATTTTGTTAGTTTTGGCCCATCTCTCCAATCTGTCAAGATCGTTTTGAATTCTGCTCCTGTCCTCTGGACTATTGGCTATCCCTCCCAATTTGGTGTTGTCTGCAAACGTGATGATCACGCCATCTAACCCTTCATCTAAGTCATTAATAAAGATATTGAACAGGACCGGGCCCAGGACGGAACCCTGCGGCACTCCGCTCGTCACTTCTTTCCAGGATGAAGAGGAAGCATTGGTGAGCACCCTCTGGGTTCGTCCATTTAACCAATTACAGATCCACCTCACCGTAGTTTTGCCTAGCCCACATTGGACTAGTTTATTTACCAGAAGGTCATGAGGGACCTTGTCGAAGGCCTTACTGAAATCAAGGTACGCTACACCCATGGCATTCCCCACATCTACCCAGGAGGACCCCAAGATTCTTTTTCACACTAAACCCTCTGGTTTAGTTGCCCAGAGGGATACTCTTGCTGTTGCTGAGGGGATGTTAAGAGGAGTGGTGGTTGACATGTATGGGGACACAACAGATCACATGAAGATATTTCACTTACTGGGGTTTTTTAATGATTTGTGTAGTGACATACATTTTGGGTTTTTTTGTGATTTATAAGCAACAGTATGGTACTAATACCAATAATGTTATTAGTACTAATTGGCACCTTTGCTGGACAACAATGCATGCTTATTTTACACAGACTGAAGAGGTTTACTCCTTACGAAACGCGACATAAGAATGCCATTCTAGATCAGATTATTTAGCTCAGGCACGGGCAAACTTGGGCCTTCCCTCCAGGTGTTTTGGACTCCAACTCCCACCATTTCTAACAGCCTCAGGCCCTTTCCTTTTCCCCCTCAGGCGCTTAAGCGCCTGAGGGGGAAAAGGAAAGGGCCTGAGGCTGTTAGAAATGGTGGGAGTTGGAGTCCAAAACACCTGGAGAGAGGGCCCAAGTTTGCCCGTGCCTGCCTCCTCAGCACATGTGGAATAAGAAGCCATAAACACTGGATGTCATCCCGACCAAGCTATGCGCCTACACTGCAGAATTAATGCGGGTTGAAGCCCGAGCGTACCCGGCTACTGCGGCGCGGGGAAGGCGAGCGTCGAGAGCCGCGGCCGGCGGAGGGGGAGCGGGAGCGGTGGCGGCGCCGGCTGCTGCGGCTCCTCGGCGAAGGCGAGCGGCGCGGCGGGCTGCGGCCTCGGGAGGGCCCCGAGCGCGAGGAGCGGGAGCCCGAACTGCTGCTGCTGCCGCTCTCTTTAGCCCGGCTGGAGGACAACGACGAGGACGACGACATGCCCGGGAGGCCGGTGCTGCCGGCGCGGAACATGGCGAGGCAAAAGGTCCAAGGAGGCAGGCAGGCCTCCCTCACGCCTCCATCCCTTCTCCCAACTGTGGGAGGCCGTTCCCCCTCTCACAGGCGCATGCGCGCAAGCACCCCTCTCTTCCCGCTTTCCGTCCGTCCTGAGAAAGATGGCGAGCCGTGAGCGGTTTCCGTCATGCGCGCGAAAGATGAAAAAGGGAAGGGGCGTGTCCCAAATGGAAGGGGGCGTGGCGAGACCAAAGCGCGGAAAGAAACAAAAAAGCGGGAGGGAGAGGGAGAGAGGGGGGCGGAGCTCCTGGCGCGTCCGTGCGTGGTGACGTCATCCTTGAGAGGCGCCTGTCTTGAGGCTGTCGAATAGGCATGGGCAAACTTGGGCCTTCCAGGTGTTTTGGACTTCAACTCCCGCCATTCCTAACAGCCTCAGGCCTGAGGCTGTTAGGAATGGCGGGAGTTGAAGTCCAAAACACCTGGAAGGCCCAAGTTTGTCTATTCCTGTTGTAGAAACTGCACTGCGGAATGATGCTTCAGGGTTATAGAATTCTGGGAGTTGTAGTTGTATGAGGGGCTGAGAGCCTGACCTTTGTTGCCACAAGAAACTACACTTCCCAGAATCCTATAGCCTGGAACCTATGGACATTCTATTTGTTTATTTATTTATTTATTTATGTGCTAGGTGTACCCGCCACGCGTTGCTGTGGCCAACCTTCCCTCCCTCTTTCCTTCCTTCCCTTTTCTTCTTCTCTCCTTCCTTCTCCACTTCTCTTCTCTTTCCTTCCTTCCCCCCTTTTTCTTTTCCTTCTACTTTCTCTCCTTTTTTTTCTTTCTCTACCTCTTCTTCCTTCGCTCTTTCCTTCCCTCCGTCTTTCTCCTTCTTCCCTTCCTTCGCTCACTCTTTCCTTCCTTCTCTCCTTCCTTCCTTCTCTACCTCTTTCCTTCTTTTCTTCCCTCCCTCTTTCTCTCCTTCCCCTCCTTCCTTTGCTCATTCTTTCCTTCCTTCCCTTTTCTTCTTTCCTTCTCTCCTTCCTTCCTTCTCCACCTCTTTCCTTCTTTCCCCCCTTTTTCTTTTCCTACTACTTTATCTCCTTTTTTCCTTCTCTACCGCTTTCCTTCCTTCTTTCGCTCTTTCCTTCCCTCCCGCTTTCCTTCTTCCCCTCCTTCCTTCTCTCACACTTTCCTTCCTTCTTTTTTTCTTTACTTCTTCCTTCTTTCTCTATCTCTTTCCTTTCTTCCCCCTTTTTCATTTTCCTTCTACTTTCTCTCCTTTCTTCCTTCTCTACCTCTTTCCTTCCTTCCTTTGCTCTTTCCTTACCTCCCTCTTTCTCTCCTTCCTTCGCTCCCTCTTTCCTTCTCTTTTCTTCTTTCCTTCTTCGTTCTCCACCTCTTTCCTTCCTTCCCCCTTTTTCTTTTCCTACTACTTTCTCTCCTTTCTTCCTTCTCTATCTCTTTCCTTCCTTCCTTCCTTCACGTTTTCCTTCCCTCCCTCTTTCTCTCCTTCTTCCCCTCTTTCCTTCACTCGCTCTTTCCTTCCTTCTCTTAATTGGCAGTGTAGATTCATATAATCCAGTTCAAAACAAATAAATCTGGATTCAGAAACTGGATCATATAGCAGTATAGATCCAGCCTCATTTGGTTAGTTCTGGCCCAGTTTTCATAATCTAATTTATGATCCTATCATGGCTGAGGTGTTCTTAGCGTTTCACTGCTATTAATGCTGATGCAATTTTCATTGCCAGCTTTAGCCTGGTTCTGATTGTAGAGAAAGTTTGGACCTCTATAAAACATATTCCTTATCTATCAGCAATAGTGAAAACAAGATAAGGACAGAACAAAGTCTCACGTTGAAGGTGTCTTCACAGTTCAGAGGCTGAAATCACTCAGATCAGAAGACAGTGGTGAATTTCTTGTTGTGTTCAGACTGCTATGGAGGTTCCTTGTCTTTGAAATACTGTGAATATCTTGGGTAAGTACTAATTAATTAATTATTAGGCTAAATAATTGACCAGCCATCATCTGAAGCAAGAATGGAGCAGGAGTGATACCGGCAAGTTGCCAACGTAAACACTCAAATTGCCTTTGGTTTGGCAGTAGGTGGAGAACTAAAGCCCCTTCTACTGTAGGGACAAAAAGACCAACCTCATTGGTTCTTCTATCTTTCTAACAGCAGAAGCCTAATAACAATAGTACTGTTCAAATGTCTGACCCTGAGCTGTGAAGTCACCGGCCGGCTGATCTACTTATATGTTGCTTCTCAACATGCCTGTGAGAAATTAGGGAGTGAGGGTGTGCAGTCTTATCTAGCAACTTGTGTCCATGAGCAATGGAAAGCATAGAGAACAATAACTTCTCTCTGTGGCAGCATTTTCTAAGCATCAGCAGTTTCTGGCAAGCAAGGCCTCCCTGCAAACAGGACATCTGGAATTTGCAGTCATTCAAAAATCACATTTTAAAATCATATCCCTCTCACTACACTGCCATATAAAATCCAGATTATCAGCTTTGAACTGGATTTTGTGGCATCATAAACTCATATAATCCAGGTCAAAGTGGATTATATTGATCATCTACTTCGATAATCTGGATTATATGGCAGGAGTTGTGGAAGTTGAAGTCCAAAACACCTGGAGGGCCCAAATTTCCCTATGCCTGGTTTACACTGACTATAGAATGCAGTTTGAAATTGCATGTCATGGCAGTATAGATGAGATCTAAAAACATATACCAAAATAATAAGGACGAGGAAGCACTAGGAAAACATAATATCTGAACCACTGTACATTTCTGCAAACAAGGCAAAACAAAATTAAATAAAAATTACATCACATTAAAATTTAAAAGAAGGAAGGGGATTTCTAACTGCCTGACGTTTAAATTGGATCAGATGATATTACAAAAAGCTCCATTTGATCAGTGATAGAGAGAAGTGTGCATGAAAACGTGATCAGCCCTGACTCTCAATATACCTGCCTAGTACTACTTAGCCCAGGCCTCTTCCACACAGCTGAATAAAATCCCAAATTTTCTGCTTTGAACTGGAATATATGACAGTGTGAACTCAGGGCCCTTCCACACAGCCCTATATCCCAGAATACCAAGGCAGGAAATCCCACATTATCTGAGTATGGACTCAGATTACCCAGTTCAAAGCAGATATTGTGGGATTTTCTGCCTTGATATTCTGGGATATAGGGAAGGGCCCCCAGTTTCCTGCCTTTTTTGTCCTTAAATGCCTGCGAAACCCTTTCTCGACAGCAGGGGTCGCTGCAGAGAAAAACATGTTGCTTTCACCTAAGGCAGCAAGGAGCCCATAGACATAGGAAAGAAAAACATAGAAACCCCTAGCCTTTCTGTTTCCTGAAACCAACCAAACAGGAAGCACAGGCAGTGTTGGATGTAACTCTATGAAAGAAACCGGCTTCGGAGTGGCAGAACTTGTTCCAGGTAGTGCATGTCAAAGGGGATGGCGGTGGGGAGTTTGATAAGGAATGAGAATTGAATGCAAAGTCAAAGTGGGGTGCATGGGGTCAGCTGGGGAGGACGAGGAGACTGGGTAGAAATTGAGCTTTTTGTAATATAAACTGATCCAATTTGAATGTCAGGCAGCTAGAAATCCCCTTCCTTCCGTCCTTCCTTCCTTCCTTCCTTTTGAATTTTAATATGATGTCTTTTATCTTTTGAATTTTAATATGATGTAATTTGTATTTAATTTTGTTTTTCCTTGTTTGCAGAAATGTACAGTGGTTCAGATATTATGTTTTCCCAGTGCTTCCTCGTCCATATTATTTTGGTATATGTTTTTAGATCTCATCTATACTGCCATGACATGCAATCTGTGGTCAGTGTAGACCAAGCATGTGCCAACTTGGGCCCTCCAAATTTCCCCATGCCTGGTGCAGACTCATTGAGTGCCATTTAACTGCATTATTTGAGACTGAATCTACACTGTCATATACTGTAATCCAGTTCAGTGCAATCAATCAGCACTGAAACTGGATTATAGGGCAAGGTAGATCTTAGCCTGAGTCTACATCGACCATATAATGCAGTTTCAAACTGTATGATATAGCAGTATGGATAGGGCTTTGGAGCAGCTTCTGATGAGGCTTTTATGACACTATCACTGAATTTTATGGTGACTTAAAGGCAATGTCACACTTTGCTCCTAACCTTCCCTTGTCTTTTTAATTTCCTTCTTCCTTGTTGCAGAAAACCAATAAAGGAGGAGTGTAATACTTTTTAAATTCAGACACCAACTTTCTTGTAAGTTGCCAACAAGTCGGTTCACATTAGAATCATAGAGTTCGAACAGACCTCATGGGCCAAGAAGCAGGAAAATCGCATTCAAAGCACCCCTGACAGATGGCCATCCAGCCTCTGTTTAAAAGCCTCCAGAGAAGGAGCCTCCACCACACTCCAGGGCAGAGAGTTCCATTGCTGAACAGCTCTCACAGTTAGGAAGTTTTCCCTAATGTTCAGGTGGAATCTCCTTTCTGTAGTTTGAACCCATGGTTCCGCATCCTCGACTCCAGGGCAGCAGAAAACAAGATTGCTCCCTCCTCCCTATGACTTTCCCTTAGCTAGAGTATAAGGTTGTGATTTTTAATATTATTTTTAAATCAGACACTTGTGCTAGTTGCTAATCCACTCAGGAATACATTTTCCAGAACTGCATTGATGGGTTTTATAAATTAATCAGACTCAGTGAAAACAATATATTTATATTTCATATGTGTAGCTCCCCACAGAACCTTACTCTGCTGTTTTTAGTTATGTAGAAGTAAGCTTGAGCTCTTCAAGATTGCGCTTGCAGACCATCAAATTTGTCGCATTTTTATTACACTAATACAGGCCTAGTAACAAATTGCTTGCCTCGCATCTGAAAACCAGGCGGAATGCAGAAAAAACTTGTCACCAAAACATTAAAGTGACAAAGTGGCCACAGTTAATATGAGAGCAAACGACATAGTGTTCCTATCACCAGGTTGAAGATTGAGATATTTCTGTCATTTTTAATGCTTATGTAGAAGTGGGGAATTTCACCCCATTTTGCTGGCAGTTGGTTCCTAGGAGACAAAATTGGCCCACCATAAGACTGTAATTTAAGTTTTATAAGGAATTGCAAGTATCTGAGCCAATATAATGTATGTGTCAGCCTCACTTAACCTGAATCAGAATGATTTTTTCGGATTTATTTCTTATTAAATATAAAGTATCTTTGATTTTTTAAACTTTTATGCAAATAATAATAATATAGTGTTAAGTTTTAGTTGCATACAGTAATGACATTGGAACTTCTACTATATTTTTCAAACTAAGGTCATTTAAACATATTGTTTGGTGTTTAAGGGGCAAGCGCACACCCTGGCCTCACCTCTGAAATTCCGTTTTCTCCAAAACCATTAAAGATGCAAGTTCTGTCTTCAGCTTTCACTCTCTTTACTGGTGTCATAGTGCGATGGTCATCAATGGGAAGCCTATCCACTACAATGAAATGATGGGTCTTCATGTGTGACCACCATGCCTTTCCTTGGAAGGAGAAAAATGGATAGAACTGTTTTTGTTTCATGTATCAATTCATAGTCCTTTTATAAAGAGACAGAATGTAGTGGTAAAATATGTTTATTCTTCCCAACAAGGATTGTCAAGCAAGAGCCACAGTTTCCTTTTTTAATGTTTCATCCATTGTTTTCCACTCTCTCCCCCAGGATCCCTTGGGTGTTGTGCCTTTGCCTAGAGAAGGATGGAGGAGATCCTAGCTGGTCTGTGTGGGACCAGTCCAAAAGACCCTCTTCCTGTCTGGGTCCATGACAATGTTGGACACTGCTTTAACCAGCTGATATTAAACATGATTCCCCATGTAATACTTGCTGTAATCAGTGCCTGCTACATAGGAACACCAAGGTATGGTTAATATTTCATAAGCAAGATGTCATTCAGTATGTTTATATGAGAGATGAATACATTGTTGAATTTTTTCTTGTTTCTTAGCTGTTTAAAAAATATATATACTGTATTTGCTTGAATCTAATGCTCAGCTTTTTGAGCTAAATTACCTTGCCAACATTAGAGTGCACATTAGATGTTCGTAATACAATAATCTTAGTCCTGAGCTGAAGCAAAAGGGAAAGCTGCTTCAGGAGCACCTGGAGCTTTTATTTGAGGAATGTCATCTGTATTTTATGTAATCCTGGGATTTGTAGTTTGGTGAGGCACCCGCCTTCTTTGACAGAAAGTCTCAAGACCTTGTAAAACCACAGCTCCCACAATTTCATAGCGTTGAACCCTACTCATTACATTTATCAGCAAATGCTTTTTTGGTTTCAGAGTTTTGAAAATTGAGGTGCGCTTTAGATTCAATGGTGCATTAAACTTGAGTAAATATGGGTATAACCACAGACAGCATACCAAGACAGCACAGTTGTTTTTCTTGGACCAGCATGGCAAGTACAAAGAGCAGTTTACTGCCGTTGAGATCCTCAGCCCAAAATGCCTATCTGTGCACATGTGTGTGCATAGTATAGTATTATACAGTAACTGGGTGTGTGTGTATCTGAATATCCACTTCAGGCTTTGAAAACCCCATATATAGTCATATATCAGTCAACTGCAAGTATAGGTCCAGGAGAAATGTTGAGACGAAAATTATAGGTTTTGATATGACCCGGTGTTATGTCAAGGGTTTTGACAGTGTTTCTTAATACCTAAATGTATATGTTCCTATTCTAACGATTGTTCATTTTTTGGTGCTGGTCATCCATTGCAATAAATAAATAAATAAATAAATAAACAAACAAACAAAGGGAGAGGTAAAGGCACCAGCGTCACCTTGGTGTAGCTGACCCTTCCTTTTTTTTCTCATCCAGGCATTCAAAAAGGCCAGAAGCAGCGCCATAGTGGAGAAAGGAGAGAGCACTGGTGCTTCTTTTAGGTTCTCTCAGGATGGACTCCAGTGCTTCTCAACCTGTGGGTCCCCAGATGTTTTGGCCTTCAACTCCCAGAAATCCTAACAGCTGGTGAACTGACTGGGATTTCTGGGAGTTATAGGCCAAAACACCAGGGAACCCACAGGTTGAGAACCACTACCCTAAATTCTTGTCTTTCAGCATTGTGTTCGGAGAAGGGGATAGCTACATTTCCTTAAAAGAGTTAAGAGACAGTACTTGCATTGACCCATGAATAGGTTGACTCAATTTTTGGTGCATATGGAATCTGTTATTGAAATAGGTGATTATATACAATGAGGGTGCATTTTTGAGCCTGTGAGATCTATATAATGAGGTGATTCTTCCTCTTGGCATGATTGAGTTGCCTTTGGCTCATGTGTAGCCGTTGTCAGTTCTGCCACTGCTTACATGAAGAAATGGTTGAATCGTTTGTGTTTCTTAGCTGTTTAATACAGCTAAGAAACACAGCTCTGAGTCCCCTTCGGGGTGAGAAGGGCGGAATATAAATGTTTTAAATAAATAAATATATATATAACCACAGACAGCAGACCAGGCAGCATGATTATTTTGCTTGAACCAGTTTCTGTGAACTTGAGAGACTCAGCAATGAGCTATGTAGAGTTGTAGATAAATATGTGTTGGTGTTAGAGAAGAAGAAGAAGACACTACGTTTTAATGTTTTCCCTTCCCTCTTTTCTAGGTCTTCAGTCTCTCAGGCTGTGAACAAACCTGGATGGAAATGCAGAATTGCTGCGTCATTTATTCTTACTGGTTTGGCCATCCTTGACATAATCCCTGCAAGTGTCTGGCAACAGAAACTAAATCCCTTATACTTAGAAGTATTGTCAGATGGCATTGTCGCTGTGGCATGGCTTACCCATAGCTTGGCGCTGCTTGCTGTCTACAAGTCTCCGTACCGTTTCCAGCGTGGCCCAGTAATTCTACTAATTCTTCCAATTCTCCCTGTTCCTTCCCTTATCATCACATTGGTGTGGCACTTCCAGACAGAACTAGGTGATCAGCATATTCAGCCTGTCACTATCTTTAGGCTGTCCATACTTTGTTTGCAACTGGTCTCTTTGCTTCTCTATTTTGTTGGGTACATCATTCATGTTGTTCAGAGGCCAGATTCTTATTCTATCAATGACTCATACCAGCATGAGCCCTTGATTTCAGGTATTTCAGAACCCACCTGGCCAGGAGTGGCAGAAGATGGAGAAAGCTGGCTGTCTCGTTTCTCCTATGCTTGGATGAACCCCCTGATGAAGTGTGGCTATCAGCAGAAGCTACATCGGCCACAGGATACCTTTCATCTACCTCAAAAGCTCCAAGCCAATAGAGTCCGCCAGCACTTCTCTTCCTGCTGGCAAAAAAAGGCAGCTCTCAGCCAAGAGCATGAAAATACTGCCTCTTCCACAGACAGATTATTTGCCCCAAGTGAAGAATTCTCAGTTCCAAGGTTGTCTCGTAAGACTCAAAAGTCCGTACGCCTTATGTCAGTGCTGCATGCCGCCTTTGGGCTACGCTACTATTCCCTGGGCCTCCTCAAACTGGCTGGCAGTCTGCTGGCGTTCTCTGGGCCCCTGCTTCTGAATCTGCTGGTCAGTTTCATGGAGTCGCGCAAAGAACCTCTGAGCAACGGGGTGATGTATGCACTTGGACTTTTTGCCGGTTCCTTCTTGGGTGCCATTTTAAGAAACCAGTTTAATTATGAGATAAACAACACAATGCTGGTGGTGCGCACTGCAGTCATTTCTGCTATCTACCAGAAAGCCCTTCGAGTGAGTGGAAGTAGTCTGTCTGGCTTCACCACTGGTGAGATTGTCAACTTTATGAGCACCGACACTGATCGGCTGGTCAACTTCTTCCTCAGTTTCCATGAATTGTGGAGCCTTGCCTTCCAGTTTGCCATTACTTTGTACCTCCTGTACCAGCAGGTTGGAGTGGCTTTCCTGGGAGGACTGGCTTTGGCTCTGCTACTCGTTCCTATCAATAAAGTGATTGCGAATCGCATGATGGAGAGTAACAAAGAGTTGCTGAAGCACAAGGATGTACGAGTCAAGGTGAGATGCAAATATATGTGTTTTAAGACTTGCTTTATGTTTCCCTTTAGGTTCTTTCTGTAATGTAGGGGTGGGGAAGGGCAACTCCTTGGGTCATTTCTGAGACCTTGAAGGAAATCCCAGTCCTACACACAATTTGAAAAACCTTTTTTCAATTTATTTAAAACTAAAAATATGACACCCCCCCCCCAACAGCCTAGTTAAAATTTCCTGTTTACTCCCTTGAAAGAGAACAAACTTCCAGTGCTATTCAGAGCACTAGGGTAGAAGACAAAACAATTATTCACTTTACTAGCCATCCCCTGCCATGTGTTGCTGTGGCCCACATGGGGGTTCTGTGTTGGAGGTTTGGCCCAATTCTATTGTTGGTGGGGTTCAGAATGCTCTGTGATTTTAGGTAAACTATAAATCCCAGCAACTACAACTCCCAAATGTCAAGATTCTATTTTCCCCAAACTTCACCAGTGTTCACATTTGGGCATATTGAGTATTCATGTTGAGTTTGGTCCAGATCCATCATTGTTTGTGTCCACAGTGATCTCTGGATGTAGGTGAACTTCAACTCCAAAACCAAAAGACACTGCCCACCAAACCTTCCAGTATTTTCTGTTGGTCATGGGAGAACTGTGTGCCAAGTTTGGTTCAATTCTATCATTGGTGGAGTTCAGAATGCTCTTTGATTGTAGGTGAACTATAAATCCCAGCAACTACAACTCCCAAATGACAAAATCATTTTTTTTGAGTGAAGGACATACATTGGGTTGTTAGGTGTCTTGTGTCCAAATTTGGATTCAATTCATCCAGTGGTTATTGAGTTCTGTCAATCCCACAAACGAACATTACATTTTTATTTATATAGATTTATATTCCGCTTTATCTCCCCAGAGGGACTCAGAGCAGATTATAATACTCATATGAGGTAGACATTAAATGCATTTTACACACACAGTGAACAACAGCATACAACACAGACAAAGGTAAAGGCCTTCCCCTTTTCCCGGCCATGGGGAGGTGCTCTTGTTCCATTTTCCATGCCGAGGAGCCTGTTGTCTGTGGACATCTCCAGTTGTTGCCAGTATGTCTGCATATCTGCATGGGGTGCCCTTTTACATTCCCACCGAGGCAATACCTATTGATCTACTCACATTGCATGTTTTCAAACTGCTATGTTGGTGGTAGCTAGAGCTGACAGTCAGGAGCTCACCCCGACTCATATCTTTGAACTGCCAACCTTCAGGTCAGCAGCTTTCCTGCAGCTAGTGGCTTAACCCACTATGCTACCGTGTCAACATAACTGTGATGAAGTTCTTTGATGCAACCCCTATTGAATAAGGAGGAGCTGTGCAAAAACAAACAAACAAAAGAATCATACAATAATAGAGTTGGAAGAGACCACGTGGGCCATCTAATCCAACCCCCTGCCATGCAAAGCATGTGCAGAGTTCTGTTTTGATTAAGATTGTTTAAGGGATTTGGGGGTATTTTCTCAGCTCTAGTAACTGAAAAGGAAACCTTCTGAATGTAAACTGTGCTCTTGTTTCTTGGGTAACATCTCAGTGAAGGTCTTTTGGTTTCTTCATATAGTAACCTAATTGTAATGATATTCTTATGTACTTGCTTCTTCTGATAAAGTACCAACCCAAAAAAGATATGCTGTTTGGTCTGATACATGTATCTTAAGCCATTGCTGAATTAGAAGGTTCTCTGTGGACACGTTATATTCTCTCTGACTGTTCTCTTATGTCTTCCTCTGTCTCTAGCTTATGACAGAGTTCTTGTGTGGTATGCGGGTGATCAAGTTCTACACTTGGGAACAGCATTTTGGCACAAAAGTGCATGCTTGTCGAGCCCGGGAGCTGAAGAGTCTTCAAGCCCTCAAGTATCTAGATGCTGTGTGTGTCTACCTTTGGGCAGCACTGCCTGTGGTTGTCTCTATTGTCATATTTATCACTTATGTTCTACTTGGTCATCAGCTTTCAGCAACAAAGGTAAGAGGTATGACCATTCTAAGGTAATTCCTCAAGCTGGATTTGAAAACAGACTGCTTTATTACCAGCTCATTGGTGACCTTTAATTAAATTTCACCGAAAATACCAGTTGTTTCCTTTTAAAGTCCAAAACCCTAGTATACTTTAATCACCTTCTCATTCTGCCTATCCACTGAGATTAACTAGTGAGACGTTTCTTTGTGCTCTGTTGCTAACGGAACGCTAATTGACTGGAACACACAAAAAGACATTTTCCACCATGACAAACATTTTTTCTGGAATTCTTTCCATCCTCAATTTAGTGTTTTGTAAAACAGTAAACATATTCCTGCTGAATCGCAGGTGCAATATAGTCTGATTTCTCCATGTACATATTTAGGCAACTTTTACTTCCCAAGATGCATTTTGACAATAGCAAATACTGTACATATGAAAGTCACATTTATTTTAAATAGTCAGGCCCCTTCTACACTGCCATATACAATCCAGATTATCTGTTTTGAACTGGAATATATGGCAGTGTAGATTCATATAATCTAGTTCAAAACCTATAATGTGGATTATCGTCTTTGATAATCTGGATTATATGGTAGTGTAGCAGGGGCCTCAGAGGTACCACCAGTGTGTCTTTTTTTACCTTCTTAAACCATCACGTGTTCCTATCGCTTACTTCTGTGCTAAATATGGTGTCTTTGGAGCAGACCTTGGATCAACATGTTGTCCAAATGTGGAATTTGACATGCAAAGCAAAATTCCACTTGAAAATATGTTTCTAGTTAGTAAATTAGAATTTGACATTATTTTTCAAAATATCCAACCTTTAAGAAACAGTAATTGTGCCCATAGCTTTTAAAGCCTAAATTTCAGTGCCTCAACCATCTGACTCGTTTTCTAAAATTCCTGCTGGATTTCCATTTGCTCACTGAAACACTTCTCTCATTTTCTTCCTCCACTGATGCCCATGTTTTTGTTACCTTAGTCTTAGCTATTCACGAACATATTTATACAGAGGAAGCATGCATTTTAATAAAGCAAATAATAAAATAAATGAGTGCATTTGCACTTCATTTGCAGAGATCAAAGCACAAAATTTGGATCCAGTTTCGTTGCTGTGAAATGTGCATATTAGTTTGTTTATTATTTTTGTCACACATATACCTGAGCACAGGCTTTCCTCTTCAGTAGGACTGTTGCTGTTTGCCTTTTCTCCATTGCTTCCTACTTTACTAAAATGCTGCTGTATTTATTAGATCTGGAATACCTGTCTTTCCACCATAGGTGTTTACAGCTTTGGCCCTCATTGGGATGCTCATTCTCCCTCTCAATAACTTCCCCTGGGTGTTAAATGGGATCTTGGAAGCCAAAGTATCTTTGGATCGAATCCAGCACTTCCTTGAGCTTACAGACCAAGATCTGGATGCTTATTACAGCAGAGGTATGGTGAAGTTGTGAATTAGGGGTGTACAGTCTTGAATGGGGTAGGACACCTGAATGGAGGCAGAGGTACTTCTGGTTCATTAGTTGTCAGCATAATAACAGATAGGGGGTGCACTGTTTATTTGTTCACGTATACTCCATCTTTCTTTCAACAATAAGACTCTAAGCAGCTAGCAACACATTAAAAAACAATATAAATTAAAATTATACAAAAATGTTGAAGCCTCCGGTAGCACAATGGGTTATACCCTTGTGCTGGCTGAATTGGTCAACCAACAAGTTGGCGGTTTGAATCCAGGGAGTGGGCTAAGCTCCCGTCTCTCGAGCTCTAGCTTCCCATGCGGAGACATGGGAGAAACCTCCCACAGGATGATAAAACAAACATCCAGGCATCCCTGGGCAACACCCTTGCAGACAGCCAATTCTCTCACACCAGAAGCTACTTTCAGTTTCTCAAGTCACTCCTGACATGAAACAAAATACAAAAATGTTAATAAAATAATAAATATTCAAGTTATTTTAAGCAACCAGTTCCCAAACACATCTCTTGGAGACTATCTCCCTGTGACTATGTTACTGCTTTTCTCTTTCAGCTGGCCCTTCTGATCCATGTTCTCTATTAGAAATGCACAATACTACCTTCTCATGGTCAACACCAAGCCATGATAACAATGAACCACAAAGACCTAGCACAAGTTTGCAACTTTATATTCAAGATCTAATGGTGGCAAAGGTGAGCAAGGAAGAGCACTGCTACATGCAACTGCCATTATATGTATTTAATATGGTAGGCTGTGTATTTTATTTTGTGGATAGAGCAAGGATATTCTTTAAAGTTTATACTAATAAATATGAGGGTTATCTGGAAAGTAAGGTTACAAGATTTTTTAAAAAATACAAAGAATGAATATGTTTTAATAAAACTTACATGGATAGTAGCATAGGTATTACATTTTTTCCACATAATCACCGTTCAATTCAATACATTGTGTCATCCGTAGGACGGGTTTTAGATGCCTGTGTCAAAGAAGTTTCCCTCCGCCTTTTTTAGCCATTTCATCACTTCAGATTTCACCTCGTCATTGGAAAAGTGTCTTCCACCAAGGTGTTCTTTCAATTTAGTGAACAGATAATAGTCACTAGGTGCAAGATCGGGGCTGTGAGAGGGGTGGCTTAAAACATCCCAGCCAAATGAAGTCAATAACTCTTTTGTTGCATGAGCGGTGTGCAGACATGCACATCTTGAAGGAGACAGACTCCTGCCATCAGCATGCCACGACGTTTATTTTTGATGGCTCTGCGAAGTTTCTTCATGGTCTCGCAATATATTCCATACTCATTTTGACACATGCTGCCTTGACATTACGTCCTCTCTATAAATGGAAACAATTTTGCGATAAATCGCAGTGGCGTTCATGTCCTTAGCATTTAGGTAGCGTATTACAGTGCAAACTTCACACTTGGAGGGAAACGGGATGAGGATACTCATCTCTAACCTTCACCACAATGAGCTGCTGACGACTGGCACTGCTCGTTCACTTCCGCTGACTTCCCGCTACACAACAGTGATACCAACTTCTCCCAAGAAAATTCTCCGCGAGAGCTATGTGCCTTGTAACCTTACTTTCCAGATAACCCTCATAGATTACCCTTTCTAAAATAGTATAGCAAGACTGAGTACTAATCTGCAAAATTATTGGTGTGTTTTCCCCATCTCTAGGGTGCACTGATTGGTGTTGTTGGAAAGGTTGGATGTGGAAAGAGCAGTTTGCTTGCAGCTATCACTGGAGAACTGAGAAGGTAAATAGTCAGTGCCATGTTGATTCTAATTTCATAGAAGCCATGGTTTAATTTGCTAGATCTTAACTTCAATCAGTGTTAATCTGAGGTCAAACTTGAATTCCATGAGTAAAGTTGGGCCACAGATTTATCACCACCATAAAAACAAATTAATAATGTATTGATCCTATATACTCAAAACTGGAACAGCAGTGCATTAACTTATGGGTCCAAATAACAATAGAGTATAGGGGAAAAAATATACCAAGATTGATTATTTTTATTTATGTGGTCAGTGTGAATAAAAACAGCAACCATCAGTAGTGAAGTAACTACTAAAGCATCCATTTAAATATGAATATATTATCAAGACTCTTTCATTCTGATTGCTTTTAAAACATATTAAGTTTCCTGTTGTTCTAATTGCACAACACGTCAGCACTAAATTCATACCTCGTCATGTAATGCACTTGAACAGCAGGCCCACAGATGCCTCAATTTCCAGTAGAATAGGAAGAACAAATGAAAAGAACAAAAGGAAAAAAAGAAATCCAAACAGTGGGTAGCCTAACAAAACCAAGCACTTGGTCTCTTCCTACAATGTAGTTCTCCGCATTATTCCTACAAAGGTGTCCCAATTGCAATCTGAAAGCAGTGTAGGCAATGTCAGGTTTTTTCTTATATTTCAGAATAGGAAGCAATCTGAGTACCTGATTTAAAGCTAACATGTAGAAATTTATTTATTTGTTTGTTTGTTTGTTTATTTATTACCATATTTGAATACCGCCCTTCTCAGCCCGAAGGCGACTCAGGGCGGTTCACAGTTGGCAACAATTTGATGCCTCAACAATTATAAATAAGTAAAACAATAATAAAACATTGTTAAAACATTTAGCATAAAATATAAAAATATAAGGAACCGTACAAAGCCATAAAAACATTGTCATTAGTGTCTCCTTGTCAAAATCACTATTCAATTGCCAGAATAGATCTATCCTGGTCCCCAAAGAGACTGAAGGATGAACTCTGAGAGGTTGGCAAAGCGAAAAGGCTCTTTTCCTTTCCCCCACCAAATGCTGAGAAGGTGGTTAGAAGGCCTTCTTGAGAAGATCTCAGAGCTCAAATGGATTTATAAAGTATGTGTTGGAATTCAACTCCAAACTACCCAAGTCGCAAGTCCTCAACGAGGAGCAGTTAGCTAGTTTAGTATAGACTAGTGGTTCTCAACCTGTGGGTCCCCTGGTGTTTTGGCCTACAACTCCATAAATCCCAGCCAGTTTAGCAGCTGTTAGGATTTCTGGGAGTTGAAGGCCAAAACATCTGATGAACCACTGGACTAAAGGTTTCCCTTCCCCCATGTCTCCTTTATGACAGTTGGGAATGTATCTATTCCTTCTCTCCTCTCTATTTCTACTCTCATTCTGATTGGTTGTGTAGAAAAGATATTTTTCTACTGCAAGCCTTTACTCTGACTTCTGTTTCTTGCATCTTTGTATGTGCTGTGTGCTTTGAGATCTCTCTCTGCTTGTGTGTCAGAGAGATGTAGTGCTCGGATGATTTTTCCCTCTCTTGAAACCTTAGAAGAGATAGGTGTTAAAGTAGCTCAGACCCAGTTATTTAACTAGTTAGAAATGCAGTTATTCTTTATTATTGTAAATAAACCTTTTGTGGCTTTTTAAGATTGGACTCTGCATCTTTACCTGCCTAAGCTCTTAATTCTTTACAGCCACAACCAACGGCACTTCACACTCTGTTCACTAATGAGCTTAATGCTCAACTTTAAGTGTCCTGGTTGTATTTTTGGGTGCTCTGCTGTATTTTAGGATAGTTTCCCTAACAGTATGCATTATAGGTCACCACCAGCACTTTGAATTGTACCTGGAAACAGAGCAATAGGTAGTGGAGCTATTGTAACAGGTAGTGGAGTTGTGCGCTCCACTGACAATCGTTCACATCTATTGGTCCATTATAGTGCGCACTTTTTACACATGAGATTCTCAGTCATCTCCTCTGCAGTCAGTTTTAGCAGCACTTGAGTATCAGTTACTTCTGGACCATTCACAGAGTTAATGCAACAACTCTTCCCATTGCTACTAGTACAATCCCTCAGAAGGGGCAAGATTTATTTCACAAAACAATGCAACTTGAAAATTTAATGCTAAATCCATTCACACGGCGATTTTATTTATGTTTTTCTTCTTTTAAATTTTCTGTGCTGCCCATTGTTGTGGGATACGTACAGACAAGGAGAGCAGGTTTACATTTGGGACCTGGACAAAGGATTCGGATTGGCTACACAAGAGCCTTGGATCCAGTTTACCACGATTCGAGAAAACATCCTGTTCGGAAAGGAATATGATGCCAGATTTTACCAGAAAGTAATAGAGGCCTGTGCTCTCACTGATGACTTGAATGTGAGTGTCCCCTAATATCCCTCAGAATCCTAGGAATCAGAGTGCTCTAGTATTTTAGTAAAATGACCAATGTGTTGTCAAAGGCTTTCAAGGCCGGAATCACTGGGTTGCTGTGAATTTTCCGGGCTGTAGGGCCATGTTCCAGAAGCATTATCTTCTAACATTTCTATGACAGGCATCCTCAGAGGTTGTAAGGTTTGTTGGAAACTAGGCAAGTGAGGTTTATATATCTGAGGAATGTCCAGGGTGGGAAAAAGAACTCTTGCCTGTTTGAGGCAAGTGTGAATGTTGCAGTTGATTAATATTGAATGACCTTGCAACTTCAAAGCCTGGCTGCTTCCTACCTGGGGAAATCCTTTGTTGAGAAGTGTTAGCTGGCCCTGATTGATTATTGTCTTGAATTCCCCCCCTTTTTTAGTTTTGCTCTTTATTTACTGTCCTGATTTTAGAGTTTTTTTAATACTGGTAGTCAGATTGTGTTCAGGCAGCAATTAATTGTTTAAACCTATTAATCTGCCCAATTGAGAGTTAAGAACAACACATTTCACTTGGTTAAAAGGTAAAGGTAAAGGTGGTCCCCTGACATTAAGTCCTGTCATGTCTGACTCTAGGGTGTGGTGCTCATCTCCATTTCTAAGCCCAAGAGCCAGTGTTGTCCGTAGACACCTCCAAGGTCATGTGGCCGGCATGACTGCATGGAGCGCCGTTACCTTCCCACCAGAGTGGTACCTATTAATCTACTCACATTTGCATGTTTTCGAACTGCTAGGTTGGCAGAAGCTAGGGCTGTCAGCGGAAGCTCACGCTGCTCCCCGGAATCGAACCTGCGACCTTTCGATCAACAAGCTCAGCAGCTCAGTGCTTTAACCCACTGCGCCACCGGGGGCTCCTCATTTGGTTAATAGACAGTATATTTTCAATATTTATGTTCACTCCCAGTATTTTATTTCTACAGTCATAGCTCTCTCAGGAGAAAGCTCTTGTCTAGGTATATTCTTATGCTCAATCTTAAGGTGAAAGGAAACTGGAAAGGAAGAACATTTTGCTTAGGTTTCAGGTTTGCAGTATTATCCTGTGAACTATTGCAACATCATATTCCATACTCCAACGTAGTGTTGCCAAACTCCCAACATAATACATGGAGAAGTTCTGCTCCTCTGCTGTAGTGGATTGAAAACAATAAAAATAGAATAAATATATGGTCCAATTTCAGTGACAGCGAGAGAGTCTTTTTGTTTTTGTATAAACTTTTGGTTTGTTCATCGTATGCCAGTGAGTCATCCAAGAATCAGAAGCACCAATTTTCTGTATTAGTTCAACAAGTTTTAAATTTTTTCTTTCTTCCAGATTTTGCCAGCAGGTGATCAGACAGAGGTGGGTGAGAACGGAGTGACCCTCAGCGGGGGACAGAAAGCCCGAGTTGCACTTGCTAGAGCCGTTTACCAGGTAAATAAAAGATTGTAGGAAAGTAACTCTGTTCTTTCCATGCCATTCCTACTAGGCCTGGGTAACAACGCAAAAATTTGTTTCTAAAATCGTTTTGTAATTGGGGGTTTTTTTTGTTTCGATATTTAAAATAATTACAAAATTTTCCAAAAAAAAAGTTCGGTATTTACGAAATTTCGTAAATATTTACAAAACATTTTGTAAAGATGGTGCCCTTTTTTTTTCAATATTTTTAAAATATTTTTAAATTTAATTATTAATTTAGTAGAATAGGGAGGAGAAATTAAAATTATTATTATTAAATTTAAATTATTATTAAGGAGGGAAGGCAGGCACTCACTCTGGCGGGCCCTCTCGCTCGCCGCTCGCTCTCCGCTCGCCCGCCCCTCTCGCTCGCCGCTCGCTCGCCCCTCTCGCTCGCCGCTTGTGGGGTTCAGAACGCTCTTTGATTGCAGGTGAACCATAAATCCCCGTAACTAAAACTCCCAAATGTCAAGCCCTTCCCTGACAGATGGCCATCCAGCCTCTGTTTCAAAGAGTCTCCACCGCACTCCCTCTGGGGCAGAGAGTTTCACAGCTGAATGGCTCTCACCGTCGCCGCTCGCTCGCCCCTCTCGCTCTCCGCTCGCCCGCCCCTCTCGCTCGCCGCTCACTCGCCCCTCTCGCTCGCCGCTCGCTCGCCCCTCTCGCTCGCCGCTTGTGGGGTTCAGAACGCTCTTTGATTGCAGGTGAACCATAAATCCCCGTAACTAAAACTCCCAAAGCCCTTCCCTGACAGATGGCCATCCAGCCTCTGTTTCAAAGAGTCTCCACCGCACTCCCTCTGGGGCAGAGAGTTTCACAGCTGAATGGCTCTCACCGTCGCTGCTCGCTCGCCCCTCTCGCTCTCCGCTTGCCCGCCCCTCTCGCTCGCCGCTCGCTCGCCCCTCTCGCTCGCCGCTCGCTCGCCCCTCTCGCTCGCCGCTTGTGGGGTTCAGAACGCTCTTTGATTGCAGGTGAACCATAAATCCCCGTAACTAAAACTCCCAAAGCCCTTCCCTGACAGATGGCCATCCAGCCTCTGTTTCAAAGAGTCTCCACCGCACTCCCTCTGGGGCAGAGAGTTTCACAGCTGAATGGCTCTCACCGTCGCCGCTCGCTCGCCCCTCTCGCTCTCCGCTCGCCCGCCCCTCTCGCTCGCCGCTCCCTCGCCCCTCTCGCTCGCTGCTCGCTCGCTGCTCGCTCGCCCCTCTCGCTCGCCCTCTCGCTCGCTTGCTCAGCCGGCGGCATCGGCAGGCGGCCATCTTACGTATTTCCGAAATGGACGGAAATACAAAATTTTTTGGCGCCTGCCGTTTCGATATTTAAAAACACTTCCGGGTTAAAAAAAAAGTTTTGTAATCGTTTCGTAATTACAAAAATAACGAATTTTTAACGAATTAACGAAACGAATTGCCCAGCCCTAATTCCTACCTCTAGTACCAAAGTGTTGGTGAAAGACATCATGCTTCAGAACATCCATTACATTAATTGAGATGTACAGGCAGTTCAAAAACATGTAAATGTGAATAAACAAAAAGGTACCATTTCTGCGGGAAAGTAACGGCGCTTCATGCAGTCATGCTGGCCACATGACCAGGAGGTGTTTACAGACAACTCCGGCTTTTCGGCTTAGAGATGGAAATGAGCCCCTGACATTAAGCCTAGTCAGATATGACTAGACTTAATGTCAGGGGAAACCTTTACGTTTACCTTACAGGTAGTTTCTGAGGCCCCTTCCACACAACCATATAACCCAGAATATCAAGGCAGGAAATCCCACAATATCTGCTTTGAACTGGGATATATGGTAGTGTGGACCCAGTTCAAAGCAGATATTGTGGGATTTCCAGCATCAATATTCTGGGTTATATGGCTGTGTGGAAGGGCCATGAGTTCCAAACATTCAACTTACAAACAACTCATAGTTAACAACAGGGGTGAGTCAACAGGGAGGGCGAGAAAGCTGCCTCTTGGAAAGGAAATCCACTTGTGAAATAGTTACCATGGGAAAAAGGTGTCTCATTCCAATTTACATACAAATTCAACTTAAGAACGAACCTACAGAATCTATCTTGTACTGCCTGTACTTCTATGCTGCCCTAAGAGGGGCATTGATTAATATTAATATTTTTCCATAGGAGAAAGAACTGTACCTTCTTGATGACCCACTGGCAGCTGTTGATGCGGATGTAGCCAATCACCTAATGCAGAAGTGCATTTTGGGAATTCTCGGACATAAAACCAGGATTCTTTGCACCCACAGAACTGAGTTCTTAGAGAAAGCTGATATCTTATTGCTGATGGACAATGGCAAGATCATCCAGACAGGTATAGCTGGTGCCTTCTATTAGGCTTGTCTCTTTCAGCACTCCCTTCCATTTCATTCCCGAAATAGGAATGTGGCATATTTATTTATTTATGGAATTTAATAAAATGTAGGATTTAAATGGAAAGCAGTATATTAGCAAAATAGCCATGAGTAGGGAAAAGAGCAAACACAGTGCAGGGAAAAAATAAAGATTAGAGGAATTTATTAGTGTTATGGAATTATTAAAGAGAAAAGAAAAATGGAGCCCCCAGTGGTGCAGCAGGTTAAACCGCTGAGCTGCCAAACTTGTTTCAGCACTCCCTTCCACTTCCCTCCCCAAAGTGGGAATGTGGTCGAATCTGGGGAGTGGGGTTAGCCCTAACTTCTACCAACCTAGCAGATCAAAAACATGCAAATGTGAGTAGATTAACAAGTACCGCTCTGGTGAGAAGATAACAGTGCTCCATGCAGTCATGTCGGCCACATGACCTTGGAGGTGCCTACAGACAACGCCAGCTCTTCGATTTAGAATTAAAGATGAGCACTACTCCCCAGAGTGGGATACGATTAGACTTAATGTCAAGGGGAAACCTTTACCCTTACCTTAAAGAAAAATAGGTCAGGCTTCCAAATAGTGATTCATGAGCAAGGGTGAACTACCATTGAGCAGAGATTTTGAAGTCTGTTTTACTTTCTTCTAGGAACTCCAGGAGAAATTCTACCACTGGTAGAGGCTGCCTCTAACTTTAGGAGGATGGACAAGAGAAAAGAGAACAAGAGTAGGTATTGGGCATTTTTAGAATGGCCTTGTTATGGCTCTTCAGATCTCTGGTAACTGCTGAAATGCTGAAAATATTTATAGATTTGCAGCCTTTTTATTCTCTCAGGACTAAAGGACTAGAATAAGGAGTACAATTTGTTTAAAAATCTGGAAAAAATTGTTTTCTTTTTGCATGACATGATTTTTTTTCTGGCTAAAATTATCACACAGAAAAACAGTATCTTGTTGTACTGATATTGTTAGACTGCAAACCCTAGCAGCCCTGGCAAGTAGAGTATAGGCAATGGTGAGGAGTGCTACTTGTTGCCATCCAATAGTATCAGAAGTGCTGTACAATCTCCATCCTTTATTGAGAAAATGCTAGTAGAATCTTCCTCACGAAGAGCTGATTGTGTATTTATGTTTGCCAGCATGCTTAGAGATTGTATATAATGCCAAACATAAAACATGCTGATGAAAAAATTAACTAAAAGAGTAAAAGCTACTAGAGTTAATCAAACCTACTTTCATTTCTATGTGACATGGTACACATTTATTAATTTTTTAGATGAAAATGCATTCCTCTGCCATACATACAAAATAATAATAATAATAGAATAATCAGGGGTGCTGTGATTTTTCTTTTTGTATAGGTTTTTAATCAGTTTTAAGAGTGTTAACTGTTTATTTTTAATACCGTTTATATTTAACCTTAATGTTTGCATATTTTAGGTTTTAAATTGTATTGCATGTTTTTTACTGTACACCGCTTTGAGTCTCCTTTTTTGATAGAAACAGTGAGGTACAAATAATAACAACAGAATCATAGAATTGAAAGAGACCTCATGGGCCATCCAGTCCAACCCCCTGTCAAGAAGCAGTAAAATGGCATTCAAAGCACCCCTGACAGATGGCCATCCAGCCTCTGTTTCCTCTGTTTAAAAGCCTCCAAAGAAGGAGCCTCCACCACACACTGGGGCAGAGAGTTCCACTGCTGAACAGCTCTCACAGTCAGGAAGTTCTTCCTAATGTTCAGGTGGAATCTCCTTTCTTGTAGTTTGAAGCCATTGTTCCGCGTCCCAGTCTCCAGGGCAGCAGAAAACAAGCCTGCTCCCTCCTCCCTTCTCCCTATGACTTCCCCTCACATATTTATACATGGGTATCAAGTCTCCTCTCAGTCTTATTTCTGCAGGCTAAACATGCCCAGCTCTTTAAACCGCTCTTCATAGGGCTTGTTATCCAGACCCTTGATTGTTTTAGTCTGGACACATTCCAGACAACAATACATGTTGATTTCTGAAGAGATAATCCCATCATCATATTTCTTTTAGCTGGATAGGTATGAACCACAAAGTTAACACATTTCTCTGCACTAGACCTCCGATCCATTGCTTGCTGGTAACATCTTTAAAACATTCATAAAACAGAATCCTAGGTAGAGCTTTTCTTCACCGTTAAGTCCCTAACTGTATTCCCTAAAGCAATGATCCCCAACCTTTTTTTTTTTTTGACCAGTTAGCAGGGACCACAAGGTTAAAGAATAATAATCTGTGTTAATCTAAAAATAAACTTTAAATTTTTTTAAAAATATATTTGTTAAACTTATTAGGGGCAAGAATTAAGAGTATTTCTTTACAAGTTGGGTAATCCTGAGGCTAATATTATTATTACTCAAAGCTACATGCATATCATAACTTACTTTCAATCGATTTCTGGACTTGTTTCTAATTACCAGCAGAGCAGGAAACCCTTGTTCACATAAATAAGTTGTGGAGAAGAGCATAAGATAGCGAAAGGTGATTCCTGGAATTTTAGTATTAAAAATAGCGTTTTTACACCAAAACTCCTCAAGGGAATCAGATTCAATCAGATTTTCCATAATCTCTCACACTTCAGCCCACCTACCCCAAGTAGAAAGTGCTGGATTTTCTTTATTTTTAAAGTTGCCACTTTAGGAATTTCCTCTTTCCCCACTGAATCTGATCCCATAACTCCCAGTGATTTTGGATATTGAAAAAATAGGCTTGTTATGAAAACAAGGATTGGTGGTAAAGCTTCAATGGAGGCACCTTTCCCTCATGATACTAAGGCCCCTTCCACACAGCTGAATAAAATCCCACATTATCTTCTTTGAACTGGAATATATGGTAGTGTGGACTCAGATAACCCAATTCAAAGTAGATATTGTGGGATTTTCTGCCTTGATATTCTGGGTTATAGGGCTGTGTGGAAGGGCCCTGAGACCACACTGCCATATAATCCAGTTCAATGAGGATTTTATACAGCTGTGTGGAAGGGGCCTGGGACACACATCCCACAAAGGAGAATCACTGGGGGCCCTAATGTCTTGGTCTGAGACACTGTGTGTGTGTGTGTGTAGAGAGAGAGAGAGAGAGAAAGAGAGAGAGAGAGCTATTTTTTGTTTCCTTGTGATGTGAGAAATAGGATAACTACAGTGGGAAATCTCATCTTAAAATAGGTTTAGGAATAACTGAGTGTGTTAGAGGAACACAGATCCACTAATAGGAAGTATGTTTAGCTGTGTTATGTAAGTGTTTTCCTTTGCATCTGCTTTAAGGGATGGGTTTAGCTTGGCTTGTTACACTGAGACTCTGCAGAGATAACTTGGCTTCCCAACAAAAGTGTCTTCAACTTGTCTCCTAGTATCTACAGTAGATACCCAAGAAGAGGTCATAGAACCTCAGGAGGAAGAATCAGACCGGGCAAAATGTCTTCTCAAGCAGGAGGAAGAGAAGAAAGAAGGGGCAGTGGCTTTCCAGGTCTACAGAGTTTATTGGATGGCTGTTGGCAGCTGCCTTGCAGTGTCAATACTCCTCTCCTTGCTGCTAATGCAAGGTAAAGACTATGGCTTTGTTTCGTATTAAACTGATGAGAAGAGTTATCTGTGGTTAATTTTCTAAACTTATCATAGACCGAAGTGATTTTTTATTGGAAGAGGTAGGACTAAATGTATGCATTTCTGCATTTCTGCAGGTTCTAGGAATGTTTCTGATTGGTGGCTATCAAACTGGATCTCTAGCCTACCTCCTGCAGGAAATACCACTATCAACAACACATTGTTTCTGCCCAATTTACAGCTGCTGCTCTTCTCCCCTGGGGGACTTGTGTATGTTAGTATAAGCTCTGAGGTGGACTGGGACTGGGGGACCACATCTGCCAGTAAGGGCGCATGAATACATGGATTGTTCTAGCAGTTCCTTCAGGAAGTCCTTTTTTGACATGAGCAATAAGCTATACCTTCACAGAATCAGATGGCAAATTGCACATTGTGAAATAAAAACTTAAAAGAAAGAGAGGATAAGTTAACAAATAATTTACCCAGATAACTTATTCAGGATAAATATAAATTGGAGGGTTTGGAATTGAGATTATTGGAACTAAAAGATTTCTGGCAATGTGGGTCGGCATATAAAAACTTCCAGTGAGTTGTCATTGTGAGGTTCCCGTCACCAAGTAAACAGCTAAACCGTCAGCAAGATAACATTATTATCACCACCACCCTAATCATGCAAAAGAATAATTTTGCCCACCACCCTGAAAAAGAATATATTTCAGTGGGTATACAACAGTTTTGACACCAGTGGGGTGAACAAATGAGAGCTGCTAACAATTATGAGTGTAATATGTAGCCAAGGACTTCAAAAGTATAGGTGAACAGTGTAATTGGAAAGATGAAAGTTCCATCCTAGCAGCAGGCCCTCAAACTTTGAATGTTATGGATTTGGGGAAAGAGTTAGGAAAGGAGTCAGGGGAAGAGCCAACCCTTTGAAATGCCCAGCTGACCAATCTTGTCTGTCTTTTTCCCAGTTCCCCAGTCTTGGTCTCCAGCACTTCAAATGACACTTCAGATGTGAAATTTTACTTGACTGTGTATGGTTGCATCGCTGGGGCAAATTCCATCTTCACCATCTTGAGGGCATTCCTCTTTGCCTATGGCACCATTCATGCTGCTACTGTTATTCACAATCGGCTGCTTAGACGAGTGGTGAAGGTAAAGTATTTCAGACAGGATGCCTATGGGTCCTGGAAGTTCTGTCTGGGCAGAGGAGGTGCATGGATGCATAAGAACGGCTTATGTTTAAATGACTACAATGCTTGGTTATAATCTTTCTAATGCTTCAAATTTGGGCAGGCTTCTTGGAGAGGGGAAATACCGTAATTTCAACCACTCCCCCTTGTATCATACACCTTGTTCTTTGGTTTGGATTTTGTATGTGAATTTTTCAGATGCACTCAGCACCAATATCATTGCATCCTCAACTCCACATTTTGTGTGGTGGTGTAATGGGGTTTCAGGATTACTTGGAAAACACTTTATGCTACTTTTTTTTGAAGAAACATTTAAACTCTTTCAGTTTATTTATATGTGTACCAACTACCAATAATGTTATATCCCAATTGGAAAAAAAAAGAAAACATTGTTTCAGAAATATTTTAAAATTAGAAAAAATTAATTCAAGTCCTATATAATAACTAAGTTAATATTAAATACAAACAATAGGATTGTTAATCTGTAAACTGATTCTATCAATTCAGTATTGCCTTACAGGTGGTTTTCCCATTTAAATAACAAACGAATCAGATTGTATCTCAGATAGAAGAATTTACACTTTGCAACACAGATTTTAGCATGTTATTTTCCTCTGGTGATAATAAACTGCCCTATTCAACTAATGGGCACCCACAGTGGGTGGGAGGATGTGAGCCATGTCCTTTAAGCGTGTGATCAGAGTACAGTCTCCTGGCGGGAGAGAATCCAGGGCTTGGGTTGCACAAATATCATGAAGAATAAAATAAAATCGTGAAATGTATGCAGGCTCTGAGATTAATTTCCAAAAGCAATATCTGAAATGGCCTACAAATCATCAGCCTGCTCTTCATACTCTTTGTTTCTTCATTGCCAGGCCACAATGACTTTCTTTGACACCACGCCAACAGGCCGTATCCTTAACCGCTTCTCTTCAGACCTGTATTGTGTTGATGATACTCTGCCCTTCGTTCTTAACATCTTCCTGGCCAACATCTTTGGACTACTGGGCATGTTGGTGATGATCACTTACGGACTTCCTTGGATCGGCCTCGTTCTGCTGCCCTTGGCAGTTATCTACTATTCCATCCAACGCTATTACCGGTGCACCTCCCGCGAACTCAAGCGCCTTTATAGTCTCACCCTGTCCCCCATCTACACTCATTTCTCAGAGACTTTGACAGGGCTCAGCACAATACGGGCAACTAGGGCCACAGACAGGTGAGTTTTGTTTTTTTAGCCAAGGAGGTCTAAACCAGGAATGAATTGGTTAATGAGGTATATCGTCCTTGCAGGGAATCCTGGGAATTGCGCTCTGTCTCTCCCAAATTATATTTCAGGCATTTTGAGGACAATTTTGTCATTTAAAAAAAATGTGGGTTGTTTTAGGCCCAGGAGATAGCCTGTTTTTTTTAAACAGGAAGAGACTGGAAAATCAATTTCTACTTATAAAATATCCTCTCATTGGCATCAAGAATTGGCCCGTATGGCTCTGTGTGGGGGTTTACACCGTAAATAAAATTATTCTTTCCCAAAAAAAGAAATGGTGGCGGCTACAAAAATTGCCCCGGGGACTGTGTGTTGCCTGTCAGCTGCATCCAGTCTAAAATCTTTGTCTGAGCAAACATTCACAGAAAGTGCTGGCTTTAGGTTTTGGCTCTATTACAGTTATTAAAAGAGACATCAAGACCCATAAGGCAAATTGTTCCTGAAATTAACCTCTGGGCTGCATCCAGTCTAGGTTTGAGACAGAGAACCAAGAGCGACTAGAGCTGAACCAGCGTTGCCGTTTTGCTAGCAACACTGCCATGCAGTGGCTAGACATTCGACTGCAAATGATCGGAGTTGCTGTAGTTACTGCTATTGCAGGAATAGCAATTGTCCAGCACCAGAAGAAACTTGGAAATCCAGGTGAGCCAAATGACAACACCCTGAAGGAGGTTGTGGCCATCCCTCCTTATTGATGTCTTTCCTCCTTTCCCCTCACTCTTAAAGGTACATCCTGATTTTCTTTTCCCCTTCTGATAATAGAGTGCTAAGAAGAAACTGAAAAGTAGTTTTCTAGATCCAGGACCTACTGCTAACATGATATTACTGTGATATGATATGTTTATTTGTGTATTGTTTTTATGCTATGTAATTTTATTCTATGTTTGGCACTTTGGAGTGCTTTTGTGAGCCACCCCAAGTCCATTATTATTATTATTATTATTATTATTATTATTATTATTATTTGAAACACAACAAGATTAATACACAGCAAACAAGATCACTCTGCTGGTTGTTGTATTTGATCACATGTCGGACACTTCCCAAGTGTCTAGGACTATGTGATGTATCGGCGAATAATGTGTGCAGATCCAAGTAGAGTGGCCTTTTCCAGCTGACAGATGGTACTGTAATTTTGTCAGTGCCATTTGTGCTTAAGTGCAGCCCAAGGTCTTTAGGCACTGCACCCAGTATGCTGATCACCACTGGGACCACCTTGACTGGCTTGTGCCAGAGTCTTTGCAGTTTGATCTTTAAATCCTCGTAACGTGTCAGCTTTTCCAGTTGTTTCTCTTCAATCCTGCTGTTGTCTGGGATTGCAACATGTCAAGCCCTCTTCGCAGGAGGACATGGGAGGTTGCTGTGTCCTCCCATGCAGCTGTATGGGGCTCAAGATCTTTGCTTTGCACAGCCGTGTGTCAAGCCCTCTTCTTCATGGGAGGACATGGTGGGCCATCATGTCCTCCCACAAAGACAAGTGCTCTGCAGGCACCCATGGCCATGCAGGGCTCTCCCTAGAGCACTGCACAGCCACAAGTGAAACCCCCTCCCCTCCCCCTGCCAACTGCCCTTGGCGCTTCCCCCCTGCCCACCCAGGCCCAGCCCAGCATGGCATGCAGCCCCCTTTCAAAAAAGTTTGCCCATGCCTGAGCTAAATCATACATTGGTGATAGTGACATAATTAAAAGCAATATAAGTCTTACATTACCTATCTTAAAAAGCAATATAAATCTTACCTTACATAGCCACTCTGAGTCCCCTTCGGGGTGAGAAGAGCAGGGTATAAATATAGTCAATAAATAAATAAATACCTGTGGTTTAGGCAAGTGATTCATGCACCAATAATAGAAGAATAAGCAGACATTACTACTTCTGTTTTAGAGCTACCTTGGTCCAAAAAGCATCATGCTGTCCATTATTTCCAAGGTGGACAGGCAATACCTTGCATTCCCACATCCTTTCTTATTTATTTCTTTCCCAGTCTGAGAAATGTGCAGCTATCACTCATCTCCACACATTCCCTGTTCCATTTTGTTTATTTCTTAATTGCAGTCTCCTGCCATCTTTTCCTGACACTTACTGATGGTGCCCCTTGTTGACATTTCAGGTCTTGTGGGCTTGGCCCTTTCATATGCCCTATCAGTCACAAATTTATTGTCCGGACTCATTACCAGCTTCACTCAAACTGAGACCATGATGGTGAGTGTAGAACGAACAGAGGAATATGCCACAGAGATTCCCATAGAGCCTCAGGAGAAATTGATCCAGGTAAGGCTGTCGTCTTAGGACACTTAAAGCCATGCTCATTAGAATATCAGATATGCTAATAGTGAATTATATCCGCATTTGTCATGAATTGTACTTTGGGCATTAGGCAGATTCATTTAGATCCCTTCTTAGCATCATAACCAAATATATTCTCCAGTTGCATAATTATGCTTAACTAGCCGTCCCCTGCCACGCGTTGCTGTGGCCCAGTCTGTGTATGTGTTTTGTGTGTGTAATTATGTGTGTGTGTGTGTGTATATTTGTGTATACCTGTATATATGTGTGTTTGCATATACAGTATGTGTGTGTGGTTTTGTGCATGCGTTGTAATTTTTTAAAATTTGTTGGCTTTTTGAGTCTTTTCCACTGTGTTTTTCAGTGTTTTTATGAGTGATGGTCACTTGTTAGCCTGATAAGTGTCTTGTGTCCAAATTTAGTGTCAATTCGTCCAGTGGTTTTTGAGTTATGTTAATCCCACAAACGAACATTACATTTTTATTTATATAGATTTGTATTAGTGACCTTGATTTATAGTATTAGTATTGTCGTCTTCATCATACTGCTTTAGAAGATGGAGAAAGATAAGAAGGCTGAAAGATTGGGGCAGTTAATTTCCCCGTTACTAACATGTTTGCATATTCATCATAGTTAATGCAAGAAGTAGGAAGAGGTCATACTTGCACACTTTGATTTTACATTATCTGGTTCTATGTTGAGAGACTATCTCCTAATGGCCTCACCCTGGGGAATAAAGTGCACATTAGCCCAAGCAGCCTATAGCCTGCTATAGATAACTGTATTACCAGCCTGGGATAATCTAGGTAGAATTAGTTGTTTTGGAACCTAATTCCGCCGTTGACCGAGGGGGAGTCTCCATCAGCAAAAGGCTACAATGTTTCCCTGCTCTATACCATCTGCTACATCAGGCAGGGGCAAGCTTCAGCCCTCCAGGTGTTTTGGACTTCAACTCTCACAATTCCTAACAGTTGATAAATTGGCTGGGATTTCTGAGAGTTGAAGTCCAAAAGGTTTTGGAGAGCCTCAGGTTGCCCATGTCTATGCTACATAATTTACCAACTCCCAATTGGAAGGCAATAAGTACTGCCACAGTGGGACAGCAGGATCTGCTCTACTTTCATTAGTGTTTATGGGAACGGATAAAGGGGGGTCTACAGTAGGGTACTGTGGGAATTCTTGCTATTCATTGTAACTGATTGTTTTTACTCATCTTTCTTTAAGGTTAGACCTGACTGGCCAAGCCAAGGTCACATCGAATTCCAACAGGTTGTCCTGGCCTATAGGCCTGACTTACCCAATGCCCTGGATGGGGTAACCTTTACTATTTATCCTGGGGAGAAAGTAGGAATAGTTGGGCGCACTGGCTCTGGCAAATCCACTCTCTTTTTGGCCCTTTTCCGAATGGTGGAACTGAAAGGTGGCCAAATCCTCCTGGACAATATTGACACCAGTTCTGTAGGTTTGAAGGAGCTGAGGTAGGTCATGTTTATCAGGCACTTTGACAACAACTGGGAACATTTAATGTAATTTGCCCTATTTCATTGCATAATTATTACAACTCCCCCAATTTGGGGGGGGGGGTGACTATTATGTGAAAAAAAACCCATTTCAGGAGCTTCTTTCACTGCATAATAGTCAGTCTGAGGGTGCAGCCACAGGTGGGTGATTGTTCGCCTGCCCATATGGCTGCACCCTTGAAGGAAACACTTGCACAGGCAAGCAAACGAAGAGTGCAGCTATTATGCAGGGAAAGGCAAAAGTCCTATTTTGCCTTCCCCCAAAGGGGGTTATGTGGTGATGACTATTACGTGATGAAGTATGGACAATTCAAATATTTAGCAATCGCATGACATTGTCAAGAGACCAGTGAAAATCCTTTCCTGCCTATTCTCTAACCCCGCTGAACAAAGATGGTAATTGTCCCCAGTTCTCTTGCCCAGAAGCATAAAAAATGAGAACAGATAGGGCTGTCTGTTGCTGTCAGCTATATATCTCAACATTACCTCTGTTTTACTTTAAACTTTGCCTACTGGCAATTCTTCCTCTTTTAGGTCTAGATTGGCCATAATCCCTCAAGACCCATTTTTGTTCAGTGGCACAGTCCGCGAGAACCTGGATCCTCAGGGACAACACACAGATAATGACTTGTACCAAGTCCTGGAGCAATGTCACCTGCAGGCAGTAATTAAACGGATGGGTGAGTCTAGTGTTTGAGGAAGGAGGAAATGTTTATGCTTGCTAGGATTCTTATTAATAAATTAATGGATTTATATGCTTATCAGACTAATAAACAGGGCAGGAACCACTAACATTCATAGCAGTAAAGTGGGCTGAACACAAGGGAAACCTACCAGTTTGGAATGGAGAACTTGTTTCCGAGAAAGCACTGCATTCCTTCAAGTGCAATTAGTCAGAGGTTCCATATTAGTGGTTGAGAGGACCATAGCTGAAAATGGGCAACCTGCCTTTTCTTTCTATGCAACCCTTTATCCCACGTTGTTCAGCAATCTTGCCAGACGTCTTAACTATGTACTCACTTAACAGAAGTCTTCTCCAGGATTCAATCATTCTGTCCATTTTAGCTTCTCTCTTTGCCAGAGATCTGAATTACTTACTTACATCTGACTCAAACTACCAGACCTCTTTCTGTCACTCCATTCCATGAACTAGTGCTGAGAAGGTCTAAAGTGTACTTGGAAATTAAAAATATAACTTCGGTCTCTTTCTTCATTCAGGTGGATTGGACTGTGAGCTAGGGGAGAGAGGAAAGAGTCTTTCTGTAGGACAAAGGCAGCTTGTTTGTTTGGCCAGAGCTCTCTTGACCCAGGCTAAAGTAAGTGCTATTATTTCAAAATGCATTTCCTGTATGTGGTAAAAGTTTCTAATATAGGATATTCTTGGTATGTTTGAATGAGGAAGATTTATACTGCAGCTTTTGTATAATCACAGTATATTTGATAGGGAAGATAACATGCCGCAGAGCTTGCTAGCACACATTCTAATAGGAAGGCTACTTTGTTCAGGACTTTAATTTTTACAAAAAGTGGTAGTTTTCACAGTTAACTTACTCTAGATCTAATCTTACATTTTTCTCATAAAGTAAAGGCTCATTTATGGAGTTTGCCACTACAGGGTGTTAGGTCTGGTGCTTGCTTCTAGCTTTGATTTGATAGCTGTGAAAGGTGATTAGATAAATGGGTGGAAACCAGGTTCTGCCGGTGGGTATTAGCTATGGTGCCTAAACAGAATATGGAATGGAGTGGCAGTGTGGCATTGAAGACAAGTAGCTTGGAAAAAGAAACTTTGTGAAAGTGATTACCTTCATGCCTTATTGCTTGGCTTAACAACTGAATGTTTTCTGTGAATATGAAAGACAGGATGAAGAACCTTTGTCCCCAAAGCCCCAGCCAACTTGGTCAATGGTATGGGATTTGTGGGAATGCTAATCCAGGCCATATGGAGGGCCATAGTTCATTCACCCAGTGCATTGGCCAAATATCCTTTATTTTTGTTTGATCTGAATAATTCTTTTCTTTCTTTATCTGATTCACAGATTTTGTGCATTGATGAGGCCACTGCAAGTGTGGATCAGAAGACAGACAGATTGCTCCAAGAGACCATCCGCCAGCGATTTGCAGATAAAACTGTGCTGACTATTGCTCACAGGTGTTTACTTTTGCTTTCATGCTTGTTCTCATGACTCTCAAATGGCAACCAGCATATCACTCAGCTGGTATAAATTATCTTCTCTCAGCTTTTTCTTCTGGCACTTACATTGCCTGTCTTGAATAAATGAAACGGCACTCGTTGCCGTGCCAATTAGCACAAGAGTTGGGAACATTCGTGCGCATGACTGCCTTTTATATAATCCAGCAGGGCTCTGGTATTATAGGGGAAGGGTATACAGATCCTGTCTTTATGGTTCTGCTGTAAAATAAGGCAACAGGCTTTGTTTTGTTTTTAGATCTTTGCCTTTTTCACAAGCCTCCTTTGACTCTATTCATCCTCCTGCTTGTTTTTGCCAGGTTGAACACGATCTTGGACTCAGACCGAGTACTGGTGATGCATGCTGGCAAAGTAGCAGAGCTCGATTCTCCCATCATTCTCAGCCAGAAGCAGGACTCTTTGTTTCAGCACCTCCTGCATAGTGGGCAACAATGATCCCCCCGAAGAGACTAACAACTTGGCAGTTACTACCTTGTAACTGGAAGCCTTCCCCCTACAACAGGGCCTTTTCCCTGATATTTCCCTTCATCTTCAGCACAGTCAAATATACACTTCACATCCTGCTGAAGCTCCAGATTATAACTAGAAGCCAGCAGAAGATATCTACTCCCAAGTGTATGAACAGATATGTTTTCTCAGGTTGACAAGTACATAATTCTTTTTACAAAGAATAAATGTCATTTTCTAAGGGGTCTGTTGATGCATGGTTTGAGGAATGTATGTATTTCTTTTGAAAGATCAAGTCTTTTTGAGTTGTCACTATGGTCTACTATGCTGCTGTCAAGTCTTTCTAAAAGGTGGTTGCATTAAACTGAAAAACTCTGGACAACAGTAGTTTCATGTGCGCACCAAATTCAGATAGATGACAAAACAGAACTGTGAGGCACCTCATAGGCCAATGACTAGAATGAAATTAGAGTTGTCTAGTAAAAATCAGTAGCTCCAGTCTTGTCCCAGACAGATGCCCTAGAAGAATAACATTATCAATGGTAATGGAAGCCATCCCACATCCAGTTCCCAGCATATCCAACAAGATGATCAAATCTGTCTGCATCTGATAACCAAAAATTAGATTGAAATGGTTATAGATAATCCATTTCATCTATGAAGCCTTGGAATTTAAATACTTCAGAACCCTACTCGAAAACGGCTGACTAAACTGCCCAAAATCAATATGGTGGGATTTAGGGAGGGCTTTTGTAGGGGGCGAAGTCTTGCTATGTTGAAACCCACCTGGACATCTTTATGAGATAGAAGGACAAGGGTCAATCTCACTTCTCTAAAGCATTCGTCTACATTTTTGAGTGATGCAAATGAAAATATAGTTATTACCATGGAGAAGTATATCAGAGCAGATCCAAATAATTTTATCCATAATGTTGACGTCCCTACTTTTTTTCTGTGTGAACACACGCTAGAGTATTTGACCCCCCCCCCCCCATTTCTCTAGAGGATTCTATGCAAATACAATTTTCATCTGTCCCCACTGTATCTTTGTTGCCGCCAACAAATGGGCTCTTCAAATGGGCTCTAAAATACATTTCGTTGGAAAGTGTTCCACCTTGTTACAAATGAAAATTGCATACCTTGACACAAAATGTGCCTGCCTAAGTATTTCTGTATGTTGCTAGGACTAGTGGTATGTCCCATGGATACAGCCTGGAACACAGAGTTCATAGAATCGTAAGAGTTGGAAGAGACCTCATGGGCCATCCTGTCCAACCCCATGCCAAGAAGCAGGAAAACTGCATTCAAAGCACCCCTGACAGGTGGCCATCCAGCCTCTGTTTAAAAGCCACCAAAGAAGGAGCCTCCACCACACTTCAGGGCAGAGAGATCCACTGCTGAACAGCTCTCACAGTTACAAAGTTCTTCCTAATGTTCAAATGGAATATCCTTTCCTGTAGTTTGAAGCCATTGCTCCGTGTCCTAGTCTCCAGGGCAGCAGAAAATAAGCCTGCTCCCTATGACTCCCCCTCACATATTTATACATGTCTCCTCTCAGCCATCTCTTCTGCAGGTTAAACATGCCCAGCTTCACAATATATCCCATTCATCCTAGATCACAAAAGAATACATGAAGATCAGGATGAGAAGGAAAATCTTTATGATACACAATTTTCTGTTTTTATGTACATGCAGAAAATATTGAAGTCAAGAATAAAAGGGAAAGCAGGTTACTATGACAGCAATTGGAAAGATGGCTGATTTTTGCATTCTTCAGTCCCCAAACTAATCACACATTCTTCTAATATTCAGTGCAAAGAAATCTGTTTATAACTACCAGTCCCCTGTTAGAATATGTCAAGTTTAATTGGGGCATGGAGAAACGTTCCTCAGTGCTTATTTTGGAGCCAAACCAATCTCAAAGAGGCCACAGCGGAGACCATGATAACCAAACAATGAAAGGCAAAAGACGGACAAGATTTCCCAGTAAAGATACTGGCCATCAGTGTGAGGGAGCATCACAAATTAACCACCTGTGACAGGAGCTCAATACAACAATATTAATGGAATCAAGGCAAAACTTGATGAAATTGCAAACTAGAAACCTGATACTTCTGAAACAGATCAAGCAAATGAGCTCAGAATTGTTCATCAAAAGCAGAGTGCACAGAAGATCTTGAGGCCAAAATTACAACAACTCAAAAACAAAGGCAAAAGTAATCTAGTTTGCATATCAAAGGCCTGAAAGAATATTTTACAAGGGAATACTTGTGTGATAGTACTGCTAAATTTTCTTATATGTATACTTTTAGATACATATAAGACTATTATATGGAGTAAACTGCAAGAATTGCAAGCTTTCCGTTTTCTATAAGACAAGGCTGAGGTTTTGGGCAACCACAGGAAGATAGGTTTGTGTTTTAGGATGACCTTGATAAGCAATGGTGGTGATATGCTCCTGAAAATCTATATGGATTGTAGCTGTATGGCTTTGTATGCTAACAAAGTCAAGGAGGTATCATGAGCTTTATGAAACACCTCAAGGAAATGTAAGCTATAAATATGCTATGCAGCTTGCAATATATTGTATTTAGAGGCTTTCATGGGCAGACATTGTGGAGGGTACAGGGCCCAACCTTCCATCCCTATTCTCTTCATCTCCCACTAAAATGAACTATTAATTTCAGTTCCCATTTTCTTCTCAGCATTTTGTGGAAGAGATTGTTGGGGTGTTCTGACACTATACATCACTCTTTAAGGACTGTAGGATGAAGCTGCATGGTGTCAGGAGGGTGCAAAAAGGCCACATATCTTCCATTGACAAAATAATATGCATCTTTATACAAAAAATCTGGCAAAAGGTGAAATAAAGTATTTGGGGATTCCCCATAAAGATGCTGGTTATGAAAAGTGGGAAACTCCAAACTGCTACTTCTTGCCCCAGAGCTGCAGTGTGAAATCCTAGAAGGCCCTGCTTCAAAAGAAGCAGAACTGTATTTAACAAATCAAGGAGACAAGTTTTCTTACCAAGCTTACCTAGAAGATAATTGCCAGTGACTGCTAAAGGTAAAAGTAAATTAACAGGTGTGATTATTGGATGCGTACCTGAATGAAAACAAGTGCTTCTGTATGGACATTTTTAGAAGGCTACTGTGTGAAATGAGGGTCCTTCTTCTATAAGCAGTTGTCTCCAGCCAAGCAAAGCTGCCTAAATATATCAAGTTGCTGAAATAGAAGTACAGATAGTCCCCAAGTTACAAACAAAATAGGTTTTGTTGGTTTGTTCTTAAGTTACACTCTATGTTTGTGAAGTTCAATATGACCAGTTTGAAGGATAGACCCAAAACAGTATGAATACAAAACAATAGGGATAGCTATCCTTGTAGGCATTGTTGTTATCCTGCAATATTGACTGTTTAGTTTCTATTTTCCGGCACCTGCATTGTAGAAATGTGATAAGTATTACATATTTGATAGCATACATCGGCCACTATTTTCCCAGTTGATTTATAGATTGTAAAGTGTTTTAGCAATTCCTTTTCTGGATGTTTGGATCTGCATCATGAGCTTGTGGATCTATACTTCTCCTCTCCTGTGAACCTCTCTATTTCTCCAGAATACTGAGAATGATCAAAGAGAGTGGCTGTTGAGCAAAATGTGTTCTAAAAATGTTATTAATTATAAGTAAACTGAAACCACATCCACAAACCTCATCACAGTATTTTTGAATAGAAGTTCATTCTCAAATAAACATAATTTACAACTGCAGTCATCTCTCCACATTTGGGGTTTGACTTTTACATATCTGATTAAAATGTTCCCCTAAGGAGTCTCTAGGGGCCCATCCAGACAGGCCCTAAAATGTGTGCCTTCCCACATATTTATCTGGGGCATCCAGAAGACACCTCAGGTAAACGCGACTGCATTCAGCACATAGCAGGAAAACGCTCCTTTGTGCCGAGGCAATTTGATAGTGGGTTAGATCTGCATTTTCTTGAAAGGCGCAGGTCAAACCCACTATGGCCGCTATCTGGACTGCCCCCTCAGAAGTCCTGGAAGTCCAGACAGCCCTCTCGCGTTTTCCAGGATAATTCAGCCGGGGAAAAAACTGCGAAAGCACCAACACCCTCTGCAAAAGCCACCTCCAAAAGCATTTTAAAAATAAAATAACAGCCATTTCACCTTTTCCGGAGTTCTCTTGGCTTGTACCAATAACGTGCCAAGACAGGGATGGAGGAGGAAAATCACTCCTGCCCTCCCCCCTTTTTTTTCTTGGCGCGTCATTGGTACGGGGAAATGGCTGTTGGGTGAGTTATCTTCTTTTTTTAGAGGCTTTTAAAAGGGGTTTTATTTTGTGTCCTGGTGCCCTGCTGGAAGGCCTGGCAGGGCATGTGGATGCGCCTCCCCCAGAAAAGTACACACTTTCTGGGGTGTGTGGACTAGAATGTGGGAACAATTGCATTTTTAAAACACGATTGTTCCTGGGTTAAAGGACTGCCTAGAACCGCCCTGCGTGTCATGGCCTGAAACGGTCAGCCATTAATTTTCTTCTAGATAGCGTCTTGAATTAAGAGAAATGAGCTTGCAGCAGCCACAGGATGCAATTAGATCTTGAAGATCCTGATGCTTCTTTAGGTTCTCAGTCAAAAATCACCTACAGTTCCCAAGCTATCACAAAGATAAAACTATCATCATATCTCCATTACCAAAACCTCTGGCAAAGAAGCTTTACCAAATCTTTTTATATCTACCCTAACTACCACATATGTATGTTTTCTTCTTGTGTTCTGTCCAGGTGATTTTTTTAACAGCAGTAGCATTGAAGGGATGATAAAGGAGGGGATGAAAAACATGAATTTATGACTTTGAAATGCATCAATATGACTAGAGCTAAAAAAGACCCAGGGTGCATCTATCCTGTACATTAATGCACTGCTTTAACTTCCATGCCTCAATACTTTGGAATCATAGAAGTTGTAGTTTTATAAAGTCTTTAGCCATCTCTGCTACAGTGCTGGTGCCCCCACCAAACTACAACTCCCAGAATTCCACAGCAAAGTCATGGCAAAGTGGTGTCAAATTGCATTAATTTTATGGTGTAGATGCATTCTTGAATTCTCTTCTCCATTTGTCCTCATGTTCTTTCTGATTCTGGCACCAACGATGCTGTCAAAGAAGTAAACTCAGGAACACATTGGCTTCATTACATGAGAAATACCTATACTTTAATGGCTTCCCCAGATCACCTCTCAATCACATTCAACAACTATATTTGATTGGGCGTTCTCTGCTATGGCACCTGGTGCTAGCACCAATGCCATTCCAGTGCCAAGTAAAAACACAGCTGTGGGGCATGACTAATTGTGTCTGACTTTGCATGTGAGTGGTTCTAAACTGTTTTGATATTTAATCTGAGGTGGAAAATGGTTTAAAATCCGTTATATTTTTGCTTTAAAATATTCATACTGATTTTATTGTATGCCACCTCTAGATTCTTGGATATAGAGTGGAATATAAATATTGTAATACATAAATATATGTATTTTACCATGTAATCGTTGGTAGCGCATCACACACCCGATAGGTTCCAAAATGGTTTTTTCCCTTTCCTCGCAAAATTGTCACAGGTAGTTTTAAACAAAACAAAAAATGGAGTTCCCCCTCTCTCTTCCCCCTCAAAGACAGTTTAAACAAGCAAGGACCTCTCTCTCCTCTTCATCTCTGAGGTAAGAAAACTGTTTTCTTAACAAAAAACAGAAACCAGCAAACACAAGGCACTATTTTTTTATTGTGAAATAACCGTTCCAAAAAAAAAAAGGAATTGAAAAGTGTGACTATTATGCAATGAAATACGGTATACTTTATGAAGAAGTCTTATGTTACACTGACTTACAAATATTATTAAATGTTCAAAAAAAAGAAAAAATATTCCTACATGAAGTAAGATTAAAGTCAGAGCAGTAAATCATGTTTTTGATACTGTTAAGGTTTCTGTACAACCGGCAGTTTTGTGTGGGATCCCTACCTTCCTTGCACCAGATGTGTTAACAGAAAAAGGACTCATTCTGGTGGTTATTATACACAGAGGCTACATTAATATGCTCTTTAAGGCCAGTATGTTTGGGCCACTCTTGTAACTGGGTGTCTTTTGGGATACATGGAGCTTGCTCACTTTCTGGGGATGGAAGTTGAAAAAGCCATGTCATTTGTGTTGGTATGACTGCATATAAAGACTTTGTGAGTTCTCTTGCTCTGAAGGACTGTTATTTTGATGTGGGCAAAACAAGCTTATTTTGCTGTTTTGAACTCTGCTGAACAAGAGTAAATTTACATTTCCTTCTTGTGTGTTGCTACTGTGTCTTTCGATGGATAAGCTTCTATATTAACCGCAACAGCTTCCACACCCCAGACCCCCTGGGTAACACATACAGAGCAAAGATACACTGCAATATTTTGTTACATGACCCCACTTGTTCAATCCTTAATAGGACACAAGGGCTTTCATTAAAATCATTAAAATAATTCCATTCTCTCTTCATGATGCCAAGCAAGTCTCGATTTCATTTTAGGATTAACAACAGATAATTTTTCATATACTGGTGTCTATTACTTTGGGATGTTATTAGTTGACTATATCAAACTTTGAACCTCTTGGTCCTTCGCAAGTCTAGTACAAACATCTGGAGCTCTGACAAATTAAGAAGACTTATTCAATCTCACTTGCAGTTGATAGTTGCAACCCGAAGCCGAGGACATGGATCAACCTGCGCAGTCTCAGGCATCCAGCCATTTGTCTTAAGATACACACACACATCAATTAATCAATCAATCATAGAACAATTAATGGGAAGTCAGCCCAGAAACGGCTCCAAGGATATCATCAACCAAAGTTGTGCATGTAGTTAATGGATATTTTAGTTTTTTTCTTGGAAAATCTTTATGAGAATACATTTTACCTCTCTCTGTGTTCTGCAAATCACTACATTGTGGGAGAAAGCTCTGCTTTGAGGTAATTCTCACCTCTTCTTCCCAGATCAATGGCAAACAGAAGTTAAATGCTTCTTTCTGGTCAAAATATAACTGCTTTAAACCGTAGTTTTAAAGCCCAGAGCAATCAGGACACCTTCAGCATCTTTAGACTAAGTGTAGCACCAGCAAGAACATAAATACAAATTCTGAAGGACAGAAAAATATTTTAAAATAATATCATTATAGCAGCACCTGTTTTAATATAGACACTGATCAACATATTTTATAGTCTGTTTAAGTAGTTCTGGCAAATAATAACTCTAAAGGCCATTAAATGCTAATCAAGATGGCCATTTGCAATATTCACACTTGCCTCAAGCAGACAAGAGTTCTTTCTTCCACCCTGGACATTCCACAGATATATAAACCCCACTTGCCTAGTTTCCAACAGATCCCTCAACCTCTGAGGATACCTGCCATAGATGTGGACAAAACGTCAGGAGATAATGCTTCTGGAATATGGCCATACAACCCAAAAAACTCACAGCAACCCAATTAACTTTGCTGTAAAGGTGCAATTGTGAAATTATGTCTTTCATATAACCAGTATCACCTCAAACCTAGAACAATTAACATTGTTATTTTTCTTTTTTATGTGATTATCTTCATCAAAACATCACCCTTTAATTCCAAATTATAACAATTTGGAAACTCAACAGCATTAGATATGACTGGATTAAACCTCTATAAAAGCTTCTAAATCAAGTGATCCTTCTGTTTTGCTTTAGGATGGACAGCTGTGTGGGGTTTGGGGGTCAGTTTTTACCCCAATTCCTTTGTGGAGTGCCCCTGATAATGCCCAGAGACCTTCTCCATCAGCACTACCCATCACTTCTAGTTACCACTTTGACAGAAATACAATTAAAGAAGGTAGGTGGAAATGATTTTAGGGGTTTTCCCAAGGTTCCCCATTTATATATTGGGGAAGGGGAGACTGAGGAGGCTGCAATTTCTTTACCCTTGCTTTAGACTATGGTTATTTAGAGTAAACTATGGCCTAGGAGTTATTTTTAGTTAAACTTCCTTGTGATACAGACTCTGATAACAAATCCAGTAGCAGCACTGCCTATAGAATGAGGATGTAGCAGCAAGGTGTTCATATAAAGCAAATAATACAGTCTTCTTTCTAAGTTTGAATGGTTTAAATGTTCAGTTATCTTCTATTGTTGTATATAGAGATTTGGCTTCCACTTGCGGTAACAAATCTACTGGAAGTCCAAATATGCAAATCTTCAATTTACAAACAAACCATACATACCAATTGAAAGAGAGGTCTTTTTAGCTGCTTCGTGAACAAATAGTATATTTTTTTTCAGTTTAGCATTTTCTGCCATTTCCCAATGTTAACTGCTAGCATTGTTCAACTGAGAAGACAAAAACAGTTTTTAAAATTCCAGTTTTCAGTATATCGGGACGATGATGTGACATGTTTTTTACTCATCTACTTGCATTATGTAACACCTTATATTCATGGAAGAGATATTTTAGTTTGAAGAGGTAAGGGATTTCCTTTTTTAAAAACAAAAAACAGGCAATCAATACTGACATCAGATCTTTATATGCAAACAGAAGCCATACATTTTCAGAAGAACTTATTTAATCCATCATATATGCAGAGCTTTTTGACCACAAACTGAAGAGAGAGTTAGGCAGTTATCTGGGTATGGATTCTATAACCACTTCTTTCTTTAGACAAATATCCAATAGTCAGCATGGTAAAATTAATGATACATCATAATTATTTTTGATGTCTAGAGTTGGAGTAAATTAGAAAGAGTGCATACAGTATCTGGGCTATATTTTTCCAGTTACATTATGCAGTGATTTGTGTAGACTACACATGTTTAATGATACATTCAATTCTCTAGAATTCAGAAACAAAAAATGATTAAAATCTAAAAGGAGATTACAAAGAGTTCACGTGATTTCTTCAATCCAAAATCCCTTTTCAATCAATCTAGTCATGATGTCTACTTGTTTCATCAGCAGTCATTCTTATGCATAGTTATCCACAAATAAACTCCACTTAATTCAATGAACTCGAGTTTTCTACCGAACTCAAATCTGTTAGTTCTGTCTGAGACCCCAAGTAATAATGATGAAGAAATTATGTGAGTGTATTTTTAGTATGTATTAATTTTAATTCAATGGATTTTAAATTTAATGTTGTATGTGTTTAAAGCATTGAATATACTGCCACATGTAAACCGCCTTGAGTCCCCCTTGGAGTAGAGAAAGGTGGGGTATAAATAGGGTAAATAAATAAATAATAAAACATATCCCAGTATGCCCCAAAACAAAAGTACAAAAAACTTTTTTTTTTTGGAAGAGAGCCTTCCTTTTCCCTGAGACATTTTCCCTGTCATTTTGTTTTCCTAAATGGCCAAATAATCGAAATCTGAAAAGTATTATTTACAAGTTTACAAAATTATTAATATGTGCTTGATTATTTATCCGAGTAGCAAATATAGATTGAATGCTATATTGCCTTGATGTATAGTCCCAGGCTGTAAGAGTAATTTATTATCAGATTCTGATAATAACGGCAGTTATTGTGTTACACTGATTTGACAATATCCAATACTTGTGTGCTTGGGGGTACAGTATACAGTAGCTATATCAAGTTATTCAGGAACTACAACATTTAATAGGTCTCACCATAGTTTATGGAATTGATATTTCCGGTTTTGCACATAAATCCATACAGGAATATCCATGCAAGGTAAGGTTGAACGCGCTATGGCTATTAAGCTACAGAGTTTTCAAACTAAAAAGCCTCTTCATAGATTATATAATTACAACAAAACTTGGTTTGGACCCTATTCTCCAGTTATGACATCAAAAATGTACACTATATTAGGAGAACCTAAGCCTTTTATATGTGAATTTAAACACAGACCAGTGGTTAGATTAAACCTGTGCTGACTGTTTTGAAATTAACTACTTACTACAATTGCTGGGTCTCAGACAGCAAAGCAGGAGTGCTTCTAAATTTCCGAAATCTTTCTAAAGGCATTTTTGTTGCTGTGGCAAAAGTGATTGTGGGCCTCTGACTTTTCTCGAGGGCCAACAATGCATCTGGGCAAGGACACATAGGTTTCACTGCATAATAGTTACCACCATGTAATAGTTACACCCATTTTTTTGGGTGTCTAATTTGGTATTTTTGTGTTTTTCACGTAATAGTCATAGAGCTGTTTGGAGCTGATTTCCCACTGCCTTCCTTCCTTCTTTCTCCAAAAGCAAGGTCATTTAAAACTGTGAGTTTCTGGAGCTCTGCTCTTCTATCCTTTCTCCAAAGGCAAAACAGTTAAAAAAAACAAATAAACAGAAATGAGGCTGTTTGTTTGAAGCTGGATCATACCTCCTCCTTCCATTTTGGAGATAAAAAAGTTAATTTTTTTTAAAAACAGAAAGCATCAAAGGCAGATTTTTTATCATGTAATAGTTACACTCCCCCTTTTTTATTTAAAAAAGTGATTACAAGTGTGACTTTTATGCGATGAGATATGGTATCTGTTTTCAGAAGGGCAGTCATGTTTATCACCTTGGTGATCAAAATCAAATCAAATAATCTTTGTTACTTTACAATGCATTCTCAGGATGACACTATATGAGAGCATAGCATCCTTCTAGGTACCCTGTAGGGCAACACAATACGCAGGAGAAACTCGCCCACTGTGCAAACAACTTTAAAAGAAGCTTCCATTACTACATTTTACATACATTGGTCCCAATCCTTGGAAGACTTTGCTAATCCACCACAAAAACTGAAGAATATGCTTCTTACTTTAACTGGCTAAGAAAGTATCTGAGACGTGGGAGTTTTAGATAACTCCTGCTATAAATTAACCATAAGTAGATCAGGAAAATAAAAGTGGCCATATTATTTATGAAAATATGTCAGTTCTTACGGATTTGGCAGAGGTGATGTATTGAAATTTTTTATTCATCAAAGATTCATGAGACAGAATTTGTTAACAACAGTTTTACTTTTCTTTAAACATCAAAACAACATGAAAATATATACAAGATTAGGATCATAACAGTAATGAAAGGCTGTTTTATGGAGCTTCATGAAGCTTAGTCTTGATCTCAAGAATCTTACCACATCTGCTAAAAGATGTATTGGAATCAGGTCAAGTGAGGTGCACAAACTTTTAAAGTCTTTGCTTCTGCTGCATTTGTCTCTTCTCTGGCTGTCTTCTTATGACTGAAGAAAAATAATTTTTTAAAAAAGAATATTTAAACAGCACATTCCCTTAACTGTTTTTATCATGTTCAAGCATCACTATGTGTATTATTATTTGATTTCCCATACTTGTACCCCGCCCTTTTCACCCCGAAGGGGACTCAGGTCGGCCTCACAACCCACAGCAATTCGATGCCCAACAACAAACAAATTCTAAAAATATTACAATTAAAACTAGCAATAAAACATAATTTTTTAAAACAGCAATTAAAATCCCACAAGTTCACAATTGTAGTCCACTAACATTTCACAACACAAGAAAGTGTATGCATATGTATTTTGTTCGACAATTTTCCTACATTAAAATTTATTCCTATCGTCTTTAAACTCTATTCAAAACAATTACCCACAAAATTGCTGTGTATTTTCTTGTTACATTACTGGGTAAATTACTAGCTTCATTTTATTTTACGGCATTTTCAAAATTATTTTCACTGATACTAGTCTATTAGTAGACTAAGAGAAAAAGAAGCAGAACAAAATATGATAGATTGCAATCACTTAGCTATTTATTTGGCAATAACTTTTACTAATCTTTGGATCATGATGGTGGTTCAACCTAAGAAGAGCAGCACCATGTTTTCTTCCCTTGCACATCATACTGGCCCTCCACAAAAGCTGACAAACCAAACAGCATTTCTTCATTTAATTGTAATTTCCTATATCATCCAAGGCACAGAATTATGAGATACATCTAAAACTGCTCAAGATGACTTTTCCTTGTGCAGTACGTGAGCTTTTCTCTCTCAGTCCCTCTGCACTGCAAAATTTACTCTAGGGATACCCGAACTATTCACAGAAGACAAGGGGAGGCTGAAGGTAATCTGCTCTGTCAGTAGATGCCATTCCAAGAGTAGAAACAGGCCATTTGGTTTCACCTTCAGATTATTAGCTTTGATTCAAGCTTTGTTATCAAATACACCTGAAACTGCAGTTTAATATCTTGGCACGTTTGAAACTATCCAGTTTCTCTACTCCAAAAAAAGGCAAACTACAGAGTTTATAGAAGATTACCAGTGTGTCTGCTGCACAAAGTGAAACACAAGAGCTGCATAAGCAAGAGGATGGTTTGTTTTTACCCTGGCTAAGATATGATACAAAATAACCATTTGTGTACAGTATAAGCCGAGTTTTTCAGCCCTTTTGTAAGACTGAAAAAGCCCTCCCGCTTCTCAACATTTATTATTTTACTCTATTTCTTCTTCATCATCATCTTCTTCTTATTATTATTATTATTACGTTTACATTATTTTACTCTATTATTTTTATTACATTTAATATTTTACTCTATTATTATATTTATTATTTTTCTCTATTATTGTTATTACATTTATTATTTTACTCTACTATTTACATTGAAGGTTAGAATAATAGTTTAATCAGAGTTGGGCAGTCTTATCTTACAGTTTTATGCAAATATTCAAAAACATTTAACCTACTGAAGCCTCCATTAATGTAACTGTGTTGGTATTTATTTTTATTTTGAAATTTGCTAGTAGCTGCTGCATTTCCTACCTTCGACTTATTCTTGAGTCAATGCTTTTCCCAGGTTTTTGTACTTATACTCAAGTATATATGGTACTTAATATCAACACCCAGAATGTTACCTTGAATGGACTAGGAATCCTCTCCTTGTTTTTTGTGTCTTCAGTCATACTTTTCTGAGGACTCTCTCCTTTCTGAAGACGGTTTCCAAGATTTCTCAAAAATGTTGATTCCTAAGATCTGAGCTACCTTGTCAAGCTCACATTTTTTCTCCTCTGCAGCACTGACTCTGATTGTCAAGTCAGCAACCTCCACCTCAATACTGTTTCGCTTGTGAACCACTTCCACGAACAACGGATTTTTCTTTTTACTTTTACGGAACATCTTGTCTGCACCAGTCAAAGTGACAAAGCAGGACGTACAAGAAAAATGTGTTAAGACATAAAAAAAATTAAAATAATTTAAATTGTTAGATAATAACCTATCAAGCCCAAATGCCAGAACCTGTGTGTGCATTACTGACAAAAGGTTCCTATTGAGATATCTGATGAATCCTATTTTCTTCCCCATTTAGGAAAAATCTTGTAATGCTTAGGACAGGCAGCACATAAAAATAATGTAATGTAACATAATTCAAAAAAAGTTCTGTTCCTGGTTTGAAAATGGTATTTCCTGTTTAATTGTGCAGCATTTACTTTAAAAGTAGTTGCTATTCTCAAGAAACTTCATTTTTGTGGCTGCCACAAGCTATGTTGAATTGGTTGAGACTCTATGAGATATTCATTGAAATACTATAGCAAAATGTGCTGCAGGATGTCCCACAAAAACAAAGTTTTTGCAGTTTAATAAACCTTTTCCATGTTTTTATGACAGAACCAATTAGAAAATGGCGTTTATATCCCAGGAACAAAAAATGTGTAACATACCTAGTGTAATCCAAGTAATTCAAGTACATTGTGTAATAGCAATCATGATTATCAATGAAAATGGAGTGTAAAAATGAAAGGAGACACTACCTCTTAGTCTTGAAAGCCTGTTAAACTCAATTTTCAAATAAAACAGTTGTTTTTGCCAAGCGTCTTGGTCACTCTTCAACTTTTCTATTTCCTGTTTAACCTGAAAAGGTTATGAAAGAAACAGCAGAATTAAACTAAATCATTTCATTGACCATAGCCAAACACTGCAAAAGCCACTGTGGTTAACTTCCTGTGTGTCCTCCTGATCATAAAGAGTCACTCATTTCTTGCAAGTTCTTCGCTAACATTATATAACATTCCTGTCATAAAATGTGTGATTATCTTTAAGAAACTTGTTGGGATTTTCTATTAAAAAATAAGCAAGTCAAACAAGGAGGAGACACAAAGACTACACAACAGAATAAATCAGGTTTGAAAATAGACTGAAGCCGATGTAAAACTGTGTTAGACTGTGGCCATAATCTATTATATTGTAATAAATACAATTTAATTCCTTCATGTCCCAACTTTTCCTCGATACTAAGATTCAAGTCAGTTTACAAAAAATAGAACACATATGTTTAAAGCAATCATGGGACCATAAAAGACAGACATATAAATTATTATTAAAAAGCAAGTAGATTACCCGTAAAATTAAAAAATCAGCAAAATTGAACAATACAAAAACCCATTTGGTTTGAAGGACTTATAGATTTTTGTGGCCCATGTGCTGCATATGTAGGCTCCAAGCCACTTTTACAGCCCTGTCTCTTGAAGTTTCTTCAGCCAAGAAAAACTGAGTCAACAGCCAACCATTTCTCTTTTTGTAAGTCCTCCCTTCAACCCAAACAATAATTCTGTATTATTGAAAGGTACACAAGACCTCCACTCCTCTGTGCTGACCTTATACAAAATCTGACATAAACTCCTGACCACATGACTTGTTTCAGAAGCTGTTGTGACCCATGTTGTGGTAGATCCTAGAAACAGAAACTTTTGGGGGTCTCCAAAAAGACACTTGGGATTCACGCCGACCCATGGATTCTGCAGCCTCCAGATCCTGAATGTTATCTGAGACGTGCACTTTAAAAACTACTGTGCCTTATTTGCTCTTTCTGCCTCCCTGCTGTAATTAAACAAGCACCCTGTAACTCAGTGGAACTTAAACTGTGAATCCCCAGATGTTTTGGCTTACAACTCCCAGAAATCCCAGCCAGTTTACCAGCTGTTAGAATTTCTGGGAGTTGAAGGCCAAAACATCTGGGGATTCATAGGTTGAAAACCACTGTTTGTAACTGTTTTTCCGCCAAGAGCTCTTGGCGGCAAACGTTTTATTTTTTCCAAACTTAACTATTTACAATTACATATTGAGAGGTGATCATGGCAAAAGAGAAAAATCAAGCACATGGTCTGTCTTTTTATATATTGCCCTTCTCTGATTATCTCTGGTGACACCTTCAGATATTGCATCCCTCTGACATATTGTCCTTTGCCCAGCCCTTCCAAGTACTGAGTAATTTAACTCCTGTTACCAATTCTATCTGCCACATGTCTTTGGAATGATTTTCCTGGCCTATAACTCCACCAATAATTAATATTTTATTTATTTATTTATTTGCTTTATTTCTATACCGCATTTTTCAGCCCAAACAGGCGACTCAATGCGGTTTACATGGTACAAATTATCAAACAATGTCAGTGCAATTAAAACGCAACAAATGCAACAAACAGGATCAACAACATCAATCCACAACAATTAACAAATCAAAACAAGACAAGTCAACAAAACAAAACATAACGCCTCAGTGAAATCAGATCCGTTCTCATAATCCTTGTGCCATTCCTATGTTCCATTTACCGTCTTCCTTTGATTGGTTGCACTGCTTAACCAAACGCTTGTTCATAAAGCCAGGTCTTAACCTTTCTCCGAAACGCCAGCAACGAAGGTGCCTGTCTGATGTCTGCCGGTAAGGCATTCCATAGCCGAGGGGCCACCACTGAGAAGGCCCTGTCTCTCGTCCCCGCCAAGCGCGCCTGTGACGCAGGCGGGACCGAGAGCAGGGCCTCCCCAGACGATCTTAATGTTCTAGTCGGTTCATAGGTGGAGATGCGTTCGGAGAGGTAAGTGGGGCCAGAACCGTTTAGGGCTTTATAGGCTAAAGCCAGCACCTTGAATTGTGCTCGGTAGCGGATTGGCAGCCAGTGGAGCTGGCTCAACAGAGGAGTGGTATGCTCCCTGAGTGCCGCTCCCGTTAGCAACCTGGCTGCCAAGCGCTGGACCATCTGAAGCTTCCGGGCAGTCTTCAAGGGCAACCCCACGTAGAGCGCGTTGCAGTAATCAATCCGGGATGTAACCAGAGCGTGGACTACTGTGGCCAACTGGCGCACAAGTTTTAGTTGTGCAAATGCTCCCCTGGACACCGCCGAAACTTGGGGTTCCAAGCTTAGCGAAGAGTCCAGGATCATACCCAAGCAGCGAACCTGCGTCTTCAGGGGGAGTGTAACCCCGTCTAACACAGGCTGTAACCCTATACCCTGTTCGGCCTTTCGACTGACCAGGAGTGCCTCTGTCTTATCTGGATTCAGTTTCAATTTGTTCGCCCTCATCCAGTCCGATACAGCGGCCAAGCAGCGGTTCAGGACCCGAACAGCCTCCTTAGTAGTAGGTGGGAAGGAGTGACAGAGTTGGACGTCATCTGCGTACAGATAACACCGCACCCCGAAACTCCGGATGATCTCTCCCAACGGCTTCATGTAGATGTTAAATAACATGGGGGACAATATTGAGCCCTGCGGGACCCCACAAGACAATGGTTGTGAGGTAGAGCAGTTGTCCCCCAGCAACACCTTCTGAGTACGATCCTCTAGGAAGGACCTGAGCCACTGCAGAACAGTGCCACCAAGGCACATTCCCGCGAGGCGTCTCAGAAGGATACCGTGGTCGACGGTATTGAAGGCCGCTGAGAGGTCCAGCAGAACTAACAGGGACACACTCCCCCTGTCTAGCTCCCTGCGCAGATCATCCACTAAGGCGACCAAGGCTGTCTCGGTACCATGTCCCGGCCTGAAGCCAGACTGTGCCGGATCTAGATAATCAGTGTCTACCAAGAATTGTGAGGCCACCACACGTTGTGAGAATTGGAGTTGTGAGGCCACCACACGTTCCAGGACTTTGCCCAAAAAGGGAAGATTGGAAACAGGCCGATAGTTGACGAATTGAGTGGGATCCAGTGATGGTTTTTTCAACAGCGGTTTTATCACAGCTTGTTTTAAGCTGGCTGGAATTTTGCCTTCCCGAAGGGAGGCATTAACCACCACCTTCACCCACTCGGCCAATCCCCCTCTGGCCTCCTTTAGAAGCCAGGATGGGCAGGGGTCTAGGATGCATGTGGTTGCCCTCATTCCTCCAAGTATCTTGTCCACATCCTCAGGTTTCACCAATTGAAATGAATCCAACAAAATCGGATACGCAGATGCTCGTGTTACATCCTCTGAGACTGCTGTTAACATGGTGTCCAGGTCAGAACGGATCAAAGCGACTTTGTCCGCAAAGAACCGAGCAAATGCTTCACAGCGGGCCGTCGAGTTGTCAGGGTTCCCATCCGGAGTGGTGGGATTTAATAGACTTCTGACAACTCAAAACAGCTCAGCCGGACGGTTCTTTGCGGACGCAATATTGGCAGCAAAGAAAGATTTCTTTGCTGCCTTTATTGCCACGGCATATGCCCTAAGAAAGGCGATATACCGTGATCGATTTAACTCGCTCGGGTCCGAACGCCACACGCGCTCTAGTCTCCTCTTACTTCGCTTCATCGCTGCCAGTTCCTCGTTGAACCAAGGCGCTAGTTTTGCTCGGCTGCTTGAGAGGGGACGTTCTGGAGCAATCGTGTTTATTGCCCTAGTCATTCCCCCGTTCCAGAGGGATACCAGGGCATCAACAGAATCACCAACCGAGGTGGCGGGGAAATCCCCAAGAGCCGTCAGGAATCCATTCGGATCCATTAGCCTCCTGGAGCAAACCAACTTAATGGGTCCCCCACCTCTGCAGAGGTTGGGAGGTGCAGTGAGTCTAAAGCTGACCAGATAGTGGTCGGTCCATGGCAACGGAGAGATGGACAACTCCTCAACACCGCCACCTTGCTCCCATCCCTGGCAGAAAACCAAATCCAATGTGTGTCCAGCACTGTGTGTGGGGCCAGATACTCGTTGGGACAGCCCCATGGTTGCCATGGAAGACATGAAGTCCTGAGCCGCTCCTCCTAGAGTATTCTCGGCGTGTACATTGAAGTCCCCCAGCACAAGGAGCCGCTGGGACTCCAATGCCAGGCTTGAGACCACACCTGCTAGCTCAGGTAGGGAGACCGTAGTGCAGCGAGGTGGGCGGTACACTAACAGAATCCCTATTCTGTCCCGGTCACCCACCCTCAGGTGGACACATTCAAAGTTAGTTGACTGCGGGATGGGGCCTCTGGTCAGAGGGATAGAATTTTTATAGACTACCGCAACTCCGCCTCCCCGCCCTCCAGGTCTCGATTGGTGCTGTATGGAGAACCCTGGAGGACAAAGCTGGGTCAAATTTACTCCTCCAGCTTCGTCCAGCCAGGTCTCCGTAATGCACGCCAGATCTGCCCGTTCTTCAAGAATTAGGTCTTGTATGAAGGATGTTTTGCCGTTGACAGATCTGGCGTTCAGCAGCACCATCTTCAACCCAGAGGGGCCGCCATCCTGGGTACCCCGGCTTACCATGTCAGGAGACCGATTACAAATGGTTAAATTTCTTCCTCTTTCCCTAGGCCGAATTTGGGTTGTTAAGTTTTCACTATCTCTAGGCCGAATTGGCGGTCTCCCTTTCCTGCATCTCCCCCTCCCCGTTATGGTTTCTATGGGGACCCCTCGGCTAGTGGAATACCTCTCTTCTTCCATATTGCACTTCGAGTTCATAACTTCATCCCATGTTTTAATCCAGATTGTTCGCTGAGTTAATTTCCCCTTTTGCCATGCTACTTCATTCCAATCTTTCTCCTCCCACCTGCTCCACCTTCCGTTCTCTTCCCAACCCACCAGTAATATTGTTAGTAGGTACCAAGGAATGAAAGGCGACATAGGTGAGCAGCGTTGGTACAGGGTTGGTATAGGTCACTGGAATACAAAGTGGTAGCAGGTATTAAAGTGCTAGTTGTTAAAGTCAAAAATTGCTAAAGTGCACTAAGCTATCACGTTAACTAGCGTTAACTACAATGCTGAGATGGGGCTTGGTAGTATTAAAGTGCTCGAGTTTAAAGTGCTTGATGGTTAAAGTGCTGGGCCAAGGAGAGTTAGCAGCGTTTGGTCAAGACGGTCGTATTAACAGTGCAATAACAGTAGTTGTTCAGTCAGTTATCAGTCTCGTTGGTCAATCTTAATTCTCATTTGGCCCCCTCCCCCCAATACATCGGTCCCAGGGGTAGGGGCAGATCTTAAAGGAAACAGTAGAATGCGAAGTAAGGATTGCCACAATGCCCAAAATCTGATGTTGAGTTAGTTCACGTTTCTTCCGGAATTGGAGGCGGTAACACAATAGATGACAATTCAATGATGGTGGCTGATAGCAGTTCTGTAACAGCAGTTAACAGTTCAGTCCACCGGGAGATGGACCAGTAGCTCTAAGGTGACGGTGCTCTTTAATGACAAATCGCAGCTGGAACGGGAGATGATTAGGTTCTGTCGGCTCTCTCTGGCAACAGGGACACCGCTCCTGGGGCCTCCGCCAGATGTAGAATGCGGAGGTGGCGTTTCTTAAAGGCGCAGAGATGACGTCACTCGGGATGCACTGAGGAGCCCGGCCGGGTCACTTCCGGGGACTCCGTTACGAGGATGGAAGTGTGGAGGTGGCGCCCCCTTAGGGCACGTAGGAGTTGTAGCACCGGCGCGTGTAATCCAGTCGGGTCACCCCGGAGCCCCCACCGAGAATGGAAGAAAAGAAAATGGAGGCACCGGGAGCAGAAGCAGCTCCCAGCCGGAACGCGGCAGAATCGTGACTCGGCCGCGCGGAAGGATCCCACGCAGCCACCGCAGCGCTGCCAGGGAGCGTGCCGGGCAGAAGACAGAGCAGAAGATGATAGTCCGGCGATACATAGGCCTCAGCAGGCCAGCTGTTCACAGGCAGCCTCAACCGCACGGTCTAGTGAGCAGATGAAGCCCCAGCGACTCGCTCCGGCGCCGGCACACCTCGCGGCCAACCTCAGGATCGCCCAGGCCAAGCTCGGAGGAGGGAGGCCCAAGAGTTCACACTCACCCACCGAGAGCCTCCGAGGGCTGCAACAGCCAGTCTGCAGTTGGTAGTTGGGTAAGTCCAGCAATCCAGATGTCCACGAAGCAATTAGAAGGGAGCGTTCTCAGGCCGAGTTGGTAGTGATGGTGGTGGCCTTCGCTCTACCTCCTTCCTCTCCCTCTTTTACCCCTTCCTCCCTGGTCTCCTGTCCAGTCAACTCCTCAAGGCCCCCTTCAGGGTCCTGAGGTGTTGCCGATCAAGGAGCCGGTGAAAGGGGATCAGAATGAGGGTGGATGGCTTCGATTTACCTCGGATTCAGGTTTCTCGTCCCACCCGAGTGGAAAGGTTGCTGCTAGCGTGTCGCCATCTTAACCTTAATAGAAACATGGCCCCAGACTTCCAGATCTTATTCAGCCCTGGTTTAATAAAGATAGTCTGACACTGATGTTATTGTTTTGTTACTCAAAATCACAATCATTGCTTTTTTTCCAAATTTGAAATTCAAGGTGACTTACAAAAGGTAAAACAGATACAGCCTAACACTGACATCGTACAAAAGTTAAAAACACAAACTATAAATAAAGGTAAAAATACAGATTTAAAATGGCCAAAACAATTTTACACTATTCTAAATCATCTACTCATGAGGTTTTTATAAAACCAATTAGGCCCCCAAAGCTTTAGCAGATCTCCATTTCACTTGGTGTTAGAATGACAAAAGCACTGGTGCTAATCCGACCTCCAAGGGAAGGCTATTCTCTAACTAGCATCACAACAAAGAACTCTCTGCTATGAATATGTAGATGATCAACAATTCTTAACTAAGATTTTCACCACTTAGTAGGCAATATATACCATTACGGGTTAAGGGAATTACATGGAAGAGCAATCACACAATATATTTAAACACTAAAGTGCTTTGTAGTATGAAGGAACAAGGAGACAATCCATAAATCCATTTATCACTGGAGACAATTCAATTGTTCTATTATACTGAAAGAGGGGGAAAGACTAAAAAACAAACATAGCTATAAACATTTTTGTCTACAGAGTCGAGTGCGTGTTATAAGCAAACATTTCTCAATACAAATAAAAAAACTCTCACCTTTTGCCTCTGCAAAACTCGATTTTGTTCATCAGATAGTTTTTCTTTGGCAGATTTGAGAGTAAGTGGAGACAACTGAGAGGACAATTCAGAGTTTGGAGCAGTACCAGAGATTTCCTCAAGAACAGAGTCATCTAAGTCACTACACAGAGACTGTTTGTCTGTGGAAATATCCTCAATTGCCTTGAACTTGGCTTGTGAACCATACACTGGCATCATTGATGTATGAAATGCATGCAGGGCTGGAAGTGCAGGATCACCCTGCTGAGCATACATGGGCCAGCCAGGAGCTCCATAAGTCACATATTGTCCATATGGAATATAGCTAGGAGGAACTGTGGGAACTGTACAGTTTTGAGGTAACTGAGCTGCACCAAATGGTGTGATGTATGGAACGTTGTACCAAGAAAATGAAGTAGGAGAAGGAGACAAATTAGGAAGACAAGTTAGAGCTGGTGGGAGTGCAGGTATTGTGCCAAAAGGATTATCTCGTCCTACAGTTTTCCTTTTATTGTAATCGGAAAATGTATCTTTAGATGGTGAGGAAGAACCAGGAGGGGAAAGAGAGTATTTTCGCTTTGGTTCTGGAGAATCAGTGTCACTTCTACTTTGATGCTTCTCCTGGGATTCGGAATCACTGTCACTTCTACTTTGATGCTTCTCCCGGAATTTAGAATCAGTGTCACTTCTACTTCGATGCTTCTCCCGGGATTTAGAATCACTGTCACTTCGACTTTGATGCTTCTCCCGGGATTTAGAATCAGCGTCACTTCTACTTTGATGCTTCTCCCGGGATTTAGAATCACTGTCACTTCTACTTCGATGCTTCTCCCGGGATTTAGAATCACTGTCACTTCGACTTTGATGTTTCTCCCGGGATTTAGAATCACTGTCACTTCGACTTTGATGCTTCTCCCGGGATTTAGAATCAGTGTCACTTCGACTTCGATGCTTCTCCCAGGATTTAGAATCAGTGTCACTTCGACTTTGATGCTTCTCCCAGGATTTAGAATCACTTCTACTTTGATGCTTCTCCCGGGATTCTGGTTTATGAAATGTCACCGTATGGCGATCAGATGAACGAGATATGTTTTTCCCATGGAGTCGTTCCTGAGTGCGGGCAGCAAGCTTACCAATTTCCGTTAATCCAATATCAAGACCAATGGTTTTGAGCAAGTCCTGGATCTTCTCATATTCTTGCTGGGACTTTTCTGAAGTGCCTGTTTTTACATAAGAACTAGGAAGAGACAAAGAGGTTACTTTTTGTTTCACAGTTTTTTCTGCCACAGCCAGTGTTAACTTTTGAGCACAGAAAGAGTTAATGTGAGAGTCATTCTTATGACCATAATCATAAACAATTTTCTCTTTATCTTCAATGTGATCATGCAAACTGTGCTTTCTTTTTTCTTGAGCACTGGTAGAATCTGCCATAGTGCCCAAAACACACGAGAAGCCATTCCCATCCTGGCTGGCTCTTTCATGAGGGAGCAAGAAATCATTCTGTTGATCAGCAGGCCCCGAAGTTGACTCACAATCTTTGTTCTGTTTCAAAACAATTTCTGCATCCAATGAAATATCAGTGCTGCAAGGCTATGGCAAAAGAGAAGGATTTGTAAGAAACAGGGTTGCTTACATTACTGTTACAAAAAAGTCAATCTAAAAGAAAAAAAGAAATTGTTGTTTGTTATTATAATCAGCCCTCCATGTTTAGTCTGGACTTTTTTTGGATTTGAGTATTCATACATATGATGAAATTGTTTTCTCCAGGACTCTTAGGGCCTCCAATGTGATTCTATGCTTAGCTTCCAATGGACATCAACCACTACACCAAAATGCTGCAAATATTTGCTCTCTTTGGCTGTATGTTTTTGTTTGTTTGTTTGTTTTTGCATATGACAAAGATCTTCCACCTGGGGTAGACACTTTTTCTTGTTATTTTATATATGATTATTTTTATTATCCCTTTTTATTAAATTTTGAAAATACTGTATATATGATTTTATCACTTTGAATTGCTGTTCTTGAGTAAATATAGTACATGGTTTGAGTCTTGGCAAAACACTGAATCTGCATTTGGCTTTGGAAGCCCACTAAGTGATTTTTAAAAAGTTCCACTTGCTCATCCTCAAAGTAAGGCAGTGGCAACCCCCTTCAGAACAAAACTTGTCAAAATAAAATCCTGAAAGGTTCACCTTTGTATTGCAAGACATTAGAAATTGTTTGATTTGCTGACTTTATCATTTACAAACACAAAACGGGTGGTGAAAAACTATATATAAACAAACAAAACAAATTGCACCTTTCTATAGGATGACTTTGTCACTTCCAAAAATTTCTTGAGAACAAAATGGGTCAATAATTTTGATACTCCATCTGCTCCCATTCCTAGAATCTGAGGACCTGAAGATAGAAGTGCACGAGATAGAAGCTGGTTTAAAACACAGCAGCCAGGAGTGAGCATATTACACCTATACTAAAGTCACTCCACTGGTTGCTAATTAGTTTCCGGACAAAGTACAAAGTGTTGGTTTTGATCTTTAAAGTCTTACATGGTTTGAGTCCAGGTTATTTCCAGGATTGCCTTCTCCCATACAATCCACCCTGAACACTTACGTTGTCTGAGGGACGTCTACTCCAGCCTGCCAGAACCCAACTGGCAACTCTCACTCAGAGGAGCATTTCATAGGCTGCCCCAACACTGTGGAATGACCTGCCAGAAAAGCTCTGATTGCTAGATCAGCTGTTAGAATTTAAGACACAGTTGTCAGAAGAGATGACAGGCTTACCTGGTCAGTTTTAAATTGTGAATTTTAATCTACATTTTATCAGTGGATTTTAACTTGTATTTTAAACCTGTGTATCTTGTTGGAAGTCTTTTAATAGTGGTTAATAGTGGGCTGGCTTTAGCACAACAGGTTAATTACCAGCTGTAGTAAATCTTGACAACTGAAAGGTTGACAGTTTGAAGCCAGGTCAGATTGAGCTCCTGACCTTCAGCCCAGCTCCCTCGCCCACCTAGCAGATAAAAAACAGCTATGTGAGTAGATGAATAGGAACCACATTAAATGGGGAGGTATTTTAGGCAAGGCGTTTCGGAGGAAAGTTTATGAAGAAAGAAAAAAGATGGAGCGACACCGCCCCCCCCCCCCCCGACCAGAACTGAGCACAGCCTCCAAAAAATGCCGAATGATGAGAAAAAACATAAATATACTTCTATCTGTTCTGTCTTGTCATTGTATAATCGGCATTGAACATTTACCATATATGTGTTCTGTGCTCCGCCCTGAGTCCCCTTTGGGGTGAGAAGGGCAGAATATAAGTACTGTAAATAACTATATATTTAAATAAAAAATACATTTTACCTCTTGTTTTAACAGTGTTGTGCCCCGCCTCAAGCCACAGGAAGAGGTGGGTAATAAATTCATTATTGTTGTTGTTGTTGTTGTTATTATTATTTAATTTTCAAGTATATAAAATGTCTTCATGGTGATAACTATAACTGAAGATACTAATTATGACAATTAAAACCAACTGAATTTCATAGCAGTGACATTCTGAATATATTTATTAACAGAAATTAAGTCAAATATTATAGTTCAAGTTTAAACTGGAAACAAAACTTCAACCAAGAAGGAAAAGAACATAGCACAAACCTGCACAGAGGGATCCCCCTCATGTTTCCTCAATATTGATTTTTTTGGCACCTTTGGTGCTTCCTCGGGTGTATAAAGATGATGAGGTTCAGAAGGCCAAACTGGTTTAGCTGGTCCAGGAAACCTGTAGCTATTGCCAGGGAGTTCTTGAGTCAAATTTCTGTGTACCTCTTCTCTTTTTTGCCTATCTAGTTCAAGTTCATGCAGATCCACTGGGCTTGGGCTTCTACTAAAACTTTGTTTACAGTACTTCTGTACTCCTGGTATAAAATCATTTTGGTCTACAGTCCCATCAAGTAGTCTATCATCTTTATCATGATTAAAGTGTTTATGTTCCTGTCTTCTATCTTTTGATGAATTTGAGGATGCTTTGAGTAGGTCACCATCCAAATCAGCTTCTTGTTGTGGATACAGATGTGCTAGATGGTTATATTTTACCATATAGTCTGGCTGGCTGTTGCGATAGTCCGCATCATGACTAAAAGGCTTGTTTTCATCCAAAGGAGATCGATTAAGACTTTTAGGAAATGAAAAACGTCTGCTAGATGCTGGATCATGAGCCAAGTTAACCCTGATGAGAGAGATACACAAGTTACAATGTGAGGATCTTGGCATATAATCTCCTGAATACAGATTTACCTGAAGAGGTCTGATTATTCTGAACACTTCTTATTCTGAACCCACTTTAATTCCCCATAAACAATGTTGCTCTCAAGGAAACTGAATACTTTTTCCTTAATATAATGTCTGCTCTTGAAGGCTCAGAGAAGCAATCCACCCAGTAGTCTATCATAATCATGTGAAGAGCAAAAATCACATAACTCATAAGATCTATTTCCTGCTGCCAGTTTCTCAAACAGCCATGCAAAAGAATTGCAGTAAAACAACACTGGAAAATTAAGCAAAGGGAAAACATCCCTCATTACAATTATGTAGAGAAAAGCAACAACCAAACTATAAAGAGATAAACTATAAACTCACAAAGTGATGGAGCCATGAGCCTGGGATGACACAGATTGGGTTTTTTTGAACCACAAAAAGGGACATTCACTGTAAGTATAACTCATATTCCATTTTCTGAGTGGTACAGATGGGCAGTCCAGTGAGTTTCAGTGTAAATTCAGAGGATAAGGTTTTGCTGTCTTGGACGTTTCCCTCTGGAGAGGAAGCAATGTGCCCTTTCCTGTGTCTATGAGGACACCTACGTAGACTTCCTTCTGGGTTAAGATAAGATTGATGTTTTGTTTGTTGACTGCAAAGCCATGGTTCTGGAGAACTATTTATCATTGCCAGGGCTTATTATCACCCCATCCCACCCCACCTAAAGTGTGTGAAGTGTTAGGAGGATATTGTCCAGGTACAGTGATGCAGTTTCAGGTGGGCCACTGGGACAATTATGTTGAATATTTGATGTGCCAAAGATAACCCAAAAGGCTTTGAAAGTGGACGTCATGGTAGCAAAAACAAAGGTTCCTGCACAATGATAAATAGACACTAACATGAAATAAGCTTCCAAAAGATATATTGAGGGAGTTTTTTGGAAAAATACGTTCTTGAAGTACATGGAAGCATCTGCACTTCACATAAATTTGATAAATTTTGAAATCCAGAACCCAATGAACCCTGCTCACTTTTTATATTTCCATGAGTAGTACATAGTTGACCCTTTCATTAGGAGAACTAGTTCTATGGCTTCTCTCTCCAAGATAAAGGAGATGAGCCTGCATATTGCTATGTTCTTGGAACAATTTTTGGAGACTGGAAACCTTACCACCAACATTGCTTATCAATATATTGCATTTAAAGCTGTATTGGGAATTCTATTTCCCCAATCAAGAACATTAGTGTTGGAAACAGCAACCTTTTTCAAGCCTCCACTAGTTATTTGTTTTTATACGATCCTGTTTGCTTACTGTATTGTATATGTATGTTTTGGTATGCAGTTTTCCTTACTCTTTGTTTCTTGAGGTTGTGGGAGGGGCTGCAGAGAACATGATCAGATCTGGGACTACTCTGAGCTCAGACTCCATTTTAGATTTCAGATTCCATTAGAGCATAGACTCTATCAGATGCTTTAGACTTTAGACTGTTAAGATCATAAAAAATATGCCCTGTGTTATCTGCATATAGACATCACTTCAAAACCTTTTTGTAACTGGATTGACAAGTTACGTACCTGTATGCTGAATACATGAAGGTTCTGAGTAAACCAAATATGTTACTTTTAATGACATTACTTTTCTATGTTTGTTTCTTGAGAACATTACATAAAAACAAGATGTTTTATGGGAGAGTAAATTGTTTTGGGCAACTGAAAAACACTTCTGAAGAACTGCTATATTTTGTGCATTTGCCTAATCTCTGTTCCTAACACATCAGAGACAACAAGGTTATCAGTCTAACAGCCGAGAGCCAACTTTACGTATATAAGTACATGTGGTTATATACCACTGAAGAGAAGATTTTACTGAAATGAGTTTTTGGCTCTTCCCTAGATCATACTTTTACAAAAGGTTATGACTTTCAAATGGTTGTGAATACCATTTTTCTCCAAAGGTTTGTGGAGATTCTGGTTTTCTAAAAGGTTATGATCTCTAAAAGGCCATGCCTTTCCAAAAGTTAGTTATAGGATTCTCTAATTATAACAAGAGAAGATGTACTGCAGAAAGGAACCTTTGGGACTATATATAAGTTACAAATTGTCACCTATTGTCTTATTTTAATCAGACTATACCATCTATTGGGTAGTATCAAATTTTTAATGAAAAATGATATTGTTTATACATGGTTGCAAAGCTATACACACAGAAGACGAGCTAAAGACACACTTTCTATTTAATTTTAATATATACCAACTTGCAAAGTTGATGACTGCAGGCGGTATACCACATAACTTTCTTGTATGATTTTTACTAGTCCTGTACTTACATGTTTATTATTCTGCCAAACTAATGTCACTGGGAAATTTTACCTTAAAAGCTATCCCACATACTTCACAAGAGTTATGCACTTCCACTGAGAATACCAACCTAAATTAAAGGAGGGGAGGCTAGCTAAACAGCTTTATCATAAAACATTAATATTCTTGGAATATTGTGTCCTACATATTTTCTATATCATTGCAAAGCAACCTTGTGAGTACCATACCTGTTAAAACCCCTCAGGCTATCAACTGGTAAGCCCAGTCTAGTAGAGGTCTGCATGCTGTCTTCAGAGTGCCGATTTGGAGACCGCCGTCCTGGTGAATGAGAATATCTCTGCAATAAAAATTACATCAAAATCTGTCCTATTATAGCAGCAAATGTGTTAATCAGGCAGTAAAACCCTCTCATCACAGACAACTGATATTATTTAAGAAGTAAGAAGGTAGCAACCTATTAAGCAGAATTACACGACAATGGTAGTTTGAGAAACATAACACACACACACACCTCCCCTGAAACATGTTTTCAGTAATTGCTCTTGTTTTTTGTGGTATAGAAACCTAACCCTATTTTTTTTCTATTTCTGTTAAAGAAATAGTAAAACCCTTTCCCCCTATTTCATTAAAGGATGTATAACTGTATTGACTGGGAAATTTGAGCATATTATGTTTGGTCAGTATGAGGTTTTAGTCTGCAACAAGGTAAAACTATTGATGTAAACTTTTAAGGATTTACACAATTTGGGACAGATATATTCTTTTCTGCTTTAAAGACCATATTTTCTTCTATATACTTACATACTATGTACCTTAAGCTCTTCAACAGTCATCTCTGAACTCCCTCCTTAGAACTCATTTGGATTTTGTATCTGTTTTATGCAGGTAAACAAATGGCCACTAATTAAATATTTGGACTTCCTAGAAAAATCAGCATAGTATGTTTATGCCATGGGGTGAACTCTTTCCCTATCAGTGATACGTTAATAGAATCAGAGTTGAAAGGGAACACAAGGGCCATCCAATCCAACCCACTGCCATGCAGGAACACAAAACCAAACCACCCTCAACAGATGAATATCCACTTATCCATCTGTAATGAAGGTTCACTACATTCCACTGTCAAACAGCTCTTACTGTTAGGAAGTACGTTCTAATATTTAGGAAAAATCTCTTTTTATTGTACAGGCAGTCCCCAAGCTGAATTGGTACAGACAAAAAAATTTTTTAGCATTGGATAGCATAGGATAGCATGACGTATTATATATTATTGATATGCGATGAAGCGAAGGAAGAGGGTTCTAGAGAGCGTGTGGCGCTCGGACCCAAGCGAGTCAAACCGAACACGGTTTGTGTCCTTTTTAAGGGCATATGCCGCGGCAATAAAAGCCGCAAAGAAAACTTTCTTTGCGGCCACTATTGCGTCTGCAAAAAACCGTCCGGCGGAGTTGTTCCGGGTTGTCAGAGGTCTTTTAACTCCCCCCATCTCAGGTGGGAGCCCTGACAATTCGGCAGCGCGCTGTGAAGCATTTGCTCGGTTCTTTGCAGACAAAGTCGCTTTGATCCGCTCTGGGCTGGACGCCACATTAGATGCAGTCTCTGTGGATGTGACACAAGCACCTGCTTGTCCAGTTTTGTTGGATTCTTTTCAGTTTGTGAAACCCGAGGATGTGGACAAGATACTTGGAGGAATGAGACCCACCACGTCCATCCTAGACCCCTGCCCATCCTGGCTTCTGAAGGAGGCCAGAGGGGGATTGGCCGAGTGGGTAACGGTGGTGGTTAATGCCTCCCTTCGGGAAGGCAAGATTCCAGCGAGCCTAAAACAGGCTGTTATAAAGCCGCTGTTGAAGAAACCATCACTTGACCCCACTAAATTGGACAACTTTCGGCCTGTTTCCAATCTTCCCTTCTTGGGCAAAGTCATGGAAAGCGTGGTGGCCTCACAACTCCAGGTATTCTTGAGAGACACGGATTATCTGGATCCGGCACAGTCTGGTTTCAGACCGGGACATGGTACCGAGACGGTCTTGGTCGCCTTAGTGGATGATCTGCGCCGGGAGCTAGACAGGGGGAGTGTGTCCCTGTTGGTGCTCCTGGACCTCTCAGCGGCCTTCGATACCGTCGACCACGGTATTCTTCTGGGACGCCTTGCAGAGATGGGTCTTGGGGGCACTGCTCTGCAGTGGCTCCGGTCATTTCTGGAGGGCCGTACTCAGAAGGTGTTACTGGGGGACTCCTGTTCAACGCCACAGCCGTTGATCTGTGGCGTTCCTCAGGGTTCCATCTTGTCCCCCTTGCTGTTTAACATCTACATGAAGCCGCTGGGTGAGATCATCCGGAGTTTCGGGGTGCGGTGTCACCTGTACGCAGATGACGTCCAACTCTGTCACTCCTTCCCACCTGCTACTAAGGAGGCCGTCGAAGTCCTGAACCGGTGCCTGGCCGCTGTAATGGTCTGGATGAGGGCGAACAAACTGAAACTAAATCCAGACAAGACAGAGGTACTCCTGGTCAGTCGCAAGGCCGAACAGGGTATAGGGTTACAGCCTGTGCTGGACGGGGTCGCACTCCCCTTGAAGGCGCAGGTTCGCAGCTTGGGTGTGACCCTGGACTCATCGCTGAGCCTGGAGCCTCAGGTTTCAGCGGTGACCAGGGGAGCATTTGCACAGCTTAGGCTCGTGCGCCAGCTGCGCCCGTATCTTGGGAAGTCTGACTTGGCCACGGTGGTACACGCTTTGGTCACATCCCGCCTCGACTACTGCAACGCTCTCTACGTGGGGCTGCCCTTGAAGACGGCCCGGAAGCTTCAGCTAGTCCAACGCGCGGCAGCCATGTTGTTAACGGGAGCAGGACGCAGAGAGCATACAACGCCCCTGCTGTCCCAGCTCCACTGGCTGCCGATTCGCTACCGGGCCCAATTTAAGGTGCTGGTGTTATCCTACAAAGCCCTAAACGGTTCCGGCCCAAAATACCTTGCAGACCGCATCTCGGCCTACGAGCCCACGAGGGCCTTGAGATCATCCGGGGAGGCCCTTCTCTCGGTCCCGCCTGCCTCACAGGCACGTCTGGCGGGGACGAGAGAGCGGGCCTTCTCGGTGGTGGCCCCCCGGCTGTGGAACACCCTCCCTGCTGAGGTTAGACAGGCGCCCTCCTTGATGTCCTTTCGTAGGGGCCTGAAAACATGGCTCTTCGAGCAGGCCTTCAACTGAGTGTATCTTGAAACGACACTGGAATGAACTAGGACTATGAATTTTGGCTATGACCCCAGGACTTGACGAAGCGGATTTTTAGTATAAGTATATGTTATGTTGTATTTGTCTGGTTTGTATTGTCGTGATTTATTGTACACTGTCTTTTTGTTGCTGTTCACCGCCCCGAGTCGCCCCCGGGCTGAGAGGGGCGGTCAATAAATGCAAGAAATAAATAAATAAATAAATAAATATTATTAGGGATAAGGGAGGTTTGACGTATTATAGATGATGATGATTATTATCATCTGCATGCTGTGATGATGATTATTATCATCATGGCTAAGAGATGTTTGACCTGTTATAGATTATTATTATTAGGGATAAGTGAGATTTGACCTGTTATAGATTATTATTACTTATTGATAGTAGAGATGTGAGATGTTCAATCTATTATAGATTATTATAGATTATTATGGTTATTATTGTTAGCTATGAGGAATGTTTGACGTATTATATATTACTGATATTATTAGGGATAAAGGATGTTTGACATAGAATCATAGAGTTGGAAGAGACCTCATGGGCCATCCAGTCCAACGGCCTGCCAAGAGGAAAGAAAATTGCATTCAAAGCACCCACGACAGATGGCCATCCAGTCTCTTTTTAAAAACTACAAAAGGAGGAGCCTCCACCTCACTTTGGGGCTGAGAGTTCCACTGCTGAACGGCTCTCACAGTCAGGAAGTTCTTCCTAATGTTCACATGGAATCTCCTTTCTTGTAGTTTGAGGCCATTTTTCCGCGTCCTAGTCTCCAGGGAAGCAGAAAACAAGTTCGCTCCCTCCTCCCTATGACCTCCTCACACATATTTATACATGGCTATTGTGTCTTCTCTCTGCCTTCCCTTCTTCAGGCTAAACATGTCCAGCTCTTTAAGCCGCTCCTCATAGGGCTTGTTCATATTACAGATTATTGATATTATTACGGATAAGGGATGTTTGACATATCATAGCTTATTGATATCATTAGGGATAAGGGATGTTTGACCTGTTATAGATTATTATTAGGGATAAATGATATTTGACCTGTTATAGATTATTATTATTATTATTATTATTAGGGATATTCGCCCTATTATTATTATTATTATTATTATTTATATCATTAGGGACAAGTGATGTCTAACCTTGTATAGCTTATTATTATTATTAGGGATAAAGGGTGTTCGACCTGTTAACAGGAGATGACGATGATAGTGATTATTGTTACTGAGATGATGAATGATTAGGATGCCTCGGCCTTCCTCTCCCGCGGCCTCCCCGCCCCTCGCGGAGCGCCTACCCTTCTGCCGCGGCGCGTTGCGGGCGAGTGGCCCCCGGGGAGGCGGCGGCGCGACCTGGAGCGGTCACTTCGGGAACCTCGGGTGGTGCTGCTGCTACTGCCGCCTCGATCCATAACACTCCCCAACCTCCTGCCTGGTTTGCGGCCCTGCGAACGTAAATATCACAGCGCCGGAAATGACGTAATAGAGGGGCGGGGGAGGGATCTCATTCGCCATCTTTTCAAAATGGCGGAGGCGGGCTTTGAGCCGGCGTGCGCATGCGTACTGCGCGCGTGGTAGGATAAAACCAAATCCCTGGTCCCGTTCTTTTAAGCGCGTTCAAGAGACACTACAAACATTCAGTTGGACACCACTTTAACGGCCATGTCTCAGTGTTACTGAATTTATTTTCTTCGCAAAGTAAAAACTTAAGACACAGTTTGCTGTGTGAATAGCAGCAGATATTGCTGAGAGTCACTGCAAGAGTGTCATCTGAACACGAGGACATGTTCTGATAGAATCTCCTTTCATAGAATCAAAGAGTTGGAAGAGACCTCATGGGCCATCCAGTCCAACCCCCTGCCAAGAAGCAGGAATATTGCATTCAAATCACCCCTGACAGATGGCCATCCAGCCTCTGTTTAAAAGCTTCCAAAGAAGGAGCCTCCACCACACTCCGGGGCAGAGAGTTCCACTGCTGAACGGCTCTCACAGTCAGGAAGTTCTTCCTCGTGTTCAGATGGAATCTCTCTTGTAGTTTGAAGCCATTGTTCCGCGTCCTAGTCTCCAAGGAAGCAGAAAACAAGCTTGCTCCCTCCTCCCTGTGGCTTCCTCTCACATATTTATACATGGCTATCATGTCTCCTCTCAGCCTTCTCTTCTTCAGGCTAAACATGTCCAGCTCCTTAAGCCGCTCCTCATAGAGCTTGTTCTCCAGACCCTTGATCATTTTAGTCGCCCTCCTCTGGACACATTCCAAGATTGTCAATATCTCTCTTCAATTGTGGTGCCCAGAATTGGACACAATATTCCAGGTGTGGTCTAACCAAAGCGGAAACCTTCTTGTAGTTTGAAGCCATTGTTCTGTGTCCTGGTCTCCAAGGCAGCAGAAAACAAGTTCACTCCCTCCTCCCTATGACTTCCTCTCACATATTTATACAGGGCCATCAAGTCTCCTCTCAGCCTTGTCTTCTTCAGGCTAAACATGCCCAGCTCTTTAAGCCGCTCCTCATAGGGCTTGTTCTCCAGATCCTTGACCATTTTAGAGATAGTATGATGACATGCAGAAAAACAATTTCACAGATTTTACAATTGCTCTGTTTTGTGTCTTCACAGCTGTAATATAATGCATGTTGTGCAGTTTGTGTGTCCCACAGTACATCCCACCCTCAGTGTTGGGTTGGGAAACCTGTGGCCTTTCAGATGTTGCTGAACTGCTACTACCATGGCCCCTTTCCATGGCCAGATTGCAAGAAGCTGATGGAAGGCCTACTCTATAGTTTTCCCAGCTCTGTATTCAGTTGTGTTCTGAGTGGGCAAACAGAGGTAGAAGTTGTCAGAGGATGAAACAGAGTTCACACTGCAGGCAGTTGAACTGCTCTGCTTCCCTTCTCTTTAAAATCTTAATCAGTATGTAGCCCTTTAACTAAATTGTTGAATTAATTCTTAGAGCTTTGTACTTATTTAACCTGACTTAGTTTTCTAAGATCTACAGAGACACTCGCTGGAACACCTCAGCAAGCGAGAGTCCAAAAGTGGCAGGCTCAAACCCAGCACCTCAACCAGTGGCTGATACCAAATGAGAGACTCCCCCCTGGGCACACAGAAGACTGGGCGACTTGGAAGGCACTGAACAGACTGCGCTCTGGCACCACAAGATGCAGAGCCAACCTCAAGAAATGGGGCCACAAAGTGGAATCCTCAACATGCGAGTGTGGAGAAGAGCAAACCACTGACCTCCTGCTGCAATGCAACCTGAGCCCTGCCACATGCACAATGGAGGACCTTCTTGCAGCAACACCGGAAGCATTCCAAGTGGCCAGATACTGGTCAAAGGACATTTAACCAACTACCAAACTCACAAGTTTTGTATTTGTCTGTTTGTTTGCTTTGTTCTGTTAGAAATGTAATATAATGGACTGGTTGCTCTGATACGACAAATAAATAAACCTGACTTGTCCAGCAGGTGGCGTTGCAGAGTCCCTCAACAAAGCTGAACACCTAATGCATTTTTAAGAAGCCAGATCCTGTCGTTGTAGTGTGGCTCTCTCCCAATAATTTCATGTTAAATTAGGATGCATCTACATTGTATAATTAATACGGTTTGAAACCACTTTAACTGCCATAGCTCAGTGCTCTGGAATCATGGTAGTTGTAAGTTAATGAGGCACCAGCACTCTTTGGCCGAGAAGGCTCTAGGGCTTGTAAATCTACAACTCCCATGAATCCACAGCATTGAGCCATGGAAGTTCAAGTGATGTATTGTCGAAGGCTTTCATGGCTGGAATCACTAGGTTCTTGTGGGTTTTTTCAGGCTATAGAGCCATGTTCTAGAGGCATTTCTCCTGACGTTTCTAGAGGCATGTTCTAGAGGCATTTCTCCTGATGTTTCGCCTGCCTCTATGGCAAGCATCCATGGATGCTTGCCATAGATGCAGGCGAAACGTCAGGAGAAATGCCTCTAGAACATGGCTCTATAGCCCGAAAAAACCCACAAGAACCTAGTTCAAGTGATGTTAACCTGCATTAATTCTACAGTGTAGATGTACACTTAGTTATACATAAATGCATAGAATTTCAGTCTTTCTCTTGCAGTGATGTTCATCAATAGGTCACTGTTCACATAGCAAAACTGTGTCCTAGGTCTACTTCTCATAGAAAATAAATTGTTTCTGGAACATGTGATTTGAGACTAAAGGCCATCGTTCCTCAATCTGGTACCGTCCAGATGTTGTTGAACTCCTATTATTGTGGTTATTTTATTTCTATCCCGCTTTTCTCCCAAAATCAGGACTCAAAGCTGCGAACAACATGTAAACAAATAAATTAAATGAAAATAAACATACACACAGCATGAAAATAAACATACACACAGACCAAGGCATAGCTGATAAAATTATAAAACCTGTGATGCACATAATAAATAACTAACCTAAAACAATATAAACATTCAACAGATAAAAAAACCCCAATTAACATTCTTTTAGGCCATTGTCTGGTCTATTTCCGGCAGTTCACTATGATTCACAGATACTCCATTAGCCCCAGGCAATATGGCCAGGGATGATGTTAACTTGTAAAAGATCATCCAAACAAGATCTTGGGCATACCGGTAGCTAGTTGCAAATAATGTGTTATTTGTCTTTATTTTCTTTGTCCAGTTATTTATTTATTTACAGTATTTATATCCCACTCTTCTCACCCCCTAGGGGACTCAGGGCAGATCACAATGCACACATACATGGCAAACATTCAATGCCATTGACACACAACATATAAAGACAGAGACTATTTAACTTTCCAACTTCATGAGGGTATGCTTTTGGAATTCCGGCCACCGGGGGAGCTGTCGCTTCACCATCCACTTGTGATACTGATGGAGTACTTCCTCATTCTTTGCAAGCTGCTGGGGAGTTTTATGGCATTGTAAATTGGTTAAATTAGCCTCCACCCATAACCAATACCTAAATTTCCTACTTGACAGATGCAACTGTCTTTCAGACAGCAAGCTAGATAAATGGTCAGAAGGTAATTCCTACTCGGGCTGGCTTCGAACTCATGACCTCTCGGTCAGTAGTGATTTTAATGCAGTTGACTCCCAAGCAGCTGTGCCACAACCAGTTACAGAAGTATAACTACTTTATACTGTCATTATTCATGTAATGAGGGGAAATAGTTATGTGACCTCACTAAATGGGGCACAAGGTTCAACCACTTTGTGCCTGTTGTTGCTATCTTGCACTTTATTGAGGTGGATGAGGCAGCAAAGAGGTGGACAGGAAGAGAAACTTTCTGCCACAGGCCACCAGCTTATAGGGTTGATGTGTTTTATCTTGTGTTTCTTTATGATATGGGAAATAATTGCAATTCTAAAATTCCAACTCTAACAATATCTAGTTCCTGCAGGGAGCTAGAATTATAACATAAACTAAATGCTTTTTAAAAAATAACCTTTCAAGCTCTGATCTGTACATCCAGTAGGCAGAAGGTAGGGAACACTTCTGTTCGTGTTAAGATCACATGATTCATTCTTTCTGCATATCTATAAAAATCTTATTAGTCTGGCTTTTGACAAGTTTAATACTAGAAAGAGGTGTATATTGCTTATTAGATGTCTACCTATTCATGGAGGATAAGAATATCAATGTGATTATGTGTTTTAGCTATCTTGCAACCTGCCTCAAGCCACAAGGAGAGGCGGGTAAAAAACGTGTTGTTTTGTTGATTTTCTGCAGAGTCCACTGTAAATCCTGCATTGTGTTGCTAACACATTTGTGTAAATGGATGGTGTTCAGAAACCATTTACTGTTGCCAATATTTTGTGACCCCATAGTTGAGCTAAGGGGGCCCCATTTGGGGCAGTGCTCTATATTGCCTCCAAGTACCAGAGGCTCTGTGTCTCCCCATACTAGTTTTTGGGAAAGAAGAGCAAGAAAATGACCTATCTCTAAACTGAACTTATATGCCTATAGTATTACCATAATTGTTAGAAGGAGTCATCTCTTCACCTTTAGATTAAGCCCACCACCTCAATCTCACATTTCACTTTTCCCGCTTTTAGTCTCAGTAACTTAAGCAGCTTTGTTTCAGCCTCTCCTTCCCTCCCACAAAACTCCTCCCTTTTAGGAGCAGCCTGCCTGTCCTGACTTGACACAAGATGTTCAGCGGGAAATTTATTGGAACAAGTCTGATAAAAGATGTCACCTTATTTGACATCTCTTATTCTCCGAAGTCTGCATTGCAAAGACACAAAGAACAAAACCCCCTCCAAAACCTAAAGCCTTCACCAAATTGCCATAAAAGGAAAACCCTTGTTAATTTTGCCTCCCCCCCCCTTCCTCTACTCACCAACCCCATCTGCTGCCTTCTCCTTATCACCTTTTTCCTTTTCATGCATTTGTGTTCTTTTATGCTACTTCTCCTGCCTAAAAGATCTCATTTTATTTCCCTTTGTCTGCCCCTCAAGTCTCCCATTTCCCCACCTGTTTTCATCTGCAGCATGAATGTATTTGGCGCCAACAGTTGAAATATACTGGAAGGCACATAACAACAAAAACAACAACAAAAACAAGAATACTGAGTGCAGATTGCAGCATCTTTCCTGAAGATCTTGGCTTTGGGAATTTTCCAAAAGGGCACGTTTCTGAGCATAGCTTCTTATTTCACTTTGGAAACTTGTCCAAATTTGAAAGCCAGCTTGTCAGTTGGCACCAAGGGATAGTGAATGCAAGAAAGGGAATTCTGTTGAGCATGTGGGACTTCAGCCATTGGCTGCATGACATCTGTGCCTTCCATGGTGCTGCTACTAAGAATCATTGTTTGAAGTGTTTTACTTTCATTGTATCACTGAGATATACACACACATACATACATACACACACACGTATTTTCTATAGTAAAAATGAAATACAGTACAAGGCTGAGTTAACTTGACTGATTTTAAATGTGAACTCACAAGGACTCCCCCCATATTCTTCTTTGTTATGCTACACTGAACCTGTTCTCTAGACATAAAGACGGGAGGGAAAATGTTCCCTGCAGAAATGCAACATCATCAGTCCCTTCAGTAGTTATTCCTTCAATTTGAACATCCAGGATATTTGTTAATTGTAATCACACTGAGGTAGCATAATCCAAAATCCGTCATATGTTAAGGATTAGCAGAAGCAGTAGAAAACTCCATTACTAATGAGACTCAGTTGTGCCTGCTTAAGATGCGTATTCAGAATATCAAGACTTCCAAATATAAGCCAACTGTTTAAAGCCATATCTAACCACAGGTTCATTCAAATTCCATAATTATGTAACTGCTATGACTGCTCCTATAGTGTCTTGAGATTTGTTGTTTGGTAAAGTAATTAGACCTCTCTGGCTGTGAGTCTTAAAAGCTATTTTAAGTGTATTCATTGTATTTTAATCTGTTTTTACCACACTGTAACTATTGTTTTTTTAACTTTGTGCTTTTTAAACTTCTAAGTGTGGGATTGTTAGCGGCCTTGAGTCCCCACAGGGAGAAAGGCGGGGTGTAAAGAAAGATTATTATTATACTATATTATTATATAATTATAATGTCCCTCCCTGAACAGCAAATCCTAGGGTTTCCAGATTGTTTCCATGGCAGTTGAATTGGAATATATCACTATTATTGTGTAGTGTCAAAGTGGTCCAAAATGAATGAGGGTGGTAAATATCCTTAAGAGTCCTGCATTTGCTACATCAGTCTTACCTACCCAGCCATTTATACTTCCTCCAATGTCATAATTTAATCAGTTATTAACAGATAAGTCCCACCTGAGTAGACAAATACAAGCTTGAGGTAAGGTATGTAACACAAGTCTTCTTTCCACAAATAGATTTTCTTTCCAGAATCAGTGAATTTGATTATATCCCTGGTACAATCTGGCATCTGCTTTAGCCAAAAACTGCTTTAACTGTGACTATTGATCTATAACCCTCTTGTAAGGGTGATGTAGATCCTGGCAATCCAAGGAGGCCACTGCTGCAGAAGTAATAGGACAGATGTGCAAGAGCCATCTAAACAGTTTTCAGTAATGTTTTGGCACTACATAAAAGACCGATTCAAAGTGAATGGGAAATGAAATTGAAACTCCTCATACTGGTAATGCTGACCATGAGGAGATCTTACAAGTTCACCTGCGAAATGAGTCATAGCTTATAGCAGTGGTTCTCAACCTGTGGGTCCCCAGCTGTTTTGGCCTACAACTCCTATAAATCCCAGCCAGTTTACCAGCTGTTAGGATTTCTGGGAGTTGAAGACCAAAACATCTGGGGACCCACAGGTGGAGAACCACTGATTTATAGCAAATCCATCCACTCTTTAAAAAGAAGTGGGGAGAAACATAAAGAGCACAAATATCTGTGTAGAATGCATGGTTATCCCACAAAACTTATTCATTTGGAAGCAGCCATGAGGTCTGGGGAATAGATAGCAAGGCACTGGTTCTTGTATTTTAGTTGTTGTATTTATTTTACAAAGTTACACCATTCATCAAATGTGTATTACAAAAATAATATTTCTTGTGAAATCCCCATCCTTTCCTATCCTTTTGAGTAGCTCAAATTGTATTTCCAAATACATAATATTTTGCTTCTTGGACATGGAACTGGGGTCTTAATTTATTCTTAATATGGGGGGGGGGGGAGGGAGATAAAAATAATAGTTCGGATCAGTGAGAAAACTCTGTTCTTAGCTACAGTCTTGGGGTTCAGGCAGAGAAAGGGAGGGGACTGAGACCTCTGTCTCAAGGACCAGTATGAACAGTCAAAGTGGGGTAGGCTTTACTGAAAAAGGTGCACACTGCCAACGAATGAATATCTAGATCACCACCTTCATTAACAATTGGAAAGGAGGGGGAGTAGGTTGCTCAACGGTAGAGCACATCCTTTGCACACAGAAGGTCCCAGGTTCATTATTTATTACTATTTATTTACTGCATTTGTATATCGCCCTTCTCATCCTCGGGCGACTTGGGTTCAAACTTTGATATATCCAGGTAAGGACTCTGATGTGAAATGCTAGCAAGCTGCTACAAGATTAGTGTGGAAAATATTAAACTAGAAGGACCAATTGATTGATTTGGTATAAAGCAGCTTTCAGTGTTCTGGAAACGTTGGGTGAACAAATGACTGCAAATACATGTAACAGTGCAACACAAGGAGGTTTTTTGAAGTGGCATTTTGAAACCATGTTTTGTCTCAGAATTTCAATATAACTTTGCATATATATGTATTTTGTCTCCACTAAAGTGATAACAGATTCTGGAGCCAGCAAACACCCCACACCATCATTTCAGTTGGACTGGTAAGTGCTATCATAGTTGTTTTGGGGTCACTCCAAAATCAGATCTCTCAGCAAAGTTTTTTTTAGAACTGGGATTGCTACTCATTAAACCAGACTTCAATTTCCAACTTCATATAACACATGCATTTCCTTTCTGGCAAGTGGAAAGACACACCAGTTATCTTAAACAGAGAAAGGGCATTGGGCCTGTATATATTTTTGCCCCTTCTTGACTGATATCATAACTGAATAAATGAGGTGTTAGGTTGGTAAAGAACAGAAAGGACACACAGTTCGAAACATTTTCAGCCAGAAGAAGAAAGGACAGAACAGGCGAGACATGGTCCTGATTCACCAGTATAATCTGCAGACTGGCCTGTGGAAACATTAGGCCCTCAGTTGAGCTTATGGTGATTCAAAAACACCAAAGGCTTCTAGGCAGAATGGGAAATCCTATGGTGTCTGTGCCAGAACTCTAACAATGAGACATATACGGAGAAGTTTCTAAGATCCCTTGAGTTATCAGGCCACATGACACCTCCAATGACTCTGACCAAGAGGTACCAACCAGATGTCTGAGGGTCTAATCAAAGTTCACCCCCTACATCATGTTATGGCACACTTGGCCATGTTCTAGCAACTCCTTTGAAGTGCACGTGGGATGGTCTCCATCCATTTTGCTTGCATACTGTTTCCATCACTGGGCCATTCTTCGAACCCAGTTAATGCCTTGGCTGCCTTGGTAAGGTGATATCATATGCCAGAGGCTTAAGCTGCACACCTCTGAACTCTCTGTTTTCAGACAGGGGTTTACCACCTTGTGGACATCTTCTTTGCCGCTGTTTCACAACATTAAGTTCTTCAAAGCTCTCAAGATGCACAACCTGGAACAGCCCCCAGGATACAGCTCATTGAATCATTGGTGAGTGTATATAGATCCACCAGGCTCCAGCCTGGGTAGCCTTACAGCTCTGTTGTTTTCCTGGGTTCTACCAAGACTGTACTTAACATTCCCACTTGACACTCTTGGTCCTGAAGTTTCCTTGCAGACTGGGATGGGCTCTGGCACCTCTGATTCCCTCTCTGCCAGTTCTTGAGCAGAACCATCAAAACAGTTACAAAGACCAAAAGCATAGTGAGCAGGCCAAACACCAGCAGTAAAATGAGCTGCGACTGGCTCAGCCCCGAGTCCTGCTGGGTCACCACCTCTTTCACAGAGATGAGGAGCCCTCCCCCATTTGATTTCTCACTGTAGTTAGTGATTCTTTTCCCAGTAACTACAGTCCTTGCAGGATCAGACTGGGCTGTCCAAAGGTCAATGCTGGTCACAGCATTATCGTGGTCCTTGTCACCAGGCTCAAATGCAGTGACCCATGTTGGTTCTGGTGCAGGGAGCTCACAGGTCTTGCCAACAAAGCCCTCAGGGCATAAGCAATCAAAATCATTGATGCGGTCGTAACACTTGGCCCCATTTCTGCAAGGCTGGTTGGCACAGTCATCAATGTTGATAGTGCAGAAACGGCCTTCAAAGCCAGCCTGGCATTGGCAGGAGAAACGGTTCATGCCATCGAGGCAGGTGGCACCATTGGCACAGGGCTGCATCAGGCAGTCATCCACATCAATCTCGCAATGCGCACCAGTGAATCCGGCAAGGCACTTGCAGGTGTAGTTGCTAGCAAAGCCATTCTTATCCTGGCACAGCCCACCATTCTTGCATGGAAACCTGAAATGAGAGATCAAGCACAGGTTACAACATCCCTACTGACTGTGCTGTATTTGATGGGATAAAACTAGGCCCTCATTCCATGCAACTAAGATCTGCTATTAATTTCTATGTTTTACATTCATATTTTCAGAAAGCAATAATGTAAATAACTTTGCTCAGCAGGCCACATACAGACACACCCCTAACCACAATTGGTGTGGCCCACAGAGAAGTTTATCTTATTTATTTATGTATGTATTTATTTTACTATATTTATACCACGCTCTCTCTCACCCCGAAGGGGACTCTGAGTGGCTTACAAGTAGGCGACAATTCAATGTTGCATAAACAGACATAAAATAAACACATACAATTAACTCTCTCCTCAGGTGCACCTCCATCTATTTCTATTAGGATCTCTCACCCTGACTTCTCACATGGCCCTGTCTTCAGCTCGCAGTCCTTCCCATGGAATCCTTCAAGACACAGGCATGAATATTCCCCATCACGATCGTAGATGCACTGGGCTCCGTTCTGACATGGAGGCTGGTGCTCACAAATGTGCACATCTGAAAGGATAAAGGGATGCAAGTCAGTAAATGAAGATATTAATTGTGCATTTCTCATGCTAAAGCATAACACAAAGAAAGGAAACAGTAGTTTATTATTTTTATTTACAATGATAACAGATATTTTGCAATGAAAGGTATGAGAGAGGATATCCAGATGCAAAGAAGGACAGAGCTCTTGTACATAGCTTGGGAAAGTCACTACAACTTTCATGCTGAATATGCTAACTGGAGGCTGCAGGAGCTGGGATCTTAGAATTTCTAAATTCAGATCCTGAATAGCAAAACTGCAAGCTTCAGGTTTACATGTTCTCCAGATGTTTTGAACTTCAACTCCTAGAAATCCCAGCAGTCTTATCGGCTGTTAGGAATTGTGGGAGTTGAAGTCCAAAACACCCAGAGGACCAAAATTTGCTCATAGCTGATCTAGACTGACTGAAAAGGCACATGTTTAGTTTTAAAGAACATAGTTATTCCTGTTTTTGCAATATGTTATGACAGCAAGAAATTGAGGGGAAAGGCATATGTCCCTCACACAGAAAGGTAGCTTTCTATGAGCAAGTTGTTGTTGTTCATTCGTTCAGTCGTCTCCGACTCTTCGTGACCTCATGGACCAGCCTACGCCAGAGTTCCCTGTCGGCCGTTACCACCCCCAGCTCCCTCAAGGTCAGTCCAGTCACTTCAAGGATGCCATCCATCCATCTTGCCCTTGGTCGGCCCCTCTTCCTTTTGCCTTCCACTTTCCCCAGCATAATTGTCTTCTCTAGGCTTTCCTGTCTCCTCATGATGTGGCCAAAGTACTTCAACTTTGTCTCTAGTATCTTTCCCTCCAGTGAACAGCCGGGCTTTATTTCCTGGAGGATGGACTGGTTGGATCTTCTCGCAGTCCAAGGCACTCTCAGCACTTTCCTCCAACACCACAGCTCAAAAGCATCTTCCTTCGCTCAGCCTTCCCTAAGGTCCAGCTCTCACATCCGTAGGTTACTACAGGGAATACCATGGCTTTGACTAGGCGGATCTTTGTTGCCAGTCTGATGTCTCTACTCTTCACTATTTTATCGAGACTGGACATTGCTCTCCTCCCAAGAAGTAAGCGTCTTCTGATTTCCTGGCCACAATCTGCATCTGCAGTAATCTTTGCACCTAGAAATACAAAGTCTGTCACGGCCTCCACGGTTTCTCCCTCTATTTTCCAGTTGTCAATCATTCTTGTTGCCATAATCTTGGTTTTTTTGACGTTTAGCTGCAACCCGGCTTTTGCGCTTTCTTCTTTCACCTTGATTAGAAGGCTCCTCAGCTCCTCCTCGCTTTCGGCCATCAGAGTGGTGTCATCTGCATATCTGAGGTTGTTAATGTTTCTTCCAGCAATTTTCACCCCAGCTTTGCATTCATCCAGCCCCACACATCGCATGATGTGTTCTGCATACAAGTTAAAAAGGTTGGGTGAGAGTATGCAGCCTTGCCGTACGCCTTTCCCAATCTTGAACCAGTCTGTTGTTCCGTGGTCAGTTCTGACTGTTGCTACTTGGTCCTTGTACAGATTCCTCAGGAGAGAGACAAGGTGGCTTGGTATGCCCATCCCACCAAGAACTTGCCACAATTTATTATGATCCACACAGTCTAAACCCAGCTTGAACATCTGGCAACTCTCGTTCCATGTATTGTTGGAGTCTTCCTTGCAGGATCTTGAGCATTACCTTACTGGCATGAGAAATAAGGGCCACTGTACGGAAGTTGGAGCAGTCTTTCGCATTTCCCTTTTTTGGTATGGGGATATAAGTTGATTTTTTCCAGTCTGATGGCCATTCTTGTGTTTTCCATATTTGCTGGCAAATGGCATGCATCACCTTGACAGCATCATCTTTTAAGATTTTAAACAGTTCAGCTGGGATCCCATCATCTCCTGCTGCCTTGTTGTTAGCAATGCTTCTTAAGGCCCATTCAACCTCACTCCTCAGGATGTCTGGTTCTAATTCATTCACCACACCGTCAAAGCTATCCTCGATATTGTTATCCTTCCTATACAGATCTTCTGTATAGTCTCGCCACCTTCTCTTGATCTCTTCAGCTTCTGTTAGGTCCTTGCCATCTTTGTTTCTTATCATACCAATTTTTGCCTGAAATTTACCTCCAATGTTTCTAATTTTCTGGAAGAGGTCTCTTGTCCTTCCTATTCTGTTGTCTTCTTCCACTTCCATGCATTGCTTATTTAAAAATAGTTCCTTATCTCTTCTGGCTAACCTCTGGAATTGCGCATTTAACTGGGCCTATCTCCCCTTTTCACTGTTTCCTTTTGCTTTCCTCCTTTCTTGGGCTACTTCCAGTGTCTCAGCAGACAACCATTTTGCCTTCTTGGTTTTCTTTTTCTTTGGAACGTACTTTGTTGCCGCCTCCTGAACAATGTCGCGGACTTCTGTCCATAGTTCTTCTGGGACTCTGTTTACTAAATCTAGTCCTTCAAATCTGTTCTTCACTTCCACTGTATATTCGCTAGGAATGTTAGTGAGATCATATCTAACTGGTCTGTGTATTTTCCCTGATCTCTTTAGTTTTATTCTAAATTGGGCAAGAAGAAGTTCGTGATCTGAGCTACAGTCAGCCCCAGGTCTTGTTTTCACCGACTGGATGGATGTCCGCCACCTTTGGCTGCAAAGGATGTAGTCAATCTGATTTCGGTGTTGACCATCTGGTGAGGTCCATGTATAAAGCCGTCTTTTAGGTTGTTGGAAGAGAGTATTCGTTATACACAGCGAGTTTTCCTGGCAGAATTCTATCAGCCTGCGTCCTGCTTCATTTTGTTCTCCCAGACCATGCTTGCCTGTGATCCCAGTTGTCATTTGACTTCCCACCTTGGCATTCCAGTCTCCTGTAATGAAAATAATGTCTCTTTTTGGTGTATTATCCAGTAGGTCCTGCAGATCCTCATAGAACTGATCTACTTCTGCTTCTTCAGCAGCTGTGGTTGGGGCGTATATTTGGATCACTGTGATGTTGAAAGGCTTTCCTTGCACTCGAATTGAGATCATTCTGTCATTTTTTGGGTTGTATCCAAGCACCGCTTTAGTGAATTTCTTATTAATTATGAAGGCTACTCCATTTCTTCGATGTTCCTCTTGTCCACAGTAGTAGATCTGGTGGTCATCTGATGTGAAGTGGCCCATTCCAGTCCATTTCAGTTCGCTGACCCCCAGAATGTCTATCTTTAGTCTTGACATCTCACCAATAACAACATCCAATTTGCCCTGGCTCATAGATCTTACATTCCAGGTTCCTATGGTGTGTTGATCTTTAGAGCATCGGATTCGTCGTTCGCCTCCAGTACCGTCGGCCGCTAGCCTTCCTTTCGGCTTTGAGCTAGCTGCGTCATCACATCTGGGGCTAGTTGAACTTATCCTCTGCTCCTCCCCAGTAGCATTTTGGCCATCTTCCGACCTGGGGGTCCCATCTTCCAATGGCATACCGACATATCTCTGGTTGTACTGGTCCATTTAGTTTTCTTGGCAAGGATACTGGAGTGGTTTGCCATTGCCTTCCCCAGGGATCACGCTTGGTCTGACCTCTCTGCCACAACCGTCCCGTCTTGGGTGGCCCTTCACAGTTTCGCTCATGACATCATTGAGGTGCTCAAGCTCCAGCGCCCCGACAAGGCGGTGATCCTTTGCTGGAGATGAGCAAGTTACCCTGTAGAAATTCCAACCAATGTCTCGAATAGGGAAATGCCCAGAGCAATGGACATGACTGCCACTAAGCATCTCCCCCACAGAGTCGGGCCGAATGAGCAAGCTGGCACAAGTAATATTTGGTGCAGAATGTACTTTGGATTTTTGGGGTGAAGGTCAGGTCTTTGATGGCAGAAAATCAGAGCAAGTTTAATCAAACATGAGCTACAGAATCTTCATCTGTACTGGTGCAAAATGGGTAGACAGACTGCTCTCTGATGTCTATTTCACATGCCATATTGCAATGGTCCTTAAACAATTGAATCGGCTATCCGTTTGGTTTTAGTTCCAACTGGGATGTGATTATTTGTTCTTACCAAGAAAGCCATCAAACTAATGCCTATAAAAACAGACCCAGCCACTACCTCTATCTAAGAAGGATAGGGTTTTACCATCCTTGTGGGAGGCTTCTCTCATGTCCCCGCATGGGGAGCTGGAACTGACGAGGCGGCTCATCCGCACTCTCCCCGGATTCGAACCTCTGACCTGTCAGTCTTCAGTCCTGCCGACACAAGGGTTTAACCTATTGTGCCACCGGGGGCTCCATCAATGTAGATTATATTGAGCTATACAGACCTACAATCTAATGTCATGTGAGAAAGCTTCTTGTGAGACTTATTTATTTTGTGTCTTTTTCCTGAGCAGCCTTTACTCTTATTCAAGATTTTCCCAGTTTGAACCGGAATGACTTACCTTTGTCACAGAACTTGCCAGCCCAGCCATTTTGACAGATACATTGCCAGGGTTGGTGGCATGTTCCATGGATACAGCCCAGCATCCTCACACACTGCTCACAAGATACCCCATCCCAGCCTGGGTCACATCTGGAAAAGATGCAGAAAAACTGGGGTGAGAAGATCAAACACTAACACAACATACAAAGCAGGGTAAAGCAATGGTACAATTTCACAGAGCAGCGGATTTCCATTCAACCATTGTGATTATACTTCACAGGTTAGGTCTTCGGTGGCTGACCCACAGCAAAAGCAACGCAATGTTTTCATTAGTTTTAGGAGTCTGCCACTGACCAAAGAGGATCTAGAGGAGTGATTCCCAAATTTTAGTCCTCCAGGTGTTTTAAGTCCTCCACATACCACAGCCAGTTCTGGAAGATGAAGTCCAAAATATGTGGAAGCCCATTGATCAAGAGGTATGCAGCTGAAGTGAAAGAACTGCAATGTGACCTTGGCTTTTACTACTTCTTTCTCTATTTCAATAACATCTAAATTGTTCCCAAAGAGAATAGCTGTGTACGCGTATCAGGACCTTAAACCTGCAATTTTATATACACTTACAATTTTATATACACTTACTCTGCATACAACCGGACTTTTAAGAAAGACATACAACAGGCTATCTCCAATATGTAAAAGTGAACCAATGTGAACTGCAAAATATTTTTGTGTGAATGGAGAAAATACTGAATGGGAGAATAAAACGAACAGGTGACATTCAATGAAGTTTTTGAAGTTTTTCTGCTGATCGAATCAGCACAATTCATACCACTTCCTTTAAGTCCTCCTCCTGCTCTCACATGTTTTGCAGGATTTTGAGGGGAGTGGGAGTTACTGGGAAGAAGAAAGAGGATAAAAGTCCCATTGTGAGCAGGCTTCTACTTATGCAACATTACTTCTATCCAAATTAGTGGGAACTGTACTGTATTTGTTGCTGACTATTCCTTTAACTGAGGCTAAATTAGGTGCAAGCCCTGTGTTTACGTGGCAATTAACTATTCCATGCCAAAAAGGCTATCCCCAGGCTGTGTGGGTGTGGTTTTCTTTGAACGCCATCCATGGCAATACTAGTCTGCCACTCCCCTAGCTAGGTATTTTTTTCTATCAAGGAGAAAGGGAGAACTGCAGAGTCCTGCTATCCTGAAGGAATGCTGATGCACAGCCACCTCATGCTGCCACGCATGACTACAAGAGGAGCCACTGAAAACACACATATACTATTCACAGTGACAAATAGAAGCCACTGGTATAGATCATCATTACAATAATAAACGTATGCAGGTGTGCCTCGAGTGAAGAAGAACAAATATTCCTGGGCATTATTTCTTTTATGGAATTATTGATACCAAAGACAGAAATAGCAAGGAAAGAGTAATTATAAGTTCCTGCACCACATCTTCACCTATGAATCAACACAAGCCCTAAGCTCACCCGGGGAGGCCCTTCTCTCACTTCGGCCTCCGTCTCAGGTGCAGGTGGTGAGGATGAGGGAGAGGGCCTTCTCGGTGGTCCTCCCCCCCCCCCCCCCCGGCTCTAGAACTCTCTTCCTAGAGAGATCAGACTGTCACCTACCCTGTCCTCCTTCCGCAAGAACCTAAAAACATGGATGTTCTGTTGTGCCTTTGATTAGGCAGTTCCAAAGAATTGGCCCTTTAATACTCATGTTCTGGCACTTTAGCACGGCCCTCCACTCTACAATCCTGACATTATAAAGCCTAAGGACATTATTCTCCCATCTCTTCCACTGAATTTTTGCACTTTTCCTTAGCTCTATCTAGGAATTGCACAAACACAGAGCCCTCTAAACTCAGCACTTTTATTGCTCCCATGGTAATGTTCTTATGATGTTATGTTCTATTGTGATATGTTTCTATTTGGTGTTGTTTTGTTATATTTTATTGCATTACGTTTTAGCTCTGTGTTCTCTGGGCTTGTTCCTTTGTAAGCCACCCCAAGTCCCTTCAGGATATAAAAATAAAGTTATTATATTATTATTAAAAATGAATAGTTAAATATGATTTTTTTAAAATGTAAACACCATGCATGGGAAATGAAACAACTAGGTCACGTAAGCCTTGGCATAAGGGAACAAAAATTCATGGGCCCTTGTGTATTTGTGTGCAGTTTTTGCGTTGTCATTTTATCCAGATGCATGGAATAAACAAAAAGCAAAAATGTAGGAAAGATACCTTCACAATCACTGCAGGCTCTCCTTGCTCCTGGGATAGTATGGCAGAGGACAGACAAAGTTCATAGGTGACATGTTCCCTGTTCTTCCTCATAGCTGTGGGTCAGGGTCTACAACCTCTACCAACATCTCTCCCCTTGCTAAAGGGCTCATGGTCTACTTGTTCCACGTAGACCAGGAGCCCAACTCAGGATGCTCCTGGCTTTCTCCATGTGGTTTTTCACCTGCTTGCCCCAGGCATGTTCCCATCACCATGTAAGCTCCATGAGAGATGATTATGCAATAGGCAAAATATTCCTAACATGCACAGGCAGTGTTTACAAACTATGATGGTCTTTTTTACCTGAGCTGGCTCATTAAGAAGGCAAATCCTTGTAACCTGGATCCGTGAGTCCTCCATGTTACTCAGTCATGACCTACATATCCTATTGTTCCTCAGTTATTCACAGTAGATTCCAACTGCCATTCTGCCAGTACCTTCACTGAGTCACCCTGAACAAGCTATATTCTTCCAGACAAGCCTATACCCCAGAGGTAACGTAGAACTGCAAAGCATACGTTGGGAAATGCTATAAACAAAAACCCAATCTTCTTCCCCGGGCCAAAATGTGCATATGGAACAGGATTGTGCAAAATAACCTCACTTGGATACAACAGTGGTTAACAGAAAGTTGCTTGGCAAGTTATTATCTCTGTGTCAAGATGTAACATAGCTCTTTTTTTAATTGTAAGATTACAAATGATTACAACACAGGAAAAAGGAATGGATCATGCCCATGTCACCACCAACATTGTTGATCCTAGCTCTCCATGGAGCTCTATCAGAACTCCCGGCTATCACCTGTCACATCTATGAAGTCAGAATAAGGGACCTGTGCCCCCTTCCTTTTTGCTGATTGCATGGGATTCGAGGCACTGCGATGGCTACGGGTTCGGCTGGAACTCTGCTTCAGGCTAGGAGCTACTGCAGCAGTGACATGATGGAGAAGAAATGCAGGTACCCCTGGACTATTTAGAGAACAGTGCCAGATCTAGAACTGCTCTGAAGCATATCAAAACAATCTTAACAGATTAGGGAGATGGGCCAAAACTAACAAAATGAAGTTCATCAAGGACAAATGAAAGATACTCCGCTTAGGCAGAAAAAAATGAAATGCAAAGATACAGAATGGGGGGATGCCTGGCTCAATAGCAGTACATGTGAAAAAGATATTGGAGTCCTCATGGACAACAAGTTAAACATGAACCAACAATGTCAGGCGGCAGCAAAAAAAAAAGCCAATGGGATTTTGGCCTGCATAAATAGGAGTATAGTGTCTAGATGCAGGAAGTCATGCTACCCCTCAATTCTGCTTTGGTCAGACCACCTGGAATACTGTGTCCAATTCTGGGCACCACAATTCAAGAGAGATGTTAACAAGCTGGAATGCGTCCAAAGGAGGGCGACTAAAGTGATCAAGGGTCTAGAGAACAAATCCTATGAGAAGTGGCTTAAAGAGCTGGGCATGTTTAGCCTGCAGAAGAGAAGACTGAGAGGAGACATGATGGCCATGTATAAATATGTGAGGGGAAGTTATGAGGAGGAGGGAGCAAGCTTGTTTTCTGTTGCCATGGAGACTGGGATGCAGATCAATAGCTTCAAACTACAGGAAAGGAGATTCCACCTGAACATTAGGAAGAACTTCCTAACTGTGAGAGGTGTTCAGCAGTGGAACTCTCTGCCCCAAAGTGTGGCGGGGGCTCCTTCTTTGAGGGATTTTAAACAGAGGCTGGATGGTCATCTGTCAGGGGTGCTTTGAATGCGATTTCCTGCTTCTTGGCAGGGGGTTAGACTAGATGGCCCACGAGGTCTCTTCCATCTCTACAATTCTATGATTCTATCAGGTTAAACTGCCCAGTGAAGAGAGCCCCAAGTTTATTTCCTCAGATGCCTAGGAATGTTGTATCAATACACTGTAATACACACATTTTTTCATAGGCAGATTTCTCAGTATAGTAGATATGAGCCAGTAGTAGACTTTGTACTGCAGAACTGGAGTTATTAGGTACTGAATCTGGTCAAGCTTGGCACAGAATGTTGCAATAACATAATGATTCAATAGCTTTCTTATTCAACAACATTTCAATACTGCTTTACCTGCATTTGCCATCTTTTTCACAGCTGCCATGAGCCAAATTACAATGGTCACTACAGTCATCACCTGCAAAACAACACAGAGAGCAGGAATTAATACATAAGGAATATTTCATAACTTAAATCAGACTGAACTGAACAAGAGTAGCACATCACTTTTCATAGGTTAGGTTACTTGTTTGGATAGATTTCACCACACAAAACACACTAAGCCTCCTGTTTCAAGACTATGTATGTCTACTATTCTCCTTGTTGTTGTTGTGTGTTTTCTGGCATATGATAACCCTAAAGTTAACCTATAATGGGTTTGTTTTTTGTTTTTTTGCAATTTTTGTTCAGGCCAGCTCACCCTTGCCTTCCTTGGAGGCTAAGAGAGTATCACTTGCCCAAGGTCACCCAGCAGGTTTCTATGACAGAGCAGGTCATACCCTGGTCTCCATAGTTGAGCCGAAAGGAGAGGCCAAAAAAAACATATTATCATCATCATCATCATCATCGCCACCACCATCATAGTCATGAGTTACCGACTGCACCACATTGACTCTCTATAGAGATGGGAAACTATGGCTTGTAGACGCCATTCAGTCCTCAGAGCCTCTTTGATCAAGAATCTAAATACTGTCTTTGATCAAGAATCAATGCATTTTATTTTGCAACATGGAAAATGCTCTTCTCTTTCCATTACTCTCCCCTCATTTTCAATAAACGGTAGTTTTTAAGTACAAACTTGCTAATAAGTTAAAGATGATGCAAGATCTTAGCATACAAATCTACAGAACAGTCCTTTTCTGGAAAAAAAATCTGGAATACAAGCAGATCAGATAAAAGAATACAACAAATAATAATGAAATTATGCAAACCAACATTTTAAAAAGCAGCTAGATTACTACAGATGAGCAGATGAGCAATATACTACTTTTTATCCTTATTTCTGAACGTATCTTCTATGAGCCTACAAGAGCTTTAAGATGGGCTGGGGAGGTCCTGCTCTCTGTCCCAACCTCCTCGCAAATGTGATTGGTTGGGATGAGAGACAGGGCCTTCTCAGTAGTGGCCCCTTGGCTATGGCACTCCCTCCCCAGTCACATCAGTTAGGCCCCATCCCTCCTGGTTTTTAGAAAGAGACTTAAGACCTGGCTTTTTATGCAAGTAGTGTTGTAACTCAGCCAGCCGAAGATGATGCGGAGGGGTTTGATATAATGCAGACAGCTGAGGATGTTAACGAAGGGTCTGGGGAGTGCAGGACCTGTGTTCAGACAGGGGATTTTGGAACAGAAATGCAATTCCCCGGTTGGGAGAATGGAGGACTCTCTCTGTGAAAATGAAACTGTTTTGCAGGATGACAGGCTGGAAGAGAGATTAGATAGAGAAGCAAGACTGCTTCTGCATGGGAAGAATTTTCATCTGTGAAATGTTGGAAAGTTGCATTTTAACTTAAATAACCCATCCAGGTCACGATGAAACTGGTGAGATTGGTTCCCTGATGCACAGAGCTTGGAAAAGGCCATGCTGAGTGGCGGATTTTATTTTGTGACAACTGTCCCTCATACAAAAGACATAGGCACCTATAGAAACCTCACTCCACCCTTCACAAACACATCTCTTTCTTCCACCACCTCTGTAAGTAATACTTCTTGGGAAAGGACTCCACCCCTGCTTCAAGGTGTCTGAGGGGAAAAGAGAGAACTAATCAACGCTGTAATATTTTAATTTAAAAAGCTGACGTGGCAATGATGAAGCTGTCAAGAATTCTTGCCCCCTCTCCTGCCTATCTGCAATGAATGTAGAGAAGTTCTATTAAAGTTAGCTTAAACTAACAGTAGGTTTCTTTGTAAACAAACCTCATAGCAGACAAAACTGTGTATGTATGGGGAGGAAGTTGTTAATCATAATGACAGAGGAGAGACAGGATCACACACCATCACAAGCCACATTAGCAAATACTAAGTTGGGCAATAACGCTCTAATCTGTTCACACCTGAAACCCTTTTTTGGCTTTTTCAGTGGAAACTTTAAAAATTACTACAAGCCAGTGTTTAAAGTAGACTAAATTGACAACCGGAAAACCACAAGAGTGTAAACGTTTAGGAAGAAACGGAGCATCTACATGGTAGACTTAATGGAGTTTGACACCACATTAACTGCCTTGGCTTAATGCTATGGAGTCGGAGAGGCACCAGAACTCCTTGGGAAGAAGGCTTGTAATAGTATCATTTCCATGATTTCATAGTGTTGAACTGTGGCAGTTAAAGTGCTGTCAAACTGCATTATTTTTACAGTCTAGTTCCAGCCAAAGTCATCCGCATTCTCAGGAATAATTGAGTCATTTGGTACCATTTTAATTGCCATGGCATAACTCATGAAAGTACTTAGAATTCTGGATTCCCCTTGAAAGTCAGCACTAGAATTCTCTTACCCAGAATTTTAAGTTATTGTTCACCAAATTAAAGTAATATTGTGTAAGATGGAATTATGGCATTGAGCAAGTGATCCAAAAGGAATATCCACTTGCCAACACAGGAATTTTAATACAAAGAGTGGCTGTCTCTCATGGTGATATTATAATAATAATAATCACATTAACCGTTGACATCATCTTAAATTTTATTTGTTATCGCCTCCCATCACTGCTCAAGGCAGGTTAGATAACTCAAATAATACACAATGCCATTAAAATACATAGAACAAAGAGTCAAATACAATACTAATAGAATGTAAATTTAAAATTCATTTTAAAAATTGGATTGAACAAGAATGGCTACATCAACAATTGAAAGAATAGTAAAGGTAAAGGTTTCCTCTTGACATTAAGTCTAGTTGAGTCAGACTCTGGGGGGTGGTGATCATCTCAATTTCTAAGCCGAAAAGCCAGCGTTGTCCATAGACACCTCCAAGGTCATGTGGCCAGCATGACTGCCTGGAGTGCTGTTAACTTCCTGCCTAAGCGGTACCTATTGATCTAGTCACATTTTGCACGTTTTCGAAGTGCTAGATTGGCAGAAACTGGGGCTAACAATGGGAGCTCACCCCATCCCACAGATTCAAACCACCAACCTTCCACTCAGCAAGTTCTGCTGCTTAGCGGTTTAGCCCGCTGCGCCACTGTGGCCACTAATGAAAAGAATACCATGGAAATACACCAAGACTGTTCCATCTTCCCTCAACCTCCGCTGAAAGGTGGAAACTGGAGACGGAAGCAAAAGCTGCCTGCTGTGCAGTCTATCAATTAGGCACAGATACCTATATTGCGATATAACAAAAATGGTATCAATAAAAATAGACAATACAGAAACAACTGTACCCAGGATTACTTGTTGTTGTGTTATGTATATATACCAGACATTTGGACTTTTCTCCTTTTGATACTTATGTAGGTTATGTTTCAGGAGTTACAGTATAATAATAAGTTAGTACCCAGTTGGGGCTGTAAAGAAAGACTACAAAATTGTTTCTGTATTGCTGTGTAGCCTACCCAAGACAGAATATAGCCACCTGCCCATTTATTTGCGGGTCAGACTTTTGAGGATTTGGTTGTTCATAGATCTGATAAATGTGTTTCCCATAGGAATCTTCAGGTCCTCCAATGCAACTCTATGGTCAACTTCTGCCGGAAATTGTGTTGGAGAACCTAGAAATTCTTATGGCTGTGTTCACTCAGTTTAAAAAAATTACAGGTTTTTAAAATGGGAGTTTTCCCCGTTTTCACATAAGCCCCAAACCCAGTGAAAGTAGAGGGCCCACTGCAAACACCACAAAACAATTATAGCTGCAGAGCAATCTAGAAACTGAAGTAGAGTTCTATGCCTTTACTGTGCAGGCCTCCGGTGGCGCAATGGGTTAAACCTGTGTGCTGGCAGGACAACCAACAGGTCGGAGGTTTGAATCCGAGGACAGCACAGAGGAGCTCCTTCTGTCAACTCCAGTTCCCCATGCAGGGACATGAGAGAAGCCTCCCACAAGGATGGTAAAACATCAAAACATCCAGCCATCCCCTGGGCAATGTCCTTGCAGACGTCCAATTTCCGCACACCAGAAGTGACTTGCAGTTTCTCAAGTCTCTCCTGACACAAACACACACACACAAAACCCAGGATTTCCAGCCCTCGGTCCCATGCCTTAAAGTGAAAAACTGTTCCAAAGGATTGATTTCTCTTTAATTATGTAAATGCCCCCAGTATTGTAACTGAGCCCAGATCTAGTGCTATTTTCTGTCTCTTTCTTTTCCTCTGTTCTTCTTCTCAAGCCTGCTTTCTCATCACTTTTGTCCTTTTCTCTATACTCAGAACACATGAATATTCTCCTGCTTGGCCCACTTACTTCTTCCTCTCTGTTTCATCACAAAGTGGTGTGCAAGGAGAAATGATGGGGATCTAGGTCATATCATTATAGGCATACTTATATACAGTACATTTCATATCACTTCACTTGCTAAAGAATGAGTTTCCCTTCAGAATTCTTGTAAGTTTAATGGGGATGCAAGAGTTTACTAATATAGATTCCTGGGGCCCTTCCAGACAGGCCCTAGATCCCAGGATCTGATACCAAATTTCCTATTTATCCCAGATTATCTAGCAATGCAAATTCATATAATCCAGTATAAAGCAGAAAACCTGGGATTAGATACTAAGTTATATGGCCTGTCTGAAAGGGCCCCTGGACCACTTTCACTGAACAAGAGCTCCCAAAGGCAATTATTAGGGGAAACAAATAATTCCCGGGAAGAATATTAGCATAGTAGAAGACTGAGATGTAGATATATATTTGATATACAAATGCAAATTGCTCTTAAATTTGTACAAATAAAATGAGTTAAACTTGTTCAACAAGGCACAATAATTCTCCTGTATTTACACCTCTTAATAAAGTGTTTCTCAACCTCGGTATCGGGGCCACTGGGAGGGGTCGCGAGGGGGTTTCAGAGTGGTCACCATAGACCATCAGAAAATATATATTTCTGATGGTCTTAGGAACCCCTTTGGCAGAGAAGTATGAAGATCTCTCTGTCTGTCCTTCGCTTTCTTTTTGGAGACAGATGGCGAATCCTCTGACCAAAAGCCCTCCTCTGCTGTGATTGGCTGGCCTCTCAGCCAAGGGGAGGGCTATTTCTGAGACTCCAAGTGGGGAGGGGAGAGCAGGCATGCTTGGTGCATGACAGCATGGTGCGCATGTGCAGGCAAGGGAGAGCATGCAAGGTTGAAGAGAAGGTCGCACCAACGAGTCCCTTCAAGGTAAGGGGGTTCTGTGTGAGAAGTTTGACCCAATTCTATCATTGGTGGGGTTCAGAATCTCTTTGATTGTAGGTCAACTATAAATCCCAGCAACTACAATTCCCAAATGTCAAGTCTATTTTTCCCAAACTCTACCAGTGTTCACATTCTGGGCATATTTTCGTGCCAAGTTTGATCTAGATCCATCATTGTTTGAGTCCACAGTGCTCTCTGGATGTAGCTGAACTACAACTCCAAAATTGAAGATCAATGCCCACCAAACCCTTCCAGTATTTTCTGTTGGTCATGGGAGTTCTCTGTTGAACCAAGTTTGGTTCAATTTCATCATTGGTAGAGTTCAGAATGCTCTTTGAGTGTAGGTTAACTATAAATCCCAGCAACTACACCTCTCAAATGACAAAATCAACCCCCTCTCCCCAACCCACCAGTATTCAAATTTGAACATATCAGATATTTGTGCCAAATTTGGTCCAGTGAATGAAAATACCTCCTGCATATCAGATATTTACATTACAATTCATAGCAGTAGCAAAATTATGTTATGAAGTAGCAACAAAAATAATTTTATGGTTGGAGGTCACCATAATCTGAGGAACTGCATTAAGGGGTTGCAGCATTAGGAAGGTTGAGAAACACTGTCTTAATATAACAGTTACTACACAGTACATTTATACATATACTGCTTGTTTTGTTTTGAATTGCTCAACGAGTACAGTGAATTGTGCAATCATTTTTGTCTAATTTACTATTTTAAAAGAGCATCACATGTGGATATCTGGATTGTGGAACAAGAAAGGGGGTTAACCCTCTTGTTCTACTAACAAAAACTTTCTCCCAACGCTGCTATTTGCCATTGGGAGGAAAACTGAAATCCAAATAGTTGCATCCCTTTAAGAGCAAGGAACAGTTGGAGGAAGCTTGTGTAGTTTTAGCCAGGGATCTGATGTAGAGAGAGAGAGAAAGGAAAGGCGAAGCTGGAAATTTTACTTTTTGAACAATCCCCCAATTAGCATGGCCATGCTCACATTGTCCGGCAGATGCTGTGGTCCAAAGAAAGTAAAATTCTCAAATGATGAAAAATTTTGAAAGCCCATCTAGAACTTTGCTAGTTCTTCCAACGTGACTCTATGGTGACTTCCAGAGGAAACATTCCACAGAATTGCCTGGAGGTCCCAGAAAATTCCTAACAAGGACTTACTCTCAGATGCAGGGATCATACTGCCTATGGCTATAGATCAAGGGTATCAAACTCATTTTGATCAAGGCCACGTCAGCCTTAAGGTCGCCTTCAAAAGTCTGTTGAATCCATGGATGGAGAATCCATGGACACAGAGGGTCAACTATAATTTTTTTACATAGTGGTTCCTTTTCCTTATTTTTTACCCAGTTCAGACCCCCATGCTATTGAATAGCAACTTCGATAACTTTTGATTATCTGTCATGTGAATTGGGGATAATGGGGATTACAACCCAACAGCACTTGTGGCTCGAAGGTTGGAGGAAGGTTAAAGGACATTTTAAAGTCAGACATCATATCTGCAAGCCTCATATCTAAATTCAAACCCCACTATTCTGACTAAGCAGAACACACTGCAGACTTCCAGATGTTACTGTATCACAACTCCCATCACTTCTAACAGTGAGGAACACAGGAGTTGTTGTTCAGCATTTGGAGGGCCACATAAAATGACATGACAGGTTGGATTGGCCTGTGAGCCTTGAGTTTTACACATGTGCTATAGATCAATAAAAGTGGTGAGACACTTAGCATTTTATCTAGTTTGGCCCTGAGGCATGGCTTCCACTGGGGAGAATTTAAGATTTTTCACAGAATGTCCAGCAGATGTCACTGCATGCCCAAAAACACAGGTGGGGGTCAGTGAAGGCGAGCTAGGACCAATATACCTATTAAAGTTTGGCAGTGCATTGTTACACATTAACTGCGTTTCTTCCTTTAAACCAAAGAAGCCTCCACAGCCCCCATTTCTGTGCAGAAAACATCATGACGGAAGGGATACCTTTCCCAATATTTTCCCACTAAAGAGTCCCCCTCCAGGTGCTTTTCCACTGGTATAATAACAACAATAAATAAAACTTTATTTATACCTCGCCACCATCTCCATAGGTACATGGGGTGGCTTACAAATTAGCACACAATGGTGCCAAACAACACATAAAAGACAATATACAGCATATAAAATCAATAACACATTTACATAAAACCAGACATTAGCAAAAGCAGTCACTATTAATCAGAACCAGAAAAATGTGGCAATAGCCATTGATGAAAAGATCCATATAATCCATATAATCAATGTAGCAGCCCAGCTGTATACCCCTCAAAATGCAGATATAAAGTGCGAATGTAACTGGCATTCAGTCTGGCTACTTACTATCTTAAATGTTACCAAAGGCCTGCTGAAAAATAAAACAAGTTTTAACTCTTTCTGAAAGTGTGTAATAAAAGGGTAAAGGAAAGGAAGCAAGTGCTGGGTATTTTGGATAGAAAACAAAAGGGGGTGGACATGAAGTTAAGTAACTCTATTTTTCCACTTTTGAAGGAATGAAACACAACATTGAGTGAAACATGCAGCCAGCATTTAACATGTAATTCAGCACTCAGAATAATCCAGGAGCAACTAGCTATGTGCAATTAGCTGGCAACTAACTATGTGCAACTAGCTGGCAAAGCTGTGAGACAAGCAATAGCACTGTCTTTTCATATAGCCTTTTGGGTAAGTATCTCTCTGATGACTCAAGAAATGTGCCATACAAATCCCTTTATTTTGATTGCCATAACCTCTGTGCATAATCAAGGAATCCTGTTGGCAGCATGCAAACCACTATGATTAAAACCCACCCGGGGTCTTATACTGGATTGCCTGGTGCGTGCCTGTGCGTGCATCCAAGCATGCACACATAGGCACACACGCGCACACACAGAGCAGCTTTGCCCTACTCAAGTCATGCAGCAATAGAGAGAAAGCAATCATTCTGATACACAAAAAGGGAAGCATCCAGCTCTGTTAATTTGTCAGACCGGGAGAGGAAGATTACGAACCATTTTTGGCTTTCTTCTCGCAAGCATGCTGAACAATCTAATCAAGACACCCACATACTGCAGTATTTAAACATAAATTAAATAGACCATAAATAGACCTTTAAGATTTTATATTTCTTCAATAGGAAAGAAAGAAAGTTGGGTGGAGAGACAAAGAACCTTTTGTGATAGATTTTTAATTCCACTTTAGCTCTCATGTTATTTCCTATGGAATCCTGGGATTTATAGTTTGGGGTACTAGAAATCACAGTCATTAAGAGCTCTAGCTCAACATTTGGCCCTCCAGATGTCTGGAATGTCAACTCCAACAATGTCCAAGGATTCTGGGAATTGAAGTCCCAAACATTTAGAAGACCAATGATTGGGCAACTCTGCTCTATTGCCTCACCACACTACAAACTTCAGGATTCCACATTGCAATGACAGTGAAAGTGGAATCATAGTTTTATCATTGTTTAGTGTTAAAGGGCCCTTTCATACTACATTTTTTATTATTGCTCCATTTTTAAGAATTCTGGAATTTTTAGTTTAGTGATATATTTAGAAGGCCCTCAAGTAGCCCAAAAAGAAAGGGACTGAAGGTTACATTAGTTTAATCCTGTACCATTGGTAAGCACTTAGAATACCTTGGGAAATGTAGTACAGGAGACTGGACTACAGCTTTTTATGAGAGAATTCCAGTTACTTAATCAAGCTGCATATCCATGGATTCCTTGGGACAGACCCAAGACAGTGTAAGAGGCTAATATAATAGTGTAATGCAGATACATCCAAAATTTTGAATGTTTGTTAGAATGGGGAGGGGAGTAACATTGTAGGGCCTCTTCAACTTGGCATAGTGTAACGTCTTGACATGTCTTAATCCACCCCTGGATACAGATACTGCTTAATGATTTATTTGGCACTTAAAGAATGGGGAAGAAAATGGAACTAGTCACTTGCCATGAGTTCATGAGAGGCCCCTGAATACACCATGGTACATGAGTCATTGCTTCTTTTCTTGCGATAAGACTTTGTGCACACAAGCAAACATTTCACTAATCCTCACCTTGAGCAAAATGGTGATGGGCCACCAGGATCCAAAGCAAGGACATGAGCTGAAGACAGAAGCTCCTGAGCATGGTCAGTGTGGCCCCACCGAGAGAGTCACCTATAAGAACACAAAGGCAAAGTTAGACCAATACTTTGTAAGCACCTTGCAGGGCTACCATGGAACTTCAAATTCCAAGCAGATTTATTACTATGAATAATAATAATAATAATAATAATAATAATAATAATAATAATAATAACAGCTTTTAAATACCCCGCCTCCATCTCCTCGAAGGGACTTGGGGAAGCTTACAAAGGGACAAGCCCAAAGAGCACAGAATTAAAAACGTAACACAATAAGTATTTATAAAAAGAAGGAACATTGAACCAAAAGGTATTTCAAGCTCTCACGTTTCCCTTTTTTGGGTTAGATATATAGATGCTGTTTGACATCAACACCAATCAACAATTGCCATCTGCTGTGCCAACTAGGACAGAGTGAAACTACAGGATAACAACAGGTACATTCTTTATCTAGAACAGTGCTTACCAACCTTTTCTTGACCAGAGGCCACTCACCAACATAAGTATGAAAAAGGTTACGAATCATTTTTTGATCAACTGTAGATTTGGTTTGGTTATTTGAGGTGCTGATTCAGAAAACTGCACTGGGTAGACCACATCAGCTCTAGTTTCTGATACAGAACATATGCCATCTAGTAGTCACCATCTGCTCGCCCACAGAAAACCATATTTAATAATCTTGAGCTGATGTTATCCAATGCAATTTTCTGAATTAGCATCCTAAATAACCCCAGGAACAGGACTAAAAATGAAGACACCTAGGCACCCCTGCTTCCAGGTGCCACATGGAACAGTTTTGCTCAGGGGGAGGAAGGAGGAGGAGGAGAAGCAGCAGTCAGGAGGCTTGTTGTTGTGCCTTTCATGGGTAGTCAGTCTTTCCCTGCCTAACATCCCCATTGCCTCGGCACCATTAAGAGGATTTCACAAGACGTTGCACGTTGCAACTGTGTAGTAACGGTAAGGCCGCGGAACATATTTTAGTTCTTGTGGACCACTGGTGGTCCATGGACCACAGGTTGAGAACCACTGATCTAGAATTAGGAGCCAGAACTGTCAGTCCCCATCCCACTGCTCATGTGATCCTTTCTTCACCCTTTTTAGCACGGAGATCATATCACATTTTCCATAAGCTACCTTGAAACCGTCATCAGGAGCACTCTGTAGGAATATGGAATGAATTTTGGGGGTGGGCACTGGAAACTCACCAGTCTCAATACAGCAATTTAGTTACACCTCTTCCTATTGCTTTGTATATTCTGTAGCAACTTCCATCTTTTAACTGTTCTTTTGAAGCAATACTACAATTTCTTAAAAGGGTTGGATCCCTCTCACTTTCCTGTCACGTGTACCTGTCCTACTATCGTAGACATTTTAAGATTTCTAATTGCTTAGAAAACAGCTTTCTAGCTCTGGTCTCTTGTAATCTACAGGCCAACACTATTTCTTCAGGATCCCAAACAGAAATCTTTCCCAGCACCTGGGGACTGAACCTGGGACCTTCTTCATGGACTACATGTGCTTCACAACTCAATTTTGATGCATTCTCTTCCCAAGCAATAATCCCAAACAATATATATGGAGCTAATTTACAGTAATCTTGAAAGGTGGGCTAGGCTGAAAGAAGGCACCCAGCCCAGTGCCTCCAAGGCAACTTCTGCCAAAGATGGTATTTATTTATTTAATTAATTAATTGATTTATATCCCACTTTTTTCTCAGTATCTAAGGGGACTTCCAGAAAGCACTAAATCACAGGTTTTAAGCAGGGGCAAAAAAATCCCAGGACTTCTGAAGAGGTCTGCATACAGACCTGTTGGTCCTGGTATTTCTGCCTGTTGTCCAGACTTGATGCTTTGTTGTGAGATTTAGAGGCTCCCAAGATAACCACAGCAGGACTTCCACCAGAAACTTCAGTGGGTTGTTTTTTTTAAAAAACCTCAAGATACAGATATGCGGAGAATCACAACAGCAAATCACTGCAAAAGTTCTGTTCTTTGTCCTGGCCAGAGAAAATGTGCCCTCCACACATTTAATGAAGTTTCTGCCACACAAAGAAAGTTTTTTTCCTTCTACTCAAGTATCATTTTCTTTTTAGGAACCGACCAATCAGAAACAAACATCTAAAACCCGAGAACAAGCTCAGATTTTTAAAAAATCCCATGATTTCTGATTGCAGGGACATATAGACATGTGAAGATCTGCATATTCGGCTTAAAACTGCAATATTCCTGCACCTGGAAATCTCGCAGTTTTGGCCTTTTGGAGTTATTGCTTCCACATTTACAAGGAACAGCATCTGGCTACCCTCCTGTTTGCTGCAGAAGCTCCTGAGATAAAGGTACTGTCTGGACAGACCCTAAATCAAAGCAGCTACACATATAGTCTATCTTTCCTTCAGTCAGCTTAGAGCAGCATACCTGGCTCTCTTCCTCCTCACATTGCCCTGTGAATGTCAGGTTGACTGAAACAAGGTTATCTGGTGAGATTCTTGGCTCAATGGGCATCCAGACTGGATGTTGTTTGTATATTAATCTCCCAGCTATGCAGAAAAAAGTGGGGTGGGTGGGATCCAGGTAGTATGGCTGAATTAGAGCAGGGGGCGGTGGTGGTGCAGTGGATTAAAATCCCTGTGCTGCTAAACTGCTAACCTGGTTTGGCAGTTTGAATCCACAAGACCAGGTGAGCTCTCGTCTGTCAGCTCCCTCTCCTGCCAAACTAGCAGTTTGAAAACATGCATATCTGAGTAGATAAATAGGTACCACTTTTGTGGGAAACAGCAAAGAGACACTCCAAGCAATCTTGCCAGTCACACAACCAGGAAGTGACAATACAGACTCCTTGGTTTGAAAATGGAGAAAAGCACCTCCCCAGAGCCAGAGATAAGCCAGAGCCAGAGCCTCCAGAAGCCATAAATGAAAGGAGAAGCCTCTGTGTGTCTCATTGTATATGATTGTAAAGGAACTGAATGTTTGCCTATGTATGTAAATGCTATAATCTACTCTTGAGTCCCATAGGGGAGAAGGGCGAAATATAAATAAAGTGTATTATTATTATTATTATTATTATTATTATTATTATGTGTAAGAGTTGTCCCAAACTTTTGGTCAGAAAGTAACATATAGCCAGTTGCCATATTTTTACACTTCTCCCAATGCCGCAATACTGACAGCCCTCCACATTAACAGGGGCTAAGGGCACAGTACCTCCATGAAAGTGAAAAGGTGCAAATAATATTTTTTATTTGCAGTTTTTCACTTTCATTGAGATCCTGTGCCCTTAACACTTGAGAAACTGACCACAGAACCACATTAGAATATCTAGAGATTTTTATAGAGGTGTTCTCTCTAGAAATCTCCAGATCCTCCAACATCACTGCATTAAGCTGACCACAGAGTCACACTGGAGAACCTAGAGATTCAGGGAGAGAATATTTTTAATCAAATTTGCAAAAGTTAAAACCAAAATTGTGGAAATGAAACTGTACACCTGTATGCTCATCTATAAAACAGACATGAGTTTGGCACCTATTTCCCTTGAGCTGTATCCTTTGTAAGGCAAAAGAAGGCAGATTTGTGAGTTAGCAGATGTAAAGGGACAGAGAGCAATAAGCATACAACCTTCCCTGAGACCCCCATGTCAACTTCATGCCATCATTTGCTATGGAGGCCATTGTGATGACATCAGTGCCGAAGTTAGATTCTACTGCCAATACATGGAATAGAGACAGCAATAGGGATCCTTCTCTCCAAACAGCAAGATGTCTTGGGCTAGTACTGATTCCCTCTTACAGAATATTTATATTTATCATCCAATAAAAAATCCAAAGATTAAATATGAACATCACAAGATGACAACCAATGTATGCAATATGAACACAAGAGGTGCCATTTGTGTAAAAGGAGAATTAATGCTATTTCACACCACTTTAACTACCATGGCTCAAGTCGAATTCTCTGCTCAGTGCAAGATCTACACCTAAAGTATCCCCCACTGCGTAGCTGTCCAGCCTCCTTTTGAAGGCGTCCAAAGAAGAGCTATAAGGAAAGATTCTAATTGTGTCTGATGATTAAAAGCTGTTGTTTTTATTAGTCTCTATAGAATTCTACTCCGGTTCATCTATGGGTAAGTGTACTCTACAGCTTCCCTAACATCCCATTGCAATTCCAATGGGCTGGAAGCTTCTCTTTCACTTCCTACCCTAAAGTATTGTGCCGTGTTCCTTTGTGCGGCTGAACAGCTGCTGCATATCAGGGAAGGGCAAAGTGATTCCTGCGAATCTTATAAAATAATTTATGGATTAAGGATGAACAGTTGGCAGCCAATTCCTCCTGAGCTATTAGGATCTCAGCTGAATACCACATGTCATTGAAAAGGTCATTTCTCCTTTCCATTCCCAATAAAGTCTCCAGAGCAGACAGGGCCTGAGGGAATCAGAAGGTAATTATTATTTTAAAAAATCTAATTGGTGTCCCCACTACAATTAATTATGCACACAATGGTTTCTACACCTTGGAGCATTCTGGAGGATTCATTACAATGCATCAACATATTTCTTTCATTAATTGGTGGAGGGCTACTCTATCACAAGAAGGAATTACTGGTTAGGAAAATCAGATTGTGATGAATGGAGAGTTAATTGGGTTGCTGTGTTTTCCAGGCTGTATTGCATGTTCCAGAAGCATTCTCTCCTGACGTTTGTCCTGCATCCATAGCAGGCAGTTGACGAACCAACCTGGACACAGGATATTATTTGAGAACACAGAAATGCTGGAACACTCTAACAACCAAAGAGAAGCCACTGAAATCCACAAGCATGTGGACAATTTCAACAGAAAGGATGAAACCATGAAAATGAACAAAAATCTGGCTACCAGTGTTAAAAAAACCTCTAAAATCATAACAGTAAATAAAGAATAACACTCAAAAACAGGGGAATTCCAGATAAGAAACAATCAGGGCCAGCTAATCACCTCCCAACAAAAGATTCCCACAGGCAGTAAGAAGCCAGATCTTGAAAATTGCTAGGCCATTAAATACTAATCAAGGTGGCCAATTGCTACATTCACACTTGCCTCAAGCAGACAAGAGTTATTTCTCCCACCCTAAACATTCCACAGATATATAACCCAAGTTTCCAACAGACCTAACAACCTCTGAGGTTGCCTGCCATAGATGCAGGTGAAACGTCAGGAGAGAATGCTTCTGGAACATGGCCATACAGCCCAGAAAACATACAGTAACCCAGTCATTCCGGCCATGAAAGCCGTCAACAATACATGGGAGAGTTAATTGTTGGGCAGTTGTTGGTCACTTAAAGCCATGGCACCTATTCTGTCAGGCAGTTATATTAGTCAGAATAATTATGATAAAAATGTATGGGACTACTGTATAGTCCAGACATGGGCAAACTTGGGCCCTCCAGGTGTTTTGGACTTCAACTCCCACCATTCCTAACAGTCTCAGGCTCCTTCCTTTTCCCCCTCAGATGCTTAAGCGGCTGAGGGGGGAAAGGAAAGGGCCTGAGGCTGTTAGGAATTGTGGGAGTTGAAGTCCAAAACACCTGGAGGGCTCATGTTTGCCCATGCCTGGTATAGCCCATAGACAGAACAACAAGAATTGCTGCATCAAGACTGGATTCGTCACTATAGTGCAGGATCAGTGCAATACGATTTAGGACAGGGTATACCCCAAAACATTTGGCTACCTGTGGTGAAGAAGCAAAGTAAATCTGCATAATATCCAAAACCAGGAATGTTATTTAGGCAGGTGAGGCAGCAAATCCCACAATCACCCCTCCTTCATCCCTGAGGATAATGTGACAAATTAAATAACTAACAATTTGCTTTCCTTTCATGACTGCCAAAATTTGCTAGCTGAGGCCACACTCTCTCTCTCTCCCCATTGATAGGGTCAGCCCTGGTTTAAGTTCCAATGCAGCGGCAGAGGCGGCCGGGGGGGGGGGGGGGGGGGGCTGAGGATGCTAAAGCACTGCTAGAGGAGGGAGCAAGCTTGTTTTCTGCTGCCCTGGAGAACAATGGCTTCAAACTACAGGAAAGGAGATTCCACCTGGACATGAGGAAGAACTAACTGACTGTGAGAGTTTTCAGCAGTGGAACTCTCTGCCCCGAAGTGTGGTGGACGCTCCTTCTTTGGAGGCTTTTAAATAGAGGTTGGATGGCCATCTGTGGAAAGTGCTTTGAATGCGATTTACCTGCTTCTTGGCAGGAGGTTGGACTGGATGGCCCATGAGGTCTCTTCCAACTCTATGATTCTATAATTCTATTATTCTTAAACTATGGATCCCAACCCCAAATTAGCTCAAAATTGGAGTCATGAAAAATTCAGCACTAATAAACGGTTTCTAAACACCACTCACTTACACGTTAGCAACATCATGCTTCATCTGTACTTCACCAAAAAAAGTTTATTTAGCAAGCCTTGCAAATGCTGGTTTATTACACGATGTAACATGATTTTTGTTCCCAAGTTGTAAATATAATTTCCTAACTGGTTCTATCACAAAAAAGACTCTCAGCCAATTCAACATGGGGTTGCTATGAGTTTTCTGGGCTCTATGGCCATGTTCTAGAAGCATTCTCTCCTAACGTTTCGCCCACATCGATGGCAGGCATCCTCAGAAGTTCTGAAGTCTGTTGGAAACTAGGAAAATGGGGTCTATATATCTGTGGAATGTCCAGGGTGGGAGAAAGAACTCTTCTCTGCTTGAGGCAAGTGTGAATGTTGCAATTGGCCACACTGATTAGCATTTAATGTCCTTGTAGCTTCAAAGATTGGCTTGTTGCTACCTGGGGGGATCCTTTGTTGGGAGGTGTTAGCTCCCAACAATTCAACATAGTTTGTGGCAGCCACAGAAACAAAGTGTCTGGAGTGCAGCTACTTTCAAAGGAAGTACCAAACAATTAAACAAGAAATAACACTTTCAAACCAGGAACATTTTTTTTCAAACTTAGTTACATAGTGCTATCAGTAAATGTTTGATTTGTAGACCTATTTTATATAAATACTTAGGGTAATGTAAAAATTTATTGAAGGGGGAGGGGATTGCGAATGGGAAAAGTTTAAGAAGCGCAGTCCTAGAGGGCTGGTTTTGAAATATTATATATGGGACTGCTATGCATGTGGATTTAATATTGACTGACAGCTTACAGATAGACTGCTGTGAGTTTTCTGGGTTGTATCACCACGTTCCAAAAGCATTCTCTCCTGTTGTTTCACCCATATCTACAGCATGCTTCCTCAGAGGTTTTGAGATATATTGGAAACTAAGCAAATGAGTTTTATTTATCTGTGTAATATCCAGGATGGGAGAAAAAACTCTTGTCTGCTTTAGACAAGTGTGAATATTGCAACTGGCCACCTTGATTAGCACTGAATGGCCTTGCGGCTTCAAAGCCTGGCTGCTTCCTGCCTGGAGGTCCTTTGTCGAGAGGTGTTAGCTGGCCCTGATTGATTCTTGTCTGGAATTCCCCTGTTCTCCTCAGCAAAGGATCCCCAGGCAGGAAGCAGCCAGGCTTTGAAGCTGCAAGGTGAACTATATTGCCAAAACTCAAGGTCAATGCCTACCAAACCCTTCCAGTATTTTCTCTCAGTCATGGGAGTTGTGTGCCAAGATTGGTTCAATTCCATCCTTGGTGGAGTTCCAAATGCTCTTTGATTGTAGGTGAACTATAAATCCCAGCAACTACAATTCCCAAATGACAAAAACAATCCTCTCAACCCCACCAGTAGTCAAATTTGGGAGTATTGGATATTTGTGCTAAATTTGGTCCAGTGAATACATCCTGCATATCAGATATTCACATTACGATTCATAACAGTAGCAAAATTGGGTTGTTGTAGGTTTGTTCTAGAGGCATTCTCTCCTGATGTTTCACCTGCATCTATGGCAAGCATCCTCAGAGGTAGTGAGGTGATCTCACTACCTCTGAGGATGCTTGCCAGAGATGCAGGCGAAACGTCAGGAAAGAATGCCTCTAGAATATGGCCATATAGTCTGAAAAAACCTACAACCCAGTGATTCCAGCCATGAAAGCCTTCAAAAATACATAGTAGCAAAATTAGTTATGAAGTAGTGCAAAATTTGGTCCAGTGAATGGAAATACATCCTGCATATCAGATATTCACATTACGATTCATAACAGTAGCAAAAATAGTTATGAAGTAGCAACGAAAATAATGTTATGGTTGTGGTGGGGTCACCACAACATGAGGAACTGTATTAAGGTGCCATGCATTAGGAAGGTTGGGAAAAACTGATCTATCTACAGGCAATGGCTGGGGAAATTATTTTTGGACTACAACTCCCAGTATTTCCAACTCCTGTAGAGGATTCTGGGGGTTGTACAGGTCCCAAGCTCTCCTAATGTGGATAATATTCTTCCTTCTTCTCCAGAATGTTGTGATCAGTCACGTGATATAAATCTTAAACATGCCACTCTAATGCTAGGATGATGACCTCGACTCTCCTAAGGGATTCCATAGCATCGAGCTATGTGGTTGGATACTATAGCTTGGGCCTGGGCCAACTTGGGCCTTCCCTCCTTTGGAAGGGGCCTGAGGCTGTTAGGCCTGGTGGGAGTTGAAGTCCAAAACACCTGGAAGGAAGGCCCAAGTTGGCCCAGGCCTCTTCCAGGGATGGCGCCGCTCGCGCCGCCACGTGCGCCAGGCAAATAGGCAGCAAGCAGGCAGGAAGGCAGACCTCCCGCCGCCGCTCAACGCGAGGCGCCCCACCCAACGAGGCCCAGGTGTGGACGCCTGCCGTCCACCCGCGCCTCTCCTTCCTATTCTACCAACTTTTGCCCCCGAGCCGGACATACACATACATACACACATTCCCCCCCCCCCCTCTAAAATGAAATGGAATCACCCAAACCCATCTTTTTCTCTCGAACATGGGCGGTTCCTTTCGGCGCCTCAGGGGGGTGTTTACTAGGTGCCCTCGTGCCTCCCTCCCCCCCCTCCCGCATTGCTAAAAGGTACGGTCCATAATCTCTACTCTTTCTCCCCCTCCTTTGAAATGGAATAGACCAATTCGCCTCAGCATTGAGGGCCCTTCCACATAGAATATCAAGGCAGGCAATCCCATAAGATCGTCTTTGAACTGGAATATATGGCAGTGTGGACTCGGATAAGCCAGTTCAAAGCAGATCTTGTGGGATTGCCTGCCTTGATATTCTAGGATATAGGGCTGTGTGTGGAAGGGGCCTTCATTCTAAGATATAGGGCTGTGTGGAAGGGGCCTGGGCATATCATCGCACACCCCTTTGTGGGGAAATAACACATCCCTCTCTCCCCTATAAAACGAAATGGAATCGCCCAAGGCACCCCTATCTCCCTCACCTTTGGGCCCTTCCACACAGCCTTATATCCCAGAATATCAAGGCAGAAAATCCCAGTTATGTGAGTGTGGACCAGATAACCCAGTTCAAAGCAGATATTGTGGGATTCTCTGCCTTGATATGCTGAGATATAGGGCTGTGTGGAAGAGCCCTTTGGCTCATCTCCCATATTGCCCATGAGACTTCTGGGGGCCCTTCCATACAGCCCTATATCCCAGCAAATCAAGGCAGAGAACCCCACAATATGTGCTTTGAACTGGATTATCTGAGTCCACACTCACATAATCTGGGATTTTCTGCCTTGATATGCTGGGATATAGGGCTGTGTGTGTGTATACTAGCTGTCCCCTGCCACACGTTGCTGTGGCCCAGTCTGTGTATATGTGTTTTGTGTGTATATATATGTATACATGTGTATATATATTTGTGTATAGGTGTATATATGTGTGTGTTTGTGTATATATGTGGTTTTGCTCATGTGTTGTAATGTATTGTTTTGTGTTTTGGCATTTTAAGTCTCTTCTGCTGTGTTTTCCGGTGTTTTGATGAGTGGAGGTCACTTGTTGGCCTGATAGGTGTATTGTGTCCAAATTTGGTGTCAATTCATCCAGTGGTTTTTGAGTTATGTTAATTCTACAAACGAACATTACATACATACATACATACATACATACACACACACACACATACACACATACACTAGATGCCCCCTGCCAGACATTGCTGTGGCCCAGTCTGTGTATATGTGCTTTTATGTGTATATATTTGTGTATATATGTGTATTTACACATATATATGAGTGTGTTTGTGTGTGTGGTTGTGTGCATGCGTTGTAATGTATTTATTTATTTATTTAACTTTTAAAGTCCCTTCCGCTGTGTTTTTCAGTGTTTTTATGAGTGATGGTCACTCGTTGGCCTGATAGATGTATTATGTCCAAATTTGGTATCAATTCATCCAGTGGTTTTTTAGTTATGTTAATCCCACAAACGAACATTACATTTTTATTTATATATACTAGCTGTTCCCGGCCACACTTTGCTGTGGCCTCAGTCTGGTGCTCTACCTCTTTCCTTCCTCCCCCCTTTTTCTGTCCCTCCCTCTTTCTCTTCTTCCTTCTCTGCCTCTTACTTTCCTTCCTTCCTTCTCTCCCTCCTTCCTTCCCTATTTCCCTCCTTCCACCCTTCTCTCCATCCTTCCCTATGTCATTCTTTCCTTCCTTCAATCTTTCTATCCTTCCTTCCATCCATCCCTCCTTCCATGGCAGTCACTTTTGTGCATGTGCTGTAACATCTTTTTTGTTTTTTTAAGTCCTTACCACTTCGCTTTTTGGTGGGGTTTTTTATGAGTGATGGTCACTCGTTGGCCTGATAGGTGTATTGTGTCCAAATTTGGTGTCAATTCGTCCAGTGGTTTTTGAGTTATGTTAATCCCACAAACGAACATGACATTTTTATTTATATTGAAGATATACACACACATACATATACCCAGGGCCCTTCCACACAGCCCTATATCCCAGAATAAAAAGGCAAAAAAATCCTATATTATCTCTTTTATATATATATACTCTTTTATATATATACTCACACATACATACACACACACACATGTACATATACATACATATATATATATATATATATATATATATACACACACACACACACACACACACACACACACATATATATAATCTCACATATATTAGGAAATAACGCGCCCCCCCCCCCCAATAAAATGGAACCCTCCAAGCCCACTCTCTTCTCTGTATCCTCGGCGGTTCCTTTCTGCGCCCCGGGGGTGTGCCCGCTTGGTTACCCACATTTCCAACAGGCGGTGTGTTTTGCTCCTCGCGCTCCCCTCCCTCCCTCCCTCCCCCTCGAAATGGAATGGAATCACCCAAGGCGCCTCACCTCGGCGTTCGCGGGGACGGTTCCTTTCTGCGCCCCGGGGGTGTCCCCTTGGAGTGGCCCGGCCGGCGGCGCGGGACTAGCGCGGGCATGGGCGGAGAGGGGGCTCCGCGGCGCGGCGGGGTTCGGGAGGCGCCGCCGCGGCCGAGCTGCCTGCGCGAACCTCTCCTCCTCCTCCTCCTGGGTGCATGCTCAGGCCGGCTGCCAGGGGCGGCGTGTGGCTACACATCCCCGCTCCCTCCCTGGGACATTCCGCCTCCTCCTCCGCCTCCTCCTCGCGCAGCCTGGCTTGCCGCGCGGCACGAGCAGAGGAGCCGAGAGAGAGAGAGAGAGGAGCCCCCCCTCCCTCTTTCCCCGCCTTGCTCACCTCTCACCTGCGATCCTTCAGCCCAGACTCAGGGAAGGAGGGAAGGAGGGAGATGGAGAGCAGCAGAGGCGCCTTGCCATGAACCCGGACCAGCGTTGGCGCCTCCTCCTCCAATTCCTCCTCTCTCTCTCTCTCTCTCTCTCTCTCAGAGCCAAGCCAGGACTTCGTTCCTCTCTTCTCCCGCCTTCCACCACACTCTGAGGCAGAGAGTTCCACTGCTGAACAGTTTGTACAGTCAGGAAGTGCTTCCTAATCTTCAGGTGGAATCTCCTGTCGGCAAAAGTATGATAACTAGGACCCAATGCCAAGACAGCGCAACGAATGAGAGACGCAGGTACGACAGAGTCAGAAGCATAGAGTGGGAAGAGACTTCATGGCCCACCCATGCCAAGAAGCAGGAATATTGCATTCAAAGCACCCCCGACAGATGGCCATCCAGCCTCTGTTTAAAAGCTTCCAAAGAAGGAGCCTTCACCACATTCTGGGGCAGAGAGTTCCACTGCTGAACGGCTCTCACAGTCAGGAAGTTCTTCCTAATGTTCAGATGGAATCCCCTTTCTTGTAGTTTGAAGCCATTATTGCGAGTCCCAGTCTCCAGGGCAGCAGAAAATAAGCTTGCTCCCCCCTCCCTATAACTTCATCTCACGTATTTATATATGTCTCCTCTAAGCCTTCTCTTCTTCATGCTAAACATGCCCAGCTCTTTAAGCCGCTCCTCATAGGGCTTGTTCTCCAGACCCTTGATCATTTTAGTTGCCCTCCTCTGGACACTTTCCAGCTTGTCGATATCTCTCTTCAGTTGTGGGGCCCAGAATTGGACACAATATTCCAGGTGTGGTCTAACCAAGGCAGAATAGAGGGGTAGCATGACCTCCCTGGATCTAGATACTATACCCAGCTCTTTAAGATGCTTCTCATAGGGATTGATGGTCTCCAGACATTTGATCATTTTAGTCGCCCTTCTCTGGACACCTTCCAGCTTGTCAATATCTCCTTTGAACAGTGTTCCAGGTGTGGTCTAACCCAAGCAAAATAGAAAGGCACCAGGACTTCCCTTGATCTAGACTAGTGGTTCCCAACCTTATTTTGACCAGGGACCACTCTCCAACATTAGTACCAAAAGGGTAACAAATCGGTTTTTAGTCAACTGTAGATTTGGTTTGGTTATTTGAGGCATGGATTCAGCTCTAGTTTCTGATACAGAACACATGCCATCCAGTAGTTGCCATCTGATCTCTCACAAAAACCATGTTTAATAATCTAGTTCTGATGTGATAGTAGTAATATTTTATGGATAGTCAGCCTCTCCCCTCCCGACATTCCCATTGCCTCAGCACTATAAGAGGGTTTCGCAAGACTAGTTGCTCTCATTGCCACGTGGTTTCGAGGCAACAGTGTAGTAAAGTGAGGCCGCAGACCACATTTTTGTTCTTGCGGACCACTGGTGGTCCATGGACCACAGGTTGGGAACCAGTTATGTAGGCACTATGCTCCTTTTAATGCAGCCCAAAATCCCATTGGCTTTTTAAGCTACTGCTCCTGCATCACACTGTTGGCTCGTGTTGAACTTGTTGTCCACAAAAACTCCAAGATCTATTCACATGGACTTTGAGGGCCAGGTATTAATTTTTTTACATAGCAGTCTTTTATTTCTTACCAGTTTGGGTCTCCAGATGTTACTGACCAAGTCCATGACATGAGAGTGTGGAGAACAGCAAACCACAGACCACCTACTACAATGTAACCTGAGCCCTGCCACATGCACAGTGGAGGACCTTCTTATAGCAACACCAGAGGCATTTCAAGTGGCCAGCTTCTGGTCAAAGGACATTTAGTATAATACAAAGTTTTTAACTTTGTTTCTGTTTTTAAATACATTACAACTGTACCCTCAATTTGCTTCTGACACAATAAATAAATACTGACTGACAGCTCCCATCACTTCTGATTATCTGCCATGCAGACTGGGGATGATGGGAATTGCAACCCAACTGCATTAATAATTGTGGGAAGATTAAAAGCTATTTTAATTGCAGGCATCATCTCCAAAAGGCTGATATCTAAATTCAAACCCCACTTTTGTGACTAAACAGAACAAACTGCAACCTCTGGATGTCACATATCACAACTCCCATCAGCTCTCATCATGGTGAATAATCACCATGTCAAAGTCAGCTGGATGGCAGTTAAGGACAATCTCCATCCTGTCCCATTTGCAAACCTCTTGGAGGCTTCTATTGGCACTGGCAGCCACGTTCAGGCTTTGGGCTTGCAAATCTTGTCTTCTATGTAGGTCAGAGGAGGTGGAAATATGTCTTTGCACTCTGCAAAGGAATACACCAGTTATAGTCCAGCATGACATGTCTGGCCAGATTTGGCAGGCATCTTTGAGTTTGATACAAGTGAAGTAGGTCCTTCTGCCAAAGAGGGTGGTGCCTCAACAAGCTGCTTCCATTACTCTATACTAGTCAGGCGTTGGGTATCAAACTACATTTATTCTATAGTTTAGATCAGGCATGGGCAAACTTCGGCTCTCCAGGTGTTTTTGACTTGAATTCTTTATTATTTATTTATTTCCAATATTTCTATCCCACCCTTCTCAACCCCGGGGGGGGGGGGGCTACAATTCCTAACTACAATTCCTAACAGCCTACTGGTAATTCCTAACAGCCTCAGGAAAACGAAAGGGCTTGAGATTGTTATGAATTGTGGGAGTTGAAGTCCAAAACACCTGGAGGGCCAAAGTTTGTCCATGCCTGGTTTAGATGCACCCTCAGCCATTGCTTCCACCCTGATTTCCCCAGACTTGGAAAGTTCTACCACAGGCACACACCCCACACACAGAGGGAACTTGGAGAAATTATTTGGTGAAGAGAGTACAACTTCCTTAATGCTCCAGCCAGCATGGACATTGGAGACATGGTCCAAAACAGTTACTTTCCCCAGATTCTGTGCTGAAAGATAACTTCAGATGGACATCTACAAGTCTGCAAGATCTGAGTGGGAATGTTGAAGATCAGGAGGCTTGGAGATCTCTCATTCACTTTAAGTCAGAGTCAGCTGGATGGCAGTTAAGGACAACAATTGCCATCCCACCCCATTTGCAAACCTCTTGGAGGCTTCTGTTGGCACTGCCAGCCACTTTCAGGCTTTGGGCTTGCAAATCCTACCTTCTATGTAGGTCAGAGGAGGTGGAAATATGTCTTTGCACTCCGCAAAACAGCCCTATGGCATCCCCCATTAGCAGGCATGTCACAACCCTCTTAAAATAATTTATCTGATTGGGGTATCTGGGCAAAACATCCTCAAGTCTGAGATGAGAAGGCTATAGAGCAGGCATGGGCAAACTTGGGCCCTCCAGGTATTTTGGACTGCAACTCCCATCATTCCTAACAGCCTCAGGCCCCTTCCTTTTCCCCCTCAGCCACTTAGGGGGAAAGGAAGGGGTCTGAGGCTGTTAGGAATGATGGGAGTTGCTGTCCAAAATACCTGGAGGGCCCATGCCTGCTATAGAGAATTAAAAAAATTGCACAATGCCTTGGCTGTAATGGCAATTGTCAACAGATACAGAGACAAGCATGGCGGGTACCATTTCAGTGTAGCAAACCAAATGGCTTTTCTCTGCCTTGTTACAGAATGGTAACTTGAGAGTTTCTCTTCCTTATGCACCTCCCTAAACTCTGATCTGTGTGCAATGCTTGAGGTTCATTCATTGGCCCTTGAAAATCAGAAGAACTTTGAGGATTTTGCCTCCCAAAGTTAAGCACAGCTTCTGAAGGTTAGTTTTCAGGACAAGCCCTTCACCCAGGTTTAGCCCAAAGACAGAAAAAGAACAGAAGCAGGAAAACTCTTCTGCTTCCTAATAAAATTCTGAATTTTTGGGGGAAAATAGCTACCCAGAAACCAAGGAAAGAAGAAGTTAGTTCAAGAGAAGGCTTTTCCTCAGGGAGGGTTGTTGTACTACTCAGTCTGTCTTCATCTCACTCTTATTAGGCAAAGTACCTTTTTTTTTTTTACTTCGTAGGAGAGATCAAGCCTAAGACGAGAGACTTAGAAGAGCTTATATGAGATCCCCTGGCATGTTTCATGACTTGCTTCGCCTGTTATAGTACATCCCCAAGACATTTATTGAACTAATTAGCTGGAAGTTCAAAACGGGGAAGCTCCTTGTGTTTGCAATCATAAGAACGCAATGAATGCAAATATATCTGTCAATGAAGAACACATTGGAGGGGAAGAACCGAGCTAGGAAGGGATGCAAGGGATGAGTCTCCACCTCATTCTATCCGCTGCTCCCTCCAGTGGTGTAGCAGTAAATGGCGAAGTGCCGGAGACTTGACAGGCTTCTTAGCTATCTCTTAAATCTGTGTTTCTCAACCTGGGAGTCAGAACCCCTGGGGAGGGGGGGTGGTCACAAGGGGGTGTCAAAGGGGTCACCAAACACCATCAGAAAACACAGTATTTTCTGTTGGTTATGAGGGTTCTGTGTGGGAAATTTGGCCCAATTCTATCGTTGGTGGGGTTCAGAATGCTCTTTGATTTTGGTGAACTATAAATCCTAAATGAACAACTCCCAAATGTCAAGTCTATTTTCCCCAAACTTCACCAGTGTTCACATTTGGGCATATCGAGTATTCAGGCCAAGTTTGGTCCCAATCTATCATTGTTTGAATCCCCAGTGCTCCCTGGATGTAAGTGAACTACAATGCCCACCAAACCCTTCCATTATTTTTTGTTGGTCATGGGAGTTCTGTGTACCAAGTTTGGTTCAATTCCATCGTTAGTGGAGTTCAGGATGTTCTTTGATTGTATGTTAACTATCAATCCCAGCAACTACAACTCCCAAATGACAAAATCAATCCCCCCTCCCACAACCTCACCAGTATTCAAATGTGGGTGTATCGGGTGCTTGTGCCAAATTTGGTTCAGTGAATGAAAATACATCCTGCATATGGGATATTTTCATTATGATTCATAACAATAGCAAAATTACCATTATGAAGTAGCAGCAAAAATAATTTTATGGCTATGGATCACTACAACATGAGAATCTGTATTAAGTGGTCACGGCATTAGGAAGGATCTCCCAGTGGCGCAATGGGTTAAATCCTTGTGCTGGCAGGACTGAAGACCAACAGGTCGGAGGTTCAAATCCAGGGAGAGCGCAAATGAGCTCCCTCAGTCAGCTCCAGCTCTCTATGTGGGGACATGAGAGAAGCCTCCCACAAGGATGGTAAAACATAAAAAACATTCGGGCATTGCCTGGGCAACATCCTTGCAGATGGCCAATTCTCTCACACCAGAAGCGACTTGCAGTTTCTCAAGTCATTTCTGACACGGAAAAAAAAATGAGAAAGGTTGAGAAATACTGCTCTACCAGCTGCTCCCTCCAGTGGTGTAGCAGTAAATGTCGAAGCACCAGTGACTTGATAGGCCTCTTAGCCATCCCTTAAAGTAGTTAAAAATGCAGATAGCTGTATTAAACTGTATCACCAACAAACCATTGTAGCAGCATTAATCCTTAATAAGATTAGGTCTTGATTCAGCACCAAGTCACTCCATACATAATACCTTGCATTACAAGGAGGATAGCTCAAAACAACACATCGTTATTGGGAGAAGCGGTTTTCCCCTCAGCGCTGCTGTGTAACTCACAGCTAAGCCCTTAGGGAACATCAGAACCTGAGAGCATGGGACACTGTCTTGGATAATCCCAAAATCATGTCTCTTTGATCTTTGGGAGTCATTCCACTACACCACTGGATGCTTTCTTGCCAAGCGCCCCTCTGCTACTGCTATCCCCAAGCATACATAAAATACCTTATAAAATCATCTGCTGCCGCTTGCCTTTCTTCTGTTGGCCAAAAGGATCCTTGGAGACAGAGATGCATCAATGGCACCATGCCGATGCAGGAATCTGATTATTTGATGGCATATCTCTTGCCTCCACAGTCATTCCCCAAGGCAAAGAAAAAAATGAATACTTTGCTGATCAGAAACTTGGTGAGACGTCCTCCATAGTCCTAATGAGCATTGGGGAGCATGTGTCCTTGCAGTGTGTGGGGCAGGGGGGAATGAACAGTGGGAGCCAGCTGGAGAGAGACTACAAACCCCACTGAGCTGCCAACTCAAATTAATATCTCATAAATTGGGATTTACTCCAGGTCAGTCTCGAGCAAAAACACACAGGGCTAAAGTCATTGCCAAGTAGGACTTTATGAAGTGAAGCAAATGTTCTCTCCAAACATCCACCCACACGGCTCCCTCCCGCCTGCTTTCCCCCATTCCACCTAGGCAGCCTGCAGCAATGTAACCCAATGCCCTCCTATTGTTTCTCCTTCCTTGTGGTCTATATTTGACTCTGCAGCCACACTGTTTATATATGTGTGTGTGCGCAGGGGTGTGTATGCACGTGTGTGCATACATTTTGGTATTCAGCGCTTCATTCCCTAGATGCCCAGGATTGCTTACAAATAGCTTCCATGGACAGAGGTGTGTGTGTGTGTGTGTGTGTGTTAGAGAGAGGGGAGGGGAACAGAGTGGGCAACAGTGAAATCTGCATGTGTTTCTTCCTTGATCATTTCCCCTATCTGTAGTGCTTGATTGTATTTAAATACCATATCTGCAATGTAAGAAACAGTTTCCTTTTAACCAGATCCCTTTTTGAAACCGACTAAGGAAATATAGAAGAGACTGTGTGTTGTGGGACAAAGCTACTTCTGCTATCTTTTTGCAGCATGCATGCACACATATACACACACGCACATTCTGGTTGGGATTATGTAGGTTAATCCATGCTGGAGGGGCAGGGATCGAGGTGTTTACAATCTTTCCTTGGATTGGGCAGAGGGCTTGATTTATTATGATGATTCTCCCTGAGACCAGATTATTTTATCCTTTGCTTCGTTCAGTTGGGAAGTGCTCACTTTCTTGCTCCAATGACTAGCTCCACACAGTGCAGCGTGAAATGACTACAACCTCCAGAATCTCCAGTCATTGTGGCCACTGACTTCTGGGTTCTCTAATCCCATAATATTCAGAAATCAGACTACAATGTAGGCAGCTGCATTACATACAAGTAGCTACAAAATGAGGTCTTTGTTCCTTACACATTGGTCTTCCAAGCTCAAGTAGCTTATAAATAGCACAATCTTTTGCAGCGGGCAACCCTGCTTCTGTTGCTAGGAATGGACAAATCAATCAATTTTGGTTTCTCTTAGTTCATCATATTTCTAATCTTAAAGTACCCCCCCCCCCCACCAAATCTGGATAGATCTTTTACTGCCAAAATACGAATGGCTTATTGGCCTATGCATTTTGACTAACCCTGTATATTTGTCATGAATGATGTAGTTTTCTGAGCATTTACCAGATGTCTATGGGAAGGTTACAAACAGGACATGAGAACCATCAACACAACTGTTTCCAACAATTAGTATTCAGAGTGATGCTCAGAGTGTCAAAAATTCCAGATTTGCATTACATTTCCTAAACTATTCCTGGTTGGTTCTAAACCAGGCATGGGCAAACTTGTGCCCTCCAAGTGTTTTGGACTTCAATTCCCAGGAATTGTGGGAGTTGAAGTCCAGAACACCTGGAGGGCCCAAGTTTGCCCATGCATGTTCTAAACTGTAGAATTAATACATTTTGGATGCCACTTTAACAACCATGGTTCAGTGCTATGGGATCCTAGTTTGGTGAGCCACCAGCACTGACAGAAAAGACTAAAGACCTATCAAAACTACAGTTTCCAGAATTCCATAGCATTGAGCCATGGCATTTAAAGTGGTGCCAAACAGCACTAATTCTACGATGTTTTTAACTTTCTCTGTCAAAGAACACTGGTGCTTTATAAATCTACAAGTCCCAGCATTCCATAGTTTTGTACCATAGCCATTTAATTGACATCAAACTGCATTTATTCTACAGCGCAAATACACATATATAGCCTCTGACTGCCCAAAGTTTATTATATCTCCTCTCCACAATACTCCCTCTCCCTTTTAGAGATAAGACTCTAGTTCAGTGTTTCTCAACCTTCCTAATGCCACGACCCCTTAATACAGTTCCTTCTGTTGTGGTGACCCCCAACCATAAAATTATTTTTGTTGCTACTTCATAACTGTAATTTTGCTACTATTGTGAATCATAATGTAAATATCTGATATGTATTTTCATTCACTGGACCAAATTTGGCACAAATACCCAATACACCCAAATTTGAATGCTGGTGGCGTGGGGGGGGGGGGGGTGGGTTGAATTTGTCATTTGGGAATTGTAGTTGCTGGTACTTATAGTTAACCTACAATCAAAGAGCATTCTGAACTCCGCCAATGATGGAATTGAACAAAAATTGGCATACAAAACTCCCCTAAACCAACCAAAAATACTGGAAGGTTTTGGTGGCCATTGAGCTTGAGTTTTGGAGTTTTAGTTTGCCTACATCCAGTGAGCACTGTGGATTCAAACAATGATGGATCTGGACCAAGCTTGACATGAACCCTCAATGTGCCCAAATGTGAACACTGGTGAAGTTTGGGGAAAATAGACCTTGACATTTGGGAGTTGTAGTTGTGGAATTTATAGTTCATCTAAAATCAAAGAGCATTCTGAGCCCCACCAACAATAGAATTGGTCAAACTTCCCACACAGAACCCCCAAACCTTGGAAGGACACACTGGCATGAACCTCCCAACTTCACATGCTCTCCCTCACTCGCATATGCGCACCACAGTGCCATGCGCCTAGCATGCCTGCTCTCCCCTCCCCACTTGGAGTCTGAGAACAGCCCTCCTCTTGGCTCAGAGGCCAGCTAATCAAAGTGGAGGCTGGCTTTTGGTGGGAGGATTCACAGTCTGTTTCCAGAAAGGAAGAGAAGAACATCTTCAGCCTTCTTTGCCAAAGGGGTTCCTAAGACCATCAGAAATATGTGCTTTCTGATGGTCTATGGCAACTCCTCTAAACCCCCTTGTGACCCCTCCCAGGGGTCCCGACCCCCATGTTGAGAAATGCTGCTCTAGTTGGTACCCCTTCACACCCCCAAACTACTTTTCCCCATATTTCCTGAACTGTGGTTAGCAGACTTGTCTAAATTCAAAGCTGTTTCGGTTTTATTTATTCACTAGCTGTCTCCTGCTGTGCTGTGCTGTGGCCCAGTCTGTGTATATGTGTTTTGTGTGTTTACGTTATGTGTATATGTGTGTGTTATACACATATGTGTTAAGTGTATATATTTGTGTCTATGTGTGTGTTTGGGTATATATGTGGTTTTGTGCATGTGTTGTAATGCATTTTTTGTTTTTGTTGTTTGCTTTTTAAACCCCTTCCGTTGTGGTTTTTCAGTGTTTTTTATGAGTGTTGGTCACTTGTTGGCCTGATAGGTGTACTGTGTCCAAATTTGGTGTCAATTCATCCAGTGGTTTTTGAGTTATGTTAATCCCACAAACGGACATTACATTTTTATTTATATAGATTTATTTTTGCACCAACCCCACCATTTTTGGACAAAAGCCTTCAAGAACACATCTTCGAATGCACAATAATTAACTTTAGGACATTTACATTCCAGGTGGGAAACACACAATGTAAGTACTTGTTTTCCCTCCAGCAGTGGGAAGAAGCTATGCAAATTATTCACCCTCGCTCATTAGGATGAAATAGTCATAGATTTGCATTTCTACCCAGGTGTCTCACATCTAGTCACTAAGTGGAATGAAACCCCTCATTGCTTCACCAGCCTTGGGACACAGAAATGAAAGCCTGCATCAGCTAATAGTCCCATGTAATCTCTCAGGCAAGTACTTATCCTGGCTGACCCTGCTTAGCATCCTAGATCAGATGGGATCAAGTGCCTCCAGAACAGCATGGCACCATTTTAATCATACAGTTTTCTCATTTATTCTAAAACATGTTCCCCTGAACATCTTAAAACAACAATATTTTAAAATGAAGAGTCTCCTGTCAACCCAACTTCCAGATTTCAGTACACATTTTCTTTCAAAATGTGATATTCCTGTATACTTCTGAACTTTATAATCTCTGTATGAACAAAGTTGAGGTCATTTCATGTTTCCTAGGGTTTATATGCTGAATAACTGTGCAAAGGATTGTAGTGTTAGTATTGGGGTTGGGGTGGGCTCCCGCCATCAACCCCAGATTCTGTTCACCTAGCAGAAAACAGCAGTGTGATTAGATAAATCAGTACCGCTTTAAGCGGGGAAGTAATAAAAGGAGCCCATAAGAACATGCCGACCACTTGATTGGGTTTATGTCTACGCACAACAAAGCTCCTTGGCATGGAAGATGGAGTGACAGCACCTCCCCGTGACTGGAGTGGAGCACAGCCTCCAAATGCCGGAGATGGAAAAAGATGGGAAAGCCTTTATCTCTGTTTAGGTATTGTCTGTCCTTGTTAATTGTATAATGGCATTGAATGCTTGCCATATATATGTTCTGTAATCCGCCCTGAGTCCCTTTGGGGAGATAGAGTGGAATATAAATAAAGTATGTTGTTGTTGTTGTTGTTGTTGTTATTAGTGCCATGATCAGTATTGACTTCTGTCTGCAGACACATTTTAACCTGTAACTATCTCTTAGTTCCAGTCCCATATGTAGTATATCCAAAGGTGCATCAACACAGTAGAATTAATGCAGTTTTACACCATTTTAATTGCCATAGAATAATAAGAGTTGTAGTTTTATAAGGCTTTTAGCCTTCTCTGCTGCTTCACCAAACTAAAAATCTCAGGATTCCATAGCATTGGGTTATTTCTACACTATAGATGCATCCTGAGTCTAGAGGTCCAAATTATGCAATGTTTTTAAAATACTGATCTGGACTAGGACTACCATATACAGACAGTATATGCATACAGTGAAAATAAGAAAATATGCATAATAGTGCATATTAGGCACAATCGTGAAAAAGAAGAAAATGGGGGAAACACATTATTGCCAATAGACTCCCCATGTAGGATAAGTTTAAACTAGGCACGGGTAAACTCAAAGTGTTTTGGACTTCTGGCTGCTAGGAATTGTTGGAGTTAAACTCCAAAACACCTGGAGGGCCAACTTTTGCTCATGCCTAGTTTAAAGGATGTGTGTGTGCCCAGATAATGAAGCTTCTCCCCATGAGTAGTGGACTTGAATTAAGATCACATTTTACATAGGTTGAGTGATTCAGCTTCACAAGAACTGTGGGTTCAGAAGCCTGGCATGTCAAGCTCTCCAAAGGTCCAAATAACACACAGATGGGATGAAGGCAAATAATAGATAGAGGTGTTTTTTCAACTTGGCCGAAGAAGATGTCAGCAGAGTCTAAGCTCCAAAAATTGACATAACTCAATGCAAACATACATAAATATATATAGCACTCTGACCAAAGTTTAAAACAAAATACTTTGCCACATTCCCATGGTCATGGGTTTTGTGATCCTCTTTTGATAACAAGGCTAATTTGCAAATTACTTATTTAATGCAAAGCTTGGAAAAGTTGTTTTTGGATTGTTGCTCTCAGAATCCTCCATGCTGGCAGAGGGATAATTTGGCAGAGTTCCAATTTTTTTTTCATTACATATATACGCTCAATCCTTTACCTTCCCTGGGGTTACAGCAGTGCTTTTCAACCTGTGGGTCCCCAAATGTTTTGGCCTTCAACTCGCAGAAATCCTAACAGCTGGTAAATTGGCTGGGATTTCTGCGAGTTGTACACCAAAAAACATGGGGACTCACAGGTTGAGAACCACTGGGTTGGAGGCACAGAACCCCACAAAAGGTGGTGGGGGGGGGGGGGAACCAAAAATAATAAAATGGTTGTTTTTTTTTTAATATAATTCTTTATTGCAGTTTTCTTAAATAAGTATACAGCCGATTAAGGTTAAGAAAAGGGGAAGGGGGTTAAGCAGTGAGGGAGAGGAGCGGGTGCGTTTAGATGGGAAGAAAAGAGAGAAAAGGGGGGGGAGTGGGAGGGGGGAAGTGTGAGGAAGATAAAAGACAGTTAAAAAAAAAGAAGGTTCAAGAAATTTCTTTCTTCATTCCGAGTGACTTCCAGGATTCTTTGGGGGAGGTCTTATCCTTTTCTTTTGTTTCTTCCTCTCTTTTCTCTCTGTTTGCGTTGTCCTATTGTCCTGTTTCGACTAGTATATGGTTTATGTCTGTCTCCTTGTCCACCGACTTCTCCTCTATTTCTTTTTCATGTCTTCTTTGGATTTCTTCTATATTCTATTTGTACTCTTTTTGGTTTTATTCTTAGATTTAATTGTTTAGTTTTAAATATTCCTTAAATTTTGTCCAGTCAGTTTCCGATTCATTTATACCTTTATTTCTTTGGATGATAAAGCTCAGTCTGTCCATGTTCCTGACTTCTATTATTTTTCTTTTCCAATCCTCTATCTTTGGAACTTCTTTCTTCCTCCAGAGTCTTGCCAAACAAATCCTTGCCGCAGTTGTTGCCAGGAATAGTAGTTTATCTGTATTTTTGTCTATTTTTACATTTGTTGTGATACCCAGTAAGAATATTTCCGGTTTTAGGAGAATTTTGATTTTCAGAACTTTCTGTAAAGTTTCTTGTATCTCCCTCCAGTAGTTTCTTGTGTTTTTACACTGCCACCACATATGGAACATCGTCCCCTCTATTGATCCGCACTTCCAGCATTTTGAATTTGCCTTTTTGTAATATTTATTTATTTTTGCAGGGGTCATGTACCATCTGAAGAAAACCTTAAGCCAGTTTTCTCTCATATCGAGGGCTTTTAGATATTTCAACTTTTCTTCCATATCATTTCCCATTTTAAAAAACTGTAGTTTTGTTGTTGTTATGAATCATAATGTAAATATCTGATATGCAGGATGTATTTTCATTAACTGGACCAAATTTGGCACAAATTGCCCAATATGCCCAAATTTGAATACTGGTGGGGTTGGGGGAGATTGATTTTGTCATTTGAGAGTTGCAGTTGCTGGGATTTATAGTTAACCTACAATCAAAGAGCATTCTGAACTCCACCAATGATGGAATTTAACCAAACATGGCACACAGAACTCCCTTGACCAACAGAAAATACTGGAAGGGTTTGGTGGGCATTGATCTTGAGTTTTGGAGTTGTAGTCACCTACATCCAGAGAGCACTGTCGACTCAAACAATGATAGGTCTGGACCAAACTTTGCACAAATATTCAATATGCTTAAATGTGAGCACTGTTGCAGTTTGGTGAAAATAGACCTTGACATTTGAGAGTTGTAGGTGCCTGCTCTCCCCTCCCTGCTTGGAGTCTCAGAAACAGCCCTCCCCTTGGCTGAGAGGCCAACTGAGAGGCTGACCAATCACAGTGGAGTGGGGCTTTTGGTGGGAAGATTTGCAGTGTGTTTCCAGAAAGGAAGAGAAGGACAGGTGGAGATATCTTCAGCCTTCTCTGCTAAAGGGGCTCCTGAGACCATCAGAAATATGCGTTTTCTGATAGTCTTTGGAGACCCATCTGAAATCTCCTTTTGACCCTCCCAGGGGTCCTGACCCCCAGGTTGAGAAACGCTGGTCTAGAGATTTCTAGAGAGGTATTTTTTTGTGAATCTTTAGGTCCTCCAGCATGGCTCTATGACCAACTTCTAGCAAAAGCTGATCAGAGTTGCCCTGGAGGACCTAGAGATTTCTATAGAAAACACTTTAATCAAATTGGTTGAATAATCAAATCCTCAAAGTCAGATCCACAAAAATTGAGGCCTGGCTGTACTAAGGGCTTTCCTTTGAACTTGGCGGAGAAAGCATGGGAATTATAAAACTCTCCAGATGTTGACTACAATTCTCATCATTCTTCACCATATAATGTTCTGGTTGAGGGCCCTTCCACCCAGCTATATAACCCAGGAATATCAATGTAGATAATCCACAATATCGGCTTTGAACTGAGTTATCTGAGTCCACACTGCCATATAACCTATTCCAAAGCAGATAATGTGGGATTTTATACAGCTGTGTGGAAGGGGCCTAAGTGTGCCAGGATATCTGATCCAACAGCATTCGGTGGGCTGCAGAATTCCCACTTGAGTTAGATCAGGGATCCACATCATTTTAAGAGAATGTTCCAATATCCCCAAATCCATGACCAAATTCCAAGTTCAAAATAGACTGTTCCATTTAAGGGATGTCTGCTATAGATTAGTTTTATGTCTGTTTATTGCTGCTGTTACTATAGCAGAATAAGGGGCCCACCCACATAATAAGAAAGCTGTGTAAACCAAGAGAACGAAATAATTTTTGCTTTGCTCTACGTTAGCTGTACCAGCTTACAATGTTTCCCGGAAGCCAGAAGGGAGTGTTAACGCTCAGCAGACTTCTCTACGCCAGCCTAGCTGAAAAAGCGTGCCCTCGGGCTACAGTAAATTGGATACAAGATGAGCACTGGTTGGATTTCATAGTGCTTTTATTACAAATGAAGAACAATATTATAATTAGCACGCTGACTCAACACCCATTGAATCGCCTCAACTTTTACTTGCAAATGACATGGTAGGGAAAGACTTGGGCCCCTTCCCATACGTACTGGAGAAGGAATACTTATCTCAATCAGTATCTCACTGCCAGACTGCGAGTTGAGTCACATTTATTGCAGTCCCTGAACCGCAACTGTGTGAGTAACAAAACATGGGAAAGTAAGGGTTCTGGATTGCAGCTCACTGACTACTCCAGGCAACAAGACCAATAACCTTGTTGACTCAGAGATCTTAGGAGACATAATCCAGAAAAGTTAACTTAAAAAGCTCTGTGAGTGGCCCCCTGTTTGGTGGTAACCCACAGAAAAATCTCTCTATATAAAAGTCAAAGTATGCATTTTTTGTGTGTGTCAGGAGTGACTTGAGAAATTGCAAGTCACTTCTAGTGTGAGAGAATTGGCCGTCTGCAAGGACATTGCCCAGGGGATGCACGGATGTTTTTGATGCTTTACTATCCTTGTGGGAGGTTTCTTTCATGTCCCGGCATGGGGAGCTGGAGCTGAGGTCCGGATTTGAACTTGCGACCTGTCGGTCTTCAGTCCTGCTGGCACAAGGGTTTAACCCATTGCGCCACTGGGGGCTCCAGTATGCATGTATATATCCTGGTTTGTCTGTTTGTACCACAAAGGCTCCTACGTGGCTTGATAGATCTGGACCAAATGTGGCATACTTACCCTTCATTATCCAACTTAAAACAATTGAGGGCATTGAACAAAAAAAACCCCACCTGTTTGGGGTCCAAAGTAGAGGGAAAGGAAAAGATCAAATTGGATTAGCTGAAGCTAGGTGAAGAGTTGGCTGTGGCTAGGTAAAGTGGCCCTCTGTGATATTACAGGGAAAGAAAGGGAGTGAAATGCTTTGGCTCTTGCTAGATGTATATGTATATGTATAAAGGGAATAAAGGAAAGGAAGGAAGGAAGAAAACAAAGGAAGAAAACAAAGGAAGGGAGAAGGGGAGGAAGAAAAAGGAAGGGAAGAAAGAAGAGATGATGGAAGAGTGGAAGGGCAAAAAAGAAGGGAAGAGGAAGGAAGGAAGAACAAGGAAAGAAAGAAAAGGAGGGAGGGAGGGAGGGAAGGAAGGAAGGAAGGAAGGAAGGAAGGAAGGAAGGAAGGAAGGAGAGTGAAGCAACTTAGCTGCTGTTAGATGACATGTGGAAAAGGGGAAAGGATGAAAGAAAGATGGTGTCATGACTAGCAGTCTGTCCGTCTTGGCTTGGCTACTGCTTGAGCCAGGTCTCCAGCAGGACTCTTTCCAGTATTTTCAGCAAGCTTGGGAAGAGTTTGGCCCCTTTGATAATTTGGATTATATGGCAGTGCAGAAGGCACCTAAAGCCCCTTCTATACCATCCTATAGCCCAGGATTTGATCCCAGATTATCTAAATTGCACTGGATTATATAAGTCTACACTGCCAGATAATGTGGCATCGGATCCTGGGTTATAGGGCAGTGTAGATGCAGCCAAAGTCATCCTTTGGAACAAGAAACAGGGTTGTAGGTTTCAGTGATTAGAGGTGGGGGCTAGATGAGACGAGCTTCAGCTGAGACCTTTTAATAAAGAAGCCTCTTTGGAGTACCTCTGGGAAAGCAGACAACTTTTTATTGTCGAAGGCTTTCATAACCAGAACCACTGGGGTATTGTGTGGTTTCTGGGCTGTATGGCCGTGTTCTAGCAGCATTTTCTCCTGATGTTTCGCCTGCATCTGTGGCTAGCATCTACAGAGGATTTGATGGTAGTCAAGCTAGTGGATTATATATATCAGTTGGATGTCCAGGGTGTGAGGAAAGAAACTTTATCTGTTAAAAACTAGTGTGAAGGGTGCAATTAGCAAACTTGGAAGCAGCCTAGCCAGCTAACACCTCCCAACAAAGGATGCCTCCAGGCAGTAAACAGCCAGGCTTTAAAGCTACAAGGTCATTCAATGCTAATCAAGGTGACCAATTGCAACATTAAGACTTGCCTCAAGCAGACATGAGATCTTTCTCCCACCCTGCACATTCCATGGATATATAAACGTCACTTGCCTAGTTTCCAGCAGACCTCACAACCTCTGAGGCTGCCTGCCATAGATGTGGATGAAATGTCAGGAGATAATGCTTCTGGAACATGGCCATACAGCCAGGAAAATGCACAGCAAGCAACCCACCTTGCCTGCTGTTTGCTGATGTTCCTGACCTGACTCTGTACTCCTCGGCTTGTGTTCACTAATTGGACTTTTGGCCTTGGTCTGTGTTTTACAATCCTGTTATCTTGGCCAGACCTTGAAAAACCTATGACTTAAGGCTTTAAATGAAATATGGTCTTTGGCTTATCTTGCTTTTGTTTACATAAACCTTAGCCCTGATATTATTTATTTACTTTATTTATATCCCGCCTTTCTCCCCATCGGGACTCAAGGCAACTAATAGTCCTACAGGCTGATAAACTAAAATGAATACAAAAGTTAAAAAAAATTAATAATACAGTGTGGATTTAGATTAAAATATAAAAATACACTTAAGATAGCAGTTAAAACTCACAATCCCCCCCCCCCCCCACTTCCCAGAATCCCATCCATGCCCCTCTTCCTTGCCAAAATGCCTGCTGGGAGAGAAAGGTCTTGACTTGCTTGCAGAAGGCCAGCAGGAATGGGCCATCCTGGTTTCTCTTGGGAAGGAGTTCCACAGTTTAGGAGAAGATCCTAAAAAGGCCTCTCCTGTCTTCACATCAAACACACTTGAGCAGGTGGTGGGACAGAGAGAAGGCCCTTCCCAGTTCATTGTAGATACTGGGACACTGCACATGACAGAAAGAAAAACAATGTAGCAGCTGGGCTACTACATTGATTACATGGATCTGTAACTCATTCTATTTTCATAGAGGTTTTTAAATATAATTTATATGGCTGGTATAGGCAATGAATTATTGTTTTTATATGTTGATGTATTTTATTTTATGTATTATGTATTTTATGTATGGTAATTTTATGTGCTATTTTGTAAACCGCCCGAGTCCCTATGGGAAATGGTATTGGGGTATAAATAAAGTTTTTTTAATTATTATTATTATTATTATTATTATTATTAAGAAGAGGGGAAGAACGTAGGGAAGTAATATCGAGAAATTGGATCCAAAATTTAAAAATGTATAATGAAATGTATTAAAGTATGAAATAGAGGCCGCAGCTCTGCCAGGACCTAGTGAGCACATCACCTTAACCTTTCTTATGAATTGTCTCTGGAATGTTGTCTGGTCGCATCCCAAACCCTTTCTTTTAATTTTCAAAATTCCCTCACAATAAACTGGGAGACAGGGGGAGGGAACGGAATCACTCAATTAATTTACATCAGAGTTCTCAGGGTCCCTTTCCTGCTCCCATTTATAAATTTGGGGTCATCTGTGGGAATGATCTGGCACCCATGCCTCAAGCCAGACTCACCTACTGAAATGGCCATCATCCCATTACAATGTTTACCCTTTGCATTTGGCCCAGCTCGCCCTTGTTCAATTCTTGTATCATTTTATACTTTGTTTTATTATGTTATTGTTATTATTTTATTGCATTATTATGTTATTGTTAAGCATTTTTATCTGATGTTATAGTTTGTTTTGTATGAATTTTACTTTGCTTTATTGTAATTATTTGGGCTTGGCCTCATGTTAGCCACCCCGAGTCCATTTGGGGAGATGGTGGCCAGTTATAAATAATAATAATAATAATAATAATAATAATACTTATTATTGTTATTATTATTATCATCATCATTATGCCCAAGTGTACATTGGACTAATTGTTAAGTTAACCAGAGCTAATCCATTAAGCTGTCAGTGACTCATTGCTGATTGCCACACCACATTCCTTTCGGATCAGAGTCAGACCACTGAATGGACGGACACTTCTGATATTCCAATGACAGTTAATTGATTTTCCTGCCATACTAAGAGCCAACCAGTGGTGACATCTGACAATGTTCTGAGCCAATCAGCACACAGATCCTAGCCAGAGTTTTTGAATCAATTGGGCGCTAGTGCATGTTTCTTGAATGGCTGTTAAATGAAATAAAAATCTTAGTATTTTCAGTTGTATTATTTCAGTACTTTGGAGTGCTTTCTCAGCCAACATCCTCTTTGGCCACTAAGAACAAACCTCTGCTTTTGCCTTCTACCCATCTGTGTCTGTTTTGGCCTCCTGGAAAGCTAGATATGCGGGGGGGCCTGAATCTGAGGTTTTAGCAGAACTGAAATCACTCAACAGAAAGAAAGAAGCGAAAGGAAAGGTGAAGGAAAGAAAGAGAAAGGAAGGAAGAGAAAGGAAGGTACAAAGAGAGGGAAAGCATGCAGGCAGAGAGACAGGGAGGAGGTGTATGAAGGAGCTAGAGAGAAGAAAGTGAGCCTGCCCAAAGAGAATTGCCAGAGGGCTACCACGGAAACTCTGAGGTAGGCCATCTCAGAGCTGGAGAAGAAGGAAACAGCGGGGCAGCAGCCCCACTGACAACTGGGCAGTGACAGGTATATGCCAAGTATATATGCTAGTAATACAGTCCAGCAGACATATCTTCTGGACTAGTATCCAGAGTTTCAGTTATATATGTCCAACAAATATGTCCCCTCTAAGCATTTTCTAGGTATTCCAGCACAATTCTATGGTATTCCTGGGCCAAAGTCCTTTATTTCAATATGGTTTGCTATTATCTGTGGTTTTCTGTATGTACGAGAATTCCAGGAATGTACTCCCACTAGAGAAGGGGCCATCCTATGTCTGCATTATGCATGTGAATGGCTTTCCTACAAACATTTCTGCAACTGGGCTTTGCACTGAATTCCTAACGGCCATTGAATTAAGTGGGATTTATTTCTGAATGCAGATGCCTCTATGAGAATTAATGGGTAGCTAGGTCCATCACACATTGACACAATGGATTTACAAAACTATGTAGACAAAGAAATCCGTCATAGGAAGATTCCCTGGATAGGAAGGTGTGCTGTGTGAGTCAGTCCTTACTGACACTAGACACAGAATGTGCATTTCCAGGACCCAGACAAATAAGTGAATCACATAAATATTCATGCAAGGATTCATCAAATGATTTGTCTAGGCTGTTTTAACATCACACGTTAGGCTGTGTTAACATCACACGTTAAGTCCTTGTCCAGCAGCATCTGGAAGAATGCAGTTTACCCACGTTGAACATACAATAACAACTCCCAGTGTCTGGCATAACTGGTAGATCATTGTGAGTCTGGTAAAAGCTAACTCAATAAAAACCACCATAGATGCGTAATAGTGCTCCATGCAGTCATGCTGGCCACATAACCTTGGAGTGTCTATGGACAAGGCTGACTTCTCAGCTTAGAAATGGAGGTGAGCACCAACCTCCAGAGTCGGACACGACTGGACTTAATGTCAGAGGAAAACCTTTACTTAGATGCGTCCCAGGGAATTACAACAGAAAATCTGGTACCTTGGGTAAAAATAACATTGAAAGAATAGACTCCTACACTACAAAAAAAGGAACACTTCAACATGTTCAGCAAACTTTTATCCTAATTTGCCATATGCATGTATGAAATGAAATACAGAAAAGATATGCCATACATACATTACTCAAGACATTATATTGCTTTTAGAGACCACTTGAAGACTACTTCCAAACTATATCCAGTTGTCATTTTTAATTTCATCAGACTCAACTTTTCTTATTTCTATCTGGTGGCCATCTTATAGTCTTGTGCTTTTCAATTTTGCTGGTGGTACCAAGGACAGCAGACATCTCTGCCTTCCTCCATCTTAACTCTGGTTTGCTCTCCATGCAAGCTCAATACTGTCTTCTGGAGACAAATGCTGTGTTTCCACCATACCTATTGCAAGCAGAGACAATAGAATCATAGAGTTGGAAGAAACCTTGTGGGCCATCCAGTCCAACCCTCTACCAAGAAGCAGGAAAATTGTGTTGTGATGAAATTGATGGAGTTTATTTATTTATTTATCTTTTTTATATCCCTCCTTTCTCAACCCCGAAGGGGACTCAAGGCAGTTTTACATATAGGCAACTATTCAATGCCTTAAAACATACAATTCAAATGCATATTTAAATTAAAAATTTAAGATGAATGCATATTAAAACACTTAAAAACATTACATTCATTATTAAAACCACACCATCACAATAGTAATCCAGGACCCTTCCATAATCATAGCACATATTCCATATCTATGATTGCACTACAATTCTGTATGAAGCAACAGAAACAACCCCCTTTTGCAGCAAAAGCTCTCCCCCCTCCGGTTAAGACAACTTGTTTTTGCAGTAGATGAGACTTTATACGAGGAATATTTATAGTATAGCAAAAGACCGGGACTCTTCTCAAACTCTCCTTCCAGACACTCCCAGGTAGTTGAAACCTTCTTACTTCCAAAAGGCTCTCACTGGTCTTATTCTCCAATTCGTCTGTATCTTTGCAACTTTCTTTCTCTCCAACAGCAACTCTTCATCAACACAACTCCTTCAATCAATACCAACCCTCAACAACAGAGAAGCTTTGCGCTACTTTAGTACCTTTACAGCTGCTCCACCCTAGCTATAAATTGCACAAGGCTAAGCAGGTGGCTTGATTCTTAATGCTTACAGTATGGTTGGGTTTGAGCCTTACACTTACTTACACTTTCTTATTGTTACTTAATGACATACTGAAAAACTCTGACAAATAGCATTCAAAGCAAATAGAATTGTCTAGAGTAGATTAGCTATTTCTCTACTGAAGACGAGTAATGCAATTTGATATTAAAAAGTCTGTTTCTTTAGCCCTCCAGCCTCCCAACACCTCATCACTTTCATAGACTTGTTTGAGCTCATTAATAGTTTTTACACGATAATTTTAGGTGGTCTTGGTTCTTTCTAACTGAGCCTTTGGTGCCTCCAAAAAACTATTCAGTATGTTCCAATGAATCTAATGTAAAGAAAACACCAATATTTTCTGTAAATAAAATTTTTGATATTAACAGTACAGCAAGCTTGTACTAGGTCAGCCACTAACTCTAAAAAACCAAACCAGATCAGTCTGAATTTCCAGATTGCAACATGGTGACCTAGATAAATTCTTCCTCCCACAGCTCTGCCTACAAACTATAACATGCTAGAACATCACTTTTATCTCTTCCTGAAATGTTTAAAACATTGAATTCTTACAATATAGTTCCTTCCCTTGACATCTTCTTGTTCCATCTTTTTCATGATGTTGTTTGTAGTAATATGAATTTTTCCAAATATTTTTAAACTAGAGACTGCCTTGATGAAGTGAGTCGATGGTCTGAGGGGCAAATATTTCACAATATTTTCTTTGATTTATAGCATAGCACAAAACTGCAATTTCATTTATGCACTATGGTTGAGTAACTCTAGTTTTTCAAAGAGAAAAGGGATGAGAGGCAACCTTTTGTTCTCACATGTCTAAGAAGAATAAAAAGGATGGCAACAAAATATTGCAGCTCATCTTGGGAACTGCTAGAAAAGGTGATTTGGAGATACATACACACACCATTTTTATTGTGCATATAAATAATGTGTACAGCAAAAATGGGGGGAAACATATCATTGCAATAGGGCAAGAAAAGAAAAGAGAGTGAAAGCACGGAGGAAAAGGTCAAAGTGACAAGAAGGAAGAGAGGTGTGGGAAAAGAAAGAAAGAAAAAAAAGAAGAAATTGACTTTCCTGTGTCTTCTGAGAGATTGACTTCTTGATAGAAATTTTGTAGATTGTTAATTATTATGCCAGTATGGCTTCTTCTATGGATATTTTTCACACGTCAGATAGTTCTATCATTACTGTTATTTCTCTATTTTGAATAAGGTCTCTAAATCCAGACCAGTCCGTTTTCTTTCGTGTCTCCTTTAGTCTTTGAGACAAACTGTCCATTTGAATTATGTCGAACACTTTGAGGATCCATTCATCTATACTCGGTATTTTGTCTTGTTTCCACAATTTGGCTAAAATTAGTCTTGCCACGATACTCATGAGAAAGAGTATTTTATCTTGATTTTCATTTAATTTTGTACTTGAAATGCCTAATAAGTACATCTCCAGTGACCGGGGAAAACTGGTTTTAAATATTTTTTGAATTGATGAGTGTATTTCCTTGCAGTACCTTTTAACTTTTTTACAAGACCATCATTGGTGAAAGAAGGTGCCTATTTCTTTTCCGCATTTCCAACATTTATTTGAGGTGTGTTTATTGAATTTGGCCAATTTTGCGGGAGTATAGTACCATCTGAATTGCATTTTATACCAATTCTCTCTTATATCAGTGGCCACGGTGTATTTTAGTGTTCCAAATTTCTTCCCACTGCTTTTATGAGTATGTTATGCCCTATACCCTTTGCCCATTTTATTTGACAGTCTTTTATCTGTTCTTCTTCAGTCGTCCATTTTAGAAGTTGTTGATATAGTAGTCTAATTATTTTTTTTCTTTTTGCATTATCAATTCCCACATGCCTGTTTCTTGGTTAAACCCAATTTTTTCATCTTCCTTGAATCCTTGATGAATTTGAAAATATTGGAACCATGTTAATTTTTGATTTAGTTGTTTAATTTCTTCATATGGCTTAATTACTAATTTTTGCTTATCTGATTTTTTAAGTGTTTGTTGGTAAGTTAGCCAATTCTCTACTGCTAGTTCCATTTTGTGTCTTGCCTCAATTGAGGATATCCATAATGGGGTTTTGTTATACAGTCGTGTTTTGTATTTCTCCCATGTCTTAATCAAAGATGCTCTTACATAGTTGCTGCTAAAATGTTTTTTCCACTTTTCTTTTATTATACCACAAATACCCATGCCAACCTGCTCGGAGAGCTTGTCCTTCTAAAGTAAACGGCTTGGAATTCCTTAGTGTAGTCCATTTTTTTTAGCCCTACCAGATTACAAGCTTCGTAATATGCCTTAAAGTCTGGTAAGCCCAGAACACCTCTTTTTTGTCATCTGTCAAGATTTTTAATTTTATTCTTGGTTTTTAATTTTTCCAAATAAATGTAGTTAAGTCTGAATTCCATTTTTTGAAAAGATTATCATTTCTAATTATTGGTAATGTTTGGAAGATGAAAAGTAATTGAGGGAGAATGTTCATCTTTGTTATAGCAATGGGGCCTAATAGGGATATATTCTGATATTTCCATCTTTCCATTTCATTTTGGATCTTTTTCCAGAGTGTTTCACAGTTATTTTTTAATAATTTTATATTGCTTTGTGTTATCGTCACTCCTAGATATTTTTTATTTTCTATTTTTATTTCAGAATTTGTTTGTAAGGACTCCTTTGTTTTGTTGTCAATGTTTTTCACTAACATTTTAGTTTTTTGTTTATTTCATTTGAATCCTGCCAATTTCCCAAAAAATTCTATTTTGTTGAGCCATTGTTTAATATCATTTAAGGGGTTTTCTATAATGTACACCACGTCGTCATATACTCTCATATACTCTCAGTTTGTATTGTTGTTTTAGTATTTTCATTCCTTCAAGTCTCTTGTCATCATTTATGTCTCTTACAAATGTATCCATTATTAAGATAAATAGCAGCGGTGATAGTGGGCATCCTTGTCAAGTTCCTCGGGTAATTTGAATTGGTTTTCTAATTTCCTGGTAGTTTATTATTAATGTTGCCTCTTGTGTTGTGTATATTGCTTCCACCACATTTTTGAAATTACTCCCTATGTCCAATTCTTTTAATAGTAATTTTAAATAACCCCAATTAACCTTGTCGAATGCTTTTTCAGCATCGGTAAAGATGTGGCTCGCCTCATCCTTATGCTGGGAGGAGGGCGAGACATATGGTGACTGAGAGCACTCCAGAGGGCTCTCAGCTGCTGTGTGCCTTCCTCCCCTGTCCCTTCTGCATAAAGATATAGCGGACCACCATGTCCTTATGCTGAGAGGACAGAGAAAATGAGGAGGGCTTGAGGTAAGAGCCCAGGGGGCCGTATTCGGCCCCCGGGCCTTGATTTCCCCATGCCTGGTCTAGATAGTGCTGATTTTGTAGAAGAAATAGACTTCATCTCTGTAACAAAGAATTCTATTAAACTATGAATCCCAGGATATGATGCTAGTTAAAAGTTGGATTAGAACGCTCTAATTTAGACAGTCAGAAATACATATTTCCTTCAGTTCCCTTTACTTCCATCAGAATTTATTTATTTAATAGAATATGAGTGATTAATAGGAGAGAAACAACAAATATTGCTGAGGCGCTGTGATGTCTAACAAATATACTGCAAAACAGGTTTCTGTGAACATAAGCCGACTTCAGTTGCGTCTGTAGTCTATTACCTTTATATGATTTAGCAACAGGAAAATATACAAGAAAAAGACGAGGGGAAATATCTATCTAGCAATGTCTGTCTGCCTTTTTAGATCTTTAAGGTAGGTATGGAAAACACTGATGAAATCTAGACTGTGTAAGTTATAACCCAAGTGAGAAAGGACTGTGCTAAAATGCTAGGTTTATTTGCTCTGACTGCAACTTTAATTTAGCCTAACAATTTAAATAATAGTAAAATCTGAGCAGATTCTTCCCAGCCAGATGTTTATGGCCTGCTCAGTATGGCAGAGAGCCGATTTCAGACTACATGGCTCCTTGGCCATGAAGTGATCTTGTGAGGAGGCAGTAATGAACTCAGTTAAGCACCAACCATGTCCTAGGGTAAAGATATATCTCCTCTGCCTGCCCAGGCCTGCCCCTATAAACAAGTAAGGCTTAATGGGGAAAACAGGGCTATAGATTGCACAAGATTTCTCCCTAATACTGCAGGAAACTATTTGGCAGAATAAACAACATGCATACTTCAGAGGGGATCTATGAAGCAAGGCTAACTGTCATGGACTGAAAGGGATGTATGAGACCAATGACCATTAGAGCAGGTCACCAGATTGCCAGTATTGTTAAAATTAACTGAATGGGAGAATCCCCATGGTAATTTTTTTCCTCTCCACATACAAGAGGAAGATGCAGTTTTCCTCATGTACCAAAGTGTGTGTTCGTGTGTGCGCGCACACGTCTTCAAGTCACATGTCAACTTACTGTGGCCAGATTTTCTTAGGCAAGGAATATTTAAAGATGGCTTTGTCAGTTCCCTCTTTACAGCACTTGGCATTCATTCCACTCAAGTACAACCAGGGCTGATTCTGACGAGCTTCCAAAAATTTGTATGCAGGGCTATCGCCCAAATACGCCATATGATTTTTATAATATTAGATACCTTTATATCCTGCCTTTCCTCAAATGAGCTCAAGGTGGCAGATATGTATCTCCTCATTATTTAATCCTTGAAGCATAGGATTTAGCCTCTGACATAGGTCAAATTGACTCACCCACAGAGTGGGTTTTGTGGCTCAGATGAGACTACAGCATGAGACTCTCGAGACCCAATCGAGATCAAATGCATTCCCCATCTATCATCTCCTGCTCACCCAGCACTCCCTACAGTACTACATATCTATGTTCATACAGTAGTTCTAATCCATCTTTAGCTATTCTCTCAAAAATGCACCTATCCTTAAATTTTCCCTTGAAGTATATAAACAACAGCTTATCAAAGGGTAATTAGAAATTTCAACTGATACAGAATACAGTTGTCTGTGTATAGGACTAGGCATGTTGCTATTAAATAAATAAAATTACAACGAGAGAAGGAAGCAGATGCAGCAACAGCAAATCTGTGGAACAAGTTGTTAATAAAACTTTCAGGTTTAATTCAAAATGGGAATGATTGGTGGGAGGATTCCATGCTGACATGGACATGTGAGGAGGCAATTCACTCCAAGTTCATAGCATCCACATAATCAACCATCATGGTTGAATTTGACTGAATTGAGATTTCTCTTTCTGTAGAATGACATCTGACTCTCTGGTGATCTCTTCTATACAATTACTCTGGTCTATATAAAGTGCTGCCTCTTGGAAACTATTTTGAAGAGATTACTTTCTGCTTTTCACTGAGGGCCATAAATTCAATTGGTATTTAATAGAACCTACAGTGTATTTCCACCTGGGTGTTTGGCAAATACTTTAGCTTCAGCCTGAGTCTCCTTAAAATAAAGGGATTATTAGAAGCCCAGTGTTAAATTACCTGGTGCTTGTTAAGTGGACTTCAGAGAATTTAGTGAACAACTGGTTTCAACAATGAACAACACTATGGTATTAATGGTGTTTATATTAGTAAATATAATATCGCGTCGTAAAGTTCAGGGAGCCCCTGGTGGTGCAGCGGGTTAAAATGCTGAGCTGCTGAACTTGCTGACCAAAAGGTCAGTGGTTTGAATCCAGGGAGTAGAGTGAGCTCCTGCTGTTAGCCCCAGCTTCTGCCAAACTAGCAGTTCAAAAACATGCAAACATGAGTAGCTCTTCAGCTTAGAAATGGAGATGACCACCAATCCCCAGAAATGGAGATGACCACCAATCAAGCATCTAAACTAAAAGATACTTCTCAATCTTGAGCATATTACTTTAAATTGAAGCAAAGGAATATGTGGCATATTTATACAGAGTAGAATTCAAAAATTCAATAAAACAGGCTTTTCACTTGTTATTAACTTTTAAATCCTGGGCATTAAGAACATAGTACAAGAGCAAATAGCTCTTCTCATTGTCATTTACAATACATACCTACAGAAACCTGAACAGGGCACAACTGTGAAACCTTCAAGGCAGAGAGAGTATCGGAAATGGGAACCTTTAGTGGAGCTATGAAATTTTTATCAGCTGGCATTAGGGAGGCAAGAATCTGGAAGCACAGAACAGATGGACAGCCTGGATTCTTGGAGTCATTGTCTTTCTAACTGTTATCTGACTCCAATGCCGAGAGAAGATTTGGAAAATGTATGGAGGGCTAGGTATTGAGGGCTTTTCTTGAAATATCCCTTCCTGATGGCCTAGGGCACCAGAGACTTCCCAGCAGTGGTACAAATATACTATAAAATAATTTCTTATCCACCTGTTCTCATGGACCAAGAAGGGGGACAGCAACATATTGTTGTTCTTTCGTTCAGTCACTTCTGACTCTTCGTAACCTCATGGACCAGCCCACGCCAGAGCTCCCTGTCGGCTGTCACCACCCCGAGCTCCTTCAAGGTCAAGAAAGTCACTTCAAGGATACCATCCATCCATCTTGCCCTTGGTCGACCCCTCTTCCCTTCTCCTTCCATTTTCCCCAGCATAATTGTCTTTTCTAAGCTTTCCCGTCTTCTCATTATGTGTCCAAAAAAGAAAGAAAGAAAAGAAAAGAAAGAAAGAACAAGAAAACAGAAGTCTATTAGCATATTGTAAAAGATAGATCTGTTGATATCCTGTCTTGTAACAAAGAGGAAATTGTGCTCAACTAGATAGAGGAGCTTGCATCCTAAGAGATGTCACAGGAGCTCTTAGCCAAATAACATGAATTCCAAACTTTAGGAAGAAGGTTCCTTCTTGTGCCGGGTATTATTCCAAACTTTAAAGATGACTTGGATGAAAAAGTAGAAAGGACACTCCTTAAAAATGCAGATGATACCAACCTGGGAGATGTAGTTAATAATTCAGAAGATGGGAGCAGGATTCAAATTGATCTCTACAGGATGGGAAACTGATCTTAAACTAACAATATGAACTTCCACTGAGATCAAAGTAAAGTTAGGAATAAGACCATGAATATATAAATAATAAGTAACACCCGATTTTACAGCAGTAGCTGAGATAAGCATTTCAGAGTATAAATAAACTACAAGTAAAATATGAGAAAATAAATATGCACCACCAATGTTGATATAGTACCTAACAAGTCCTGCTTGTATTTTTGATGAGCCCAGGTGCTCTGGTGGATCACAGATTGGAATTGCTGGACTTCCTTTAAAATTTTAAAAAATGATCCTCTGCACAGGAACTTCCTTCCTATTGCTTGAAGCAGAGTTCAACAGAACAATTAAATGTGACCAGTTCTGTGCAAACAGATGAAAAGGGATACCAATACATGACCTGAACAGAAACAAAGAGAAGTGGCACTATCGTCACTTAGCCTTAAAATATGGCTCACATAGAACAACTATTATTTTCTCTTTCAAAAGGACTTCTGTGACTTGCCTTTGTAGACAGTTTCATAGTTGCAAATGGCAACTCCAACAACCAAAGAGATACATAAAACTATCCAGAGACTAGATTAGTGGTTTTCAAGCTGTGGATCCCCAGGTGTTTTGTCCTACAATTCTCAGAAATCCCAGCTAGTTTTCCAGCTGTTAGGATTTCTGGGAGTTGAAGGCCAAAACATCTGGGGACCCACAGGTTGAGAACCACTGGATAGATGTTGAAGCACATTATAATAACAAGCAATAAAGGGTTTAATAATAACATCAGAGATCTCAACCTTCAGCAGTACATCTGATTTACATTACCGTCATCTGCCAGAAATGATCTTCTAGGATGCTGTTTAGTAAAGAAAAAACTGTATAGAGAATTTGTGCTATGTAAGAGATTTAATGGTATAACTCTGAGATAAAAATGGAAAAAAGCAGGAACTATGAAAACAGGGCACTCTATTGCTGACTGGTAAGATGTTAATAAGATTTCCAAGGCATCCCTGACACAATAATGGGAAATAAGCAATTAATCAACGAATGTAATACCATCGGCCTAAATCTTATTACTTCTAACTGCATCAGTCCCACTGAAGCTGGGTCTACAATGCCATATAACACAGTTTGGAATGAAGTGTAGACCCATATAATGTAATTGAAATGCATTATATGGCTCTACACTTATCATATGATGCAGTTCCAAATTGTGTTACATGGCACTGTATATCCATCTTATATTAATGGAACTTATGTGACTGGAGATTTATGATATTCCCTCCCAATGGGCCTAATTTATTGTGACTAATAGTTGATTCTATATTGTTGGATTCAGTTTTTACACAGACACCAAATTTGCTAACTACTGTAGTGTTAAAGTACTAGAGCTAGGGAAAAATAGTGAATAGGTCATTAAATTATTTGAGAACTATATAGAAAAATGACACAGTCACTGCTTCCCTTTGGAAGCTTCATGGCTTTCTGCCTGCTTGTTGTAACCATTCCTCCCCCACCTCTTTATACCACTTTATGTATTACAACTGACAATACTGCACTCATCTGAGAAAATGAACCTTTGTTTACAAAGGGTAGGGTTTACACAAATGTTTACTCACTGTTCAATAACTAATTCAATCAGTATGTACTGTTGCACCCAACCTGCTTTAGATGTCTTTAACGTTAATGTGTCCTGACTTTCTTTCAGCTTGAGGGATGCTGGATTGCCTTCCTGTTTGAGCAAGGAACCCTACAGAATCAATGTCCATGCCATTGCTTTCAAGAAATTATAATAATGTATTAATTGGTATTGGGCCTATCTCCATCCAGGCACTATCTTCATTTCCCCACAACAAAGTCCATACTTAAAGTTTGAAGGTAACTGGCTGTTCTTTAAGTTGCTGGTCGTGAATGATTCTGGAGATGAAAGAAAGATGAAAATTTCCCTTTGCTCACATTCTCTGGTAGTGGGGCCTCTGTTGTGCCCAATGCCCAAGGTGATCAGGTAAATAGAGCAAGTATCTCTTACTGAGGCCTGGCACCTCGCTGAAGGCACAGGAAGCTCCACAGACTGTCACTGACCAGAGGTAGGCCAATATAGCCGGACGAATTCCCAGATTAGTTAGTTATTGACTTGAAAACAGTTTACAATTTATGTTGCACTAGCCCTGTCCTGACCTATTAGTCCCACATCTGCGCATGTCCACTTTTCTTGGCCATTGGTTGCTTGCTGTATAGTTATGTTTTATGATGTCTTAGATTTTATTGATTCTATTATCTTAATATATTTGATTGTTATATGTTTTTAATTGTGTTATTTTGTAACTTTATTTATATTGGGCTTTTGTCCCCATGGAAGCCACCCCGAGTCCTTTCGGGGAGATGTAGGCAGAATATAAGAATAAAGATACTATTATTATTATTATTATTATTATTATTATTATTATTGAAATGGCTTGTCCAAGCTTGGATCTCACTGGAACCAGCTAGACACATCTTGCTTCCGAGATTCCCTGGTGGTAATAATCTTAAAGTAGAGACGGCTCACTTTCCCCGGAAAAAGGGCAGGCAAACGGAAGGGTTTCTTAAGCTTTACCCTCATAAAACTAACAGAAAAGTTACTATTCTCACTATACTTAGGGAGAGGCAGCCTAACAAAAGAAGCTGAAAGTTATACAGTTCCATCACACAGAATATTCTAGTTGGGAGTAACCAACAGGAACTGCATTAATGCTACAGTATAGATACATTCTTAGAAGAGCCAGGCAACTTGGCCAATGGTCAAGAATTCTGAAGTCCAAAGAATTTGGAGGATCAAATAAAGAAAACTAGTGTAGTAGACTATTGTAAGAATCCAGACCTCCAGCTTTGACTCTTTGGATAGTTGTTTTTGTCTTCATGGATTGCAGCTTCTACATCTCCATGTCCTTGGCTGTATAATTTGGGGGTTATTATTATTATATTTATTTATACCCTGCTTTCTGTCTTTACAAAAGAGACCAGATCTCAAGTCAAATATATCTGATGGGCAAGAGGTTCCACTTCCCTGGCTTAAGACAGCAAAATGTGCTTCCTATGACTCACACAATATTTGTGAGGACAATAATAGCAAAACAAATACTTTAGATTGAAAGTTTAACATATCTGTTGGGAATTAAGTCCCACGTCTCTCATTCATATATATAATAAATATATATAATATAATAAATGTTGTTTTTCTAACAAAGTCTATTTATGCAAGGCGCATATCCCCAAGGTTCTGGCATTCAACATTTTCATGTGGGAGTTACTTCTGAATAAATATGAGAGAATAAGCATTAATTTATCTATTAGTAACAAGTCTGTGTAAAGATGAGTCTCCATAAGTGATTCAAGTTGAGTGTTCGTTATCTGGAAATCCAAATGGTTCACAGGGGTGACTTATAAAGGAACACCTTTGCTTTCTGATCATTCAAGTGTATACCAGACTTGTTTTATGCACAACATTATTAAAAACAAGGTGTAAAAAATTACCTTTGGGCTACGTGCATATGAAACATACATGAATTTCGTGTTTAGACTTGGAACTCACTTGCAAGGTATCTCATTATATCGATGCAAATATTCGAAGGAGTCAGCAGTGCCTAGTGGTTTGAGTGCTGGACTGGAGGCCAAATCAGGAAAAGCCAAATGAACAAGTCTCCAAAACCTCATGATATCTGATGCATCTACACCAGTGGTTCTTAACCTGTGGGTCACAGACCACCAGTGGGCTGCGAGCCTCCTTCTGCATTATTTATTTTATTTCCGCTCCTTTTGTGCCACCTGTCATTCCTTCCCTGTTGCTGACCATGGCATATGTTCTGTATCAAAAACTAGAACTGATGTGGTCTATCCAATGCAATTTTCTGAATCCGTACCCCAAACCAAATCTAAAGTTGACAAAAAACTGATTCGTAACCCCTTTGGTACTAATGTTGGAGAGTGGTCCCTGGTCAAATTGGTCCTTGGTCAAGTGGTCCCTGGTCAAAGTGCTCCCAGGTCACTTCACTTAGGCGATCCCTCGTTTGAGTAGGATAGTCTTCCAAGATCAGTGTGCTGGTGGGTCCGTATGTGACTGTGGAGCCCTATTATTGATCTGCATCTTCTCCCGCAGTGAGGGCATTGGTTTCCAGGTGGAAGGCAGTCGGGATTGGCATGACGCACCTTCCTCTTAGCACATTTTTCTCTCTTGCCCCTCATTTGTACCTCTTCAAATTCTACAGCACTGCTGGTCACAGCTGACCTCCTGCTAGAGCGCTCAAGGGCCAGGACGTCCCAGTTCTCAGTGTCTATGCCAGAGTTTTTAAGGTTGGCTTTGAGCCCATCTTTAAATCACTTTTCCTTCCCACCAACATTCCATTTTCTGTTCTTGAGTTCGGAGTAGAGCAACTGCTTTGGGAGACGGTGGTTGGGCATCCGGACAACATGGCCGGTGCAGTGGTGTTGATGGCGGAGGACCATCGATTCAATGCTGGTGGCCTTTGCTTCTTCCAGCATGCTGATGTTTGTCCGCCTGTCTGCTTTGGGAGATGGTGGTCGGGTCCTGGGTCAAGTGTTCCCTGGTCAAAAAAAGTTTGGGAACCACTGATCTACATTGTGGAATAAATGTGGCCTCACGTCACATTTACAACCATGGCTCCATGCTCTGGAATCATGGAAATTATAGTTTTACAAGGTCTTTAACCTTCTCTACGAAAAAGAGCTCGTGCCACATGAATAACAGCTCCAAAAATTCCATAGCTTTGAGCCAGGGCAGTAAAAGCGATGCCAAACCACAGTCCACAGTTTGGATCAGACACGGGCAAACATGGGCCTTCCAGGTGTTTTGGACTCCAACTCCCACCATTCCTAACAGCCTCAGGCCCTTTCCTTTTCTCCCTCAGCTGAGGGAGAAAAGGAAGGGGCCTGAGGCTGTTAGGAATGGTGGGAGTTGGAGTCCAAAACACCTAGAAGGCCCAGGTTTGCCCATGCCTGGTGTAAATACACTCAAAGTCCCCTTAAGGGTCTCCATAACCATGAAAAGGCTTGAAGGCCCTCACAAATTCCCAAAACCTTCTTATAAGGCACATTCAATATGAAGAGGGGCAACTACAAGCTGAATGTTGTCATTGGAGAGATGCTGCTGCCTTCTTGCCAAGCCTTCCCTGCCTCCTCTCCCACCCACCGCCAAGCTGGGTTTCCCTCCTCCTGTAATTCCCCCTGCGTTGCCTAGCAACGTTCCCCCACCTATCACCACCTCGTCCCCTCGTTGTCATGGTAACCCTCCCGACGCCTGCCTCCCTCTCCCCGCTTCCCTTTCGGCGGGCGATGATGCAAAGACGCCACGACGTGGGGATTCCGCCGGATTACCCGGCGTGCCCCGCGGCGGCGGCAAGATGGCGGCCTGAGGCGAACGCGCGGCTCTCAGCCGAGGAGGCTTGAGGGGGCGGTGAAAGTTTGCGGAGAGCGGGCTTCTTTTCTCTCTCTCCAAATGCCTGGGCGTTGGCCTCGGCTGAGGGAAAGGAAAAGGGCCCCGCTTTGAAGCCGCCTCCCTCCTCCTGGTACTGCGATTCAGCACAAGAAGGCTTTGAAGGGCGGCCTTTTCCCGCCTTCTTCTTCTTCTCACTCTCTTCCTCAGCTGAGGCGATTCCCTCGCTCTTGGTGGAGGTAGCGGCGGCGAAATCAGGCTTCTTCCCCCGCCCAGGAGCGGCCAAGGGAGGAGCAGAAAGGGGCGGGATCTGGCACCAGGCTCCGCCGGCTCCGGAGACGAGGCGAAGAGTTTGCTGCCGTTGAAGCCGCCAGAAAAGGTACGGGGTCCTCTAGGTATAGGTCCCACATGGCTCGGGCAGAGGCCTGGCCGTCCAGCCGAAGGAGAACTCTATGTAAACCACGAAACCCTTTGCCAAGGCGAGGCTAAGCTTGGCCAAGGAGCGGGCTCAGCCGGGGCTGCATTGCCGGCCTCTCACTGCTTTTCAGCCCTCCTCTCCACTCTTCTTAGAGAAGGATTGGAATGGAGGCTTTTGTGGGGATTGGGGAGAGAATGGGGTTCAATGTATTGTCGAAGGCTTTCATGGCTGGAATCATTAAGTTGTTGAAGGTTTTTCGGGCAGTATGGTCATGTTCTAGATATAGTGGTTCTCAACCTGTGGGTCCCCAGATCTTTTGGCCTTCAACTCCCAGAAATCCTCAAAGCAACCACTAAAAGGTTCTTGGTCCGCTTCTGGGGAAATTTCATCCAAACAGATTTGTGCTGGTTATTGCTTAAAACAGTGGTTCTCCACCTGGGGTCCCCAGATGTTTTTGGTCTACAACTCCCAGAAATCCCAGCCAGTTTACCAGCTGTTAGGGTTTCTGGGAGTTGAAGGCCAAAAACATCTGGGGACCCCAGGTTGAGAACCACTGGCTTAAAAGGTCCCGTGTGGCTCAACTCAAAGCTGTCTGATGGACCTTGTCTCCCCATGAGCTTGTCTGGACCATGAGATCTCTAGGGGAAACCTTTCTTTCGGTTCTTCACAAATATGGTTGGTGGGACTGGGAACACAATAGAAGGACTTCTCAAGGCCCCCCTTCTTATTGGGCTCTCATCAGCAGATAGAGGCTTTTAAAAAAATCCCTGCAATAATTTTAGAACTGAAGGCTTTTAAGGAAAAGGCCGTAAAACAATGGTTCTCAACCTGGGCCCCCCAAATGTTTTGGCCTTCAAATCCCAGAAATCCCAGCTGGTAAACTGGCTGGGATTTCTGGGAGTTGTAGGCCAAAACACCTGGGGACCCACAGGTTGAGAACCACTGTTCTAGAAGCATTCTCTCCTGACTTTCGCCTGCATCTGTGGCAAGCATTCTCAGGGGTTGTGAGGGAACACGCAAACCTCGCAACCTCTGAGGATACTTGCCGCAAATGCATGCAAAATGTTAGGAGAGAATACTTCTAGAACATGGCCATATTGCACGAAAAACCTACATCAACCCAGAATGGGGCTCATTAGCCTATATATTGAATGATTGCCATAGTTTGTAAGTTGCCCAGAGTCCCCCTTCAGGGGTGAGAAGGACGGAGTATAAGTACAGTAAGCAAGTAAATAAATAAGGAGGCCAACAGCTACTCCTCCCCCCCATCCCGAAACTCTATCCCCTTAGCATTTCCCTACCCAATACCAGACACGCCCCCTCCTCTAAAATAAATAAATAAATACATACATAAATCAGGCGACCAACAGCCTACTCCTTCTCACCCCCCATCCTGAAACTCTCCTCCTGTGAACCAGTTAGGACATTAAGATCGTCTGGGGAGGCCCTTCTCTCGATCCCGCCAGCTTCACAAGCACTCCTGGCGAGGACGAGAGACAGGGCCTTCTCAGTGGTGGCCCCTCGGCTGTGGAACACCCTTCCTACAGAGATCAGATTGGCCCCCTCCCTGTTGGCATTCCGGAGGAAATTGAAGACCTGGCTTTTCGAACAGGCATTTGACTAGGCAGTGCAATCGATTATTATACACAGAATAAGGATAATGAGTCTGGATTCTGATTCTATCAATGAGACGTGATGGATTTGTTATATTGATATTGATGTTTGTTGTTTAATTACTTGTTTATTATTGCTTTAAATGACCGATGATTTTGTACTATGTATATTGAAACTGTGTTGTTAACCGCTCTGAGTCGCCTAAGGGCTGAGAAGAGCAGTATACAAATAAAGTAAATAAATAAATAAATAAATAATAACTCTATCCCCTTAGCATTTCTCTACCCAATACCATACACACACACCCTCCTCTAAAATAAATAAATAAATAAATCAGGCGGCCAACAGCCTACCCCTTCGTGCCTCCCATCCTGAAAATCTATCCCAGGGGTCCTCAAACATTTTGAACAGAGGGCCAGGTCACAGTCCCTCAAACTGTTGGAGGGCCGGATTATAATGTGAAAAAAACATGAATTCCTATGCACACTGCACATATCTTATTTGTAGTGCAAAAAACACATGAAAACAATACAGTAATTAAAATGAAGAACAATTTTAACAAATATAAACTTATTAGTATTTCAGTGGGAAGTGTGGGCCGGATTTTGGCTGATGAGATAGGATGGTTGTTGTTGTGTGCTTTCAAGTAGGTTCAGACTTAGGTTGACCCTGAGCGAGGGCTGGGTAAATGACCTTGGAGGGCCGTATGAGGACCCCTGCTCTATCCCCTTAGCATTTTCCTACCCAATACCATACACTCCCCCCTCCCCTATACCCCTTTCCTCTTTAACCTCTCCTGGACTCCCCCCTCCCCGATCAACCCCTCCCCCCTTTTTATGTAAACTGAAAACTTTCTAATAAAAATGTTAAAAAAATAAATCAGGTGGCGCTAGGACAGGCATGGGCAAACTTTGGCCCTCCAGGTGTTTTGGCCCTCCAGGTGTTTTGGACAACTCCTACAATTCCTAACAGCCTCAGGCTCTTTTCTTCCTGCCCTCATACCTGGAGGGCCAAAGTTTGCCCGTGCATGCTCTAGGACACGTGAGTCAGGCTAAGAATCCAAATCTGGCCCACCATGTCATTTTCTGTGACCCTCCAGATGCCGGATTGCAAGAATTCAAAACAATTTGAACAGATTAGAGAGATGGGCCACAACTATCAAAATGAAGTTCAACAGGGACATATGCAAGATACTCCACTCAGACAGAAAAAAATGAAATGCAAAGATACAGAATGGGGAATGCCTGGCTCGACGGCAATAAGTGTGAAAAAGATCTTGGAGTCCTCATGGACAACAAGTTAAACATGTGCCAACAATGTCATGCAGCAGCTAAAAAAAGCCAACGGGATTTTGGCCTTCATAAATAGGAGTATAGTGTCTTGATCCAGGGAAGTCATGCTCCCTCTCTATTCTGCCTTGGTCAGACCACACCTGGCATCACTATGTTCAATTCTGGGCACCATAATTGAAGGAAGATGTTGGCAAGCTGGAATGTGTCCAGAGGAGGCCGACTAAAATGTGAGAGCTGTTCAGCAGTGGAACTCTCTGCCCCAGAGTGTGATTCAGGCTCCTTCTTTGGAGGCTTTTAAACAGAGGCTGGATGGCCATCTGTCAGGGGTGCTTTGAATGCGATTTTCCTTCTTCTTGGCAGGGGGTTGGACTGGATGGCCCATGAGGTCTCTTCCAACCCGCAATCCTCATCATTAGACATCATTTTTTATTTATTGTGTCAGAAGCAAATTGAGGGTACAGTTAAAATCTATTTAAAACATAAACAAAGTTAAAAACTTGGCATTATGCTAAATATTCTTTGACAAGTAACTGGCCACTTGGAGTGCCTCTGGTGTCTCAGTGAGAAGGTCCTCCATTGTGCACGTGGCAGGGCACAATGCATTGTATTACTGCATTACTGCATTGTAATAGGTGGCCTGTGGTTTGCTCTTCTCTACACTTGAATGTCGTGGATTCCACTTTGTGGCCCCATTTCTTAAGGTTGGCTCTGCATCTCGTGGTGCCAGAGTGCAGCCTGTTCAGTGCCTTCCAAGTCACCCAGTCTTCTGTGTGCCTGGGGGGAGTTTCTCATTCGTTATCATCCATGGATTGAAGTCCCAGGTTTTAGTCTGCCACTTAAAGGCAGATCAGATAGCACATCAACTTCTGAAGAATGGGAAACCCAATCTTGCCAACAAACTAGGAAGGAAAGCAATAGTCAGACAACCAGATAATGAAAACAACAAGCTTCATGACCCTTTTATATCTATCGAATTGGAAATGGCTCTCAATAAATGTAAAAATGGCAAAACAGCTGGCCTGTATGATCTACAGATGGAACAAATTAAGAACTTTGACCCAAAAGCAAAGTACTGGCTGCTGAAGCTGATGAACATTGCACATTGCCCCCTGTAAGATCCCCAAAATCTAGAGGAAAGGAGGAGTCATAGCCATTTTGAAACCAGGCAAAGACCGTAATGATCCAAAAAGCTATAGACCAATCTCTTTGTTGTGCCATTAGACATCATGACTAGAGCCGATAGGAGTTGGGATACAGTTACATCTGGAAGGCTGCAGTTTGTTTTGTTTTGTTGGGATAGTAGGGTTTGGATTGAGATACAAGGATATGATGCATGACTTCAAAATGATTACCTTTCCCCAACTTCAGAGCCACAAGTGCTGTTTGGTCTGCAAACACTTAGAAACAAATGTGGTCATCGCTAATAGTCAACATGGATTTATCAAACACAAGTCATGCCAGACTAATCTGATCTCTTTTTTCGCTAGAGTTACAAGCTGGGTAGATGTGGGGAATGCCGTGGATGTAGCGTACCTGGATTTCAGTAAGGCCTTCGACAAGGTCCCCCATGACCTTCTGGCAAGGAAACTAGTCCAATGTGGGCTAGGCAAAACTACGGTGAAGTGGATCTGTAATTGCTTAAATGGACAAACCCAGAGGGTGCTCACCAATGCTTCCTCTTCATCTTGGAAAGAAGTGACAAGTGGAGTGCCGCAGGGTTCCGTCCTGGGCCCAGTCCTGTTCAACATCTTTATTAATGACTTAGATGAAGGGCTAGAAGGCATGATCATCAAGTTTGCAGACTACACCAAACTGGGAGGGATAGCCAATACTCCAGAGGACAGGAGCAGAATTCAAAACGATCTGGACAGATTAGAGAGATGGGCCAAAACTAACAAAATGAAATTAAACAGTGACAAATGCAAGATACTCCACTTTGGCAGAAAAAATGAAATGCAAAGATACAGAATGGGTGACGCCTGGCTCGAGAGCAGTACGTGTGAAAAAGATCTTGGAGTCCTCGTGGACAACAAGTTAAACATGAGCCAACAATGTGATGTGGCGGCAAAAAAAGCCAATGGTATTTTGGCCTGCATCAATAGGAGCATAGTGTCTAGATCTAAGGAAGTAATGCTACCCCTCTATTCCGCTTTGGTTAGACCACACCTGGAGTATTGTGTCCAATTCTGGGCACCACAATTCAAGAGAGATATTGACAAGCTGGAATGTGTCCAGAGGAGGGCGACTAAAATGATCAAGGGTCTGGAGAACAAGTCCTACGAGGAGCGGCTTAGGGAACTGGGCATGTTTAGCCTGAAGAAGAGAAGGCTGAGAGGGGATATGATAGCCATGTATAAATATGTGAGAGGAAGCCACAGGGAGGAGGGAGCAAGCTTGTTTTCTGCTTCCTTGGAGACTAGGACGCGGAACAATGGCTTCAAACTACAAGAGAGGAGATTCCATCTGAACATGAGGAAGAACTTCCTGACTGTGAGAGCCGTTCAGCAGTGGAACTCTCTGCCCCGGAGTGTGGTGGAGGCTCCTTCTTTGGAAGCTTTTAAGCAGAGGCTGGATGGCCATCTGTCAGGGGTGATTTGAATGCAATATTCCTGCTTCTTGGCAGGGGGTTGGACTGGATGGCCCATGAGGTCTCTTCCAACTCTTTGATTCTATGATTCTATGGTTGCAGTTCCCCTTATCCCTGACATGCATGGTGGATACTCAAAAGCAATTACACCTGGGGACCCAAAATTAAAAAGCACTGATTACTATGTAAAATAATTGTAGTTGATTCTCTGTATCAGGCTTGGGCAAACTTCAGTCCTCCAGGTGTTTGGACTTCAAATTCCATAATTCCTAACAGCCAGTAGTCTATTAGGAATTGTAGGAACTGAAGTCCAAAACACCTGGATGGCCGAAGTTTTCTCATGCCTGTTCTGTATCCATGCATCCTCTACCAGTGGATTCAACAGTCCTTTGAGGGAAGTCATAAGATTGATGTGGCCCTTGATGAGGGTGAGTTCGACATCCCTGTTTGAGTGAGAGGCCTGGTTGACCACCCTATTATCATCATCAGTTTTATACTTATGTATGCAGTCCTCTTGATACGAAACAAATAAATATTATGTTTGCCCTCCCTTTTTCTCTCCACAAGGAGACTCAAAGTGACTCTGGTAACAGGAATGGACCTTCTTTAGCACTTAGGGTCACAGAACCCTAAGTTCTGTGGCTTTTGGAAAGCTCTGCTTTAGTGCAGAGCTTTCCAAACATTTCATGTTAGTGACACACTTTTTAGACATTCATCATTTTGTGTCATGGGAATACAGTTTTACTAGCAAACTGGAGGTTAAATAAATTCCTTATAAGAGATATGGGCACATACATAAATTGTGACAACATATCTCATGAAAACCCTTCATTTATATATTTTTAAATAAATGATTTGTAATACAATAACATTTCCAAGGTTTTTGTATTGTATGTGCAAGAATTACCATTTTAATGGTATATATTAGGTTGATAGGGTGAACATAGCTTTTGAATATTTAGTGGAATATTAGATGCAGACACTTGCATGTTCTCATTAAGCATTTTTATGCTTCCACGTTTCAGTGATATTGTTTATTTCACATAGAGTCAGAGATTTCTTAGCATGATACACCTACAGCTGACACATTTAATGTGTCACAGTATGCAGTTGGAAAGCTCTGCTCTAGAGTGAGAGACGGGTGGTCAACCATCCCATTGCATTTGTATTAACGTGAAGGGACTGTGGTAATTGGGGATAGTATGGAGACCTGTGAGGAATTAGATGGCTGTAGAACAAGGGATCTTCACCAGGGGTCTGTGAGCTTGCATTTTTTTTTGAAAAAAACAAACACCTTATTATCTTTATTTTCTCTGACCTCTAACTGAAATCTAGCATTTTCTCCACTTATACAAATGTATGTAATACATTACAGTATTATTCATTTCATAGCGCATCACTTGAATGGATGTTGCACCAAGTTATGTTATCAAGTATTGAAATTTTGGACAAGTTGTGAAATGTAATTTTGAATAGCCTTAAAATTTATTTTAAAGACATGCTAATGTTGGATGTCATACATTTATCTGCTGCTTTATTCTGAGAAGGGGTCTATAACTGGCAAAGACGTTTGCGGAACAAAGAAGATCAAGAACGCTTGATCTAGAGTGGGGGTGTTGAGCATCCCATTGCGCTTTGGGGGGCGGGTTGGTAATCAAACACTGATGCTCAGTTATGAGAAGGTTTTATGAATAGAATGAATAGGTAGAATGAATGCAATTGGATACCACTTTAATTGTCCTGGATCAGGGCTATGGAATCCTGGAAGTGGTAGTTTTACACATGATTTAGCCTTCTCTGCCAAAAAGCTGTGGATCCTCACCTAGCTACAACTCCCAGGATTCCATAGCATTGAGCCATAACAGCTAAAGTGGAGATGCATGCCAGGTCTCATTGGGGTTAAAAAAGCATTTCTAAATGTAGAGGTTTTGAGAATTACATTACATAAGTTATAGTCTTGTCATGTTTAAAAAGAGCTCAACAATCTACCCCAGGCCCGCAGAACTTGGCAGTAGTGAGGGGATGAAATAAAAACAGGCTAAATCTCTTTGGGCTGCACCGCAAATAGGGTGCCTTTCCTCCAGAGCAAGCAGCCAAGCGCAGTAGTCCACCACTCTTCCTTTCTCTCTGTCCCTGGATTCTGACATCTCCTTTTCTGGGTAGAAAACTGCCAACTTCATGCCATTCATTCCCCTCGCTTGTGAGGGAGAAACTTAAGTTTGTTATGAAGACTCTGCAACAATTTCATGGTGAAGCTAAGTTTCTCCCTCATAAACAAGGGAAAAGTAAGAGCAGCAACCCCAAGTCAATTTGGAAACTTTGGTGCATAATGAAAGAAAATTTGTAGAGGTAAAATTTGGAGGGAAGAATTATGAGTTCCAAGTTTGCTTCTGTGCTGTAGTGCTGTGTGTGGCCTTCCTCTCTAAGGCTTAGACTTGGAGTTTCTGTGGGCCACGCCAAATCCTTGTGAGGGTCGCAAATATACTACTACTACTACTACTACTACTACTACTAAGCTTTATTTATACCCACCACCATCTTTTGGAGGGACTTGGGGCAGCTCACAAAGCACTCAAAGTTGCAAACACACAAAATACAAAAGTTCAGTGACAATAACACAAAAGCATCTGCCCCCCAGGACTCACATGCAGGTGCAGGCCTGGTATAAACAGTCCCCAACATTTTTTCCTCAGAGTACAGGTTGAGTATCCCTTATTCAAACTGTTTAAGATGAGAAGTGTTTTGGATTGTTTTTGGATTTGGGCATCTGATTTTGCATATATGTATATAACAATATATAAGATGGGACCTATGTCTTCACATGAAATTTAAGAGTGTCTGACTTGGCTAACGTGGAATTTTATGACTGTGTGACAGATTTGAGCCCTGGCCTCCAGAGTCATAGTCTAACACTCAAACTACTGTGCCTCACTGACTCCTTGCAATATTTGCATATAGATAATGAGATATCTCAGAAGTGAGACACAACTGTAAACGTGAATACATATGTTTTTATATATACTTTATAAGGTTGTGCATGAAAAAGGTCTGTGTAGATTAATCAGGAAGCAAAGTGATTACGATTTCAGCCACCCCTTGGACCATTTCACATTTTAGAATATTTAAGTTTTTGATTGCTGAATAAGGGATTCTTAACCTGTATCCCTGAAAGACTCAACTAAAAAAACCACAGCCCCATGTTTTAAAGACCTGTACTGTGCTGTTGATGACAAGCTATTTCAGAGGTGTCTCATCCATAGGGTCACCATAAGTTGAAGTTGATTAGATAACACTTAATAACAATGCAGTGTCAAAGAAAAGTTGAAAAGGTGAGTTCAGAGATGGAACTTGAAGGGAGGGAGATGTGCCATCTACCCACACTGGTAAGACATTTCAATCATATGATAATTTGTATTGAGCAGTATTTGATAAATGAATTGCTCTTTGGTTGATAGGGAAAGTGAAGATTGTGTGCGTATGTACCTTCAAGTTGCCTGTCAACTCTTCATTATTACTAGCCTCAGAGTTTTGAGGTGTGTCTTGCACTCCAGGAATTGTTGATAGGAAAATCACTGTAGTGCAGTAAGTAAGTACTAGGATTCTGTCATCCCTAGCAAAAGTTATAAACTCCATATAGGAGGGCAATGTGTTTCCTCAATAATCTTTAAAAAAAATCAGCTTATGTAATTTTCCACATCATACATTTATACTGATGCAAAAATACATTGCTCAACATACATAATTTAGCAAGTTATAGGAATCATTTTAAGGAAGTAAGCAACACTAAAATTGCTTTTTATTAATGCAGTAAATTTCTCAGTGGAATAGATTTTAATAAAGGTCTAAATTAAGTTTCTGCATTTGTAAAGTCATAGTAGATAAGATTTTTGCTGATAATGCAGAATTACTCACACCGTTTCAGTAGTTCAATGGCTTTCACATTTCCTCTTTTCAGCAGAAACATCTGCTGAAGAATTTTTATTGCAGTTGATTTTGCAGTGTGTTTTGAGACAGCTACATGGATTTTGCCAATTGTTTTAGGATAAAGTTATAGATGGATCTCATCATGGTTTGTGAGTTTAGGCCTTGTCTAGACATGCATAAAGGACACAATAATTTAGACTGCATATTTAGAATTCCACATTTAGGTTTCCTCAATTCATCTAAGTAGAATGCTCCAATTTCAAGATAAGTGTGCATTATAGGATAGAACAAAATAAGGTTAATGTTAACAGCATCAGGGAAAACCAGGAGATTCCGTTATTAGATGTCCAGGTGATGCCGAAAGGGTGGTACAGGAGGTGACCCGATTTTATTTTGTTGCTGCTTGGCTGAAGAAACCTGGAGTTGGTCTTGAATATTAGAAAGGGGACTTTTGTAAGACTGAGTCTAAACCTTCAACTTTTCTTGATAAGAATAAAAATGTCGGCCTTTTAGTGTCTTTTCGTAGACTTCATAACTACCTACCTGTAGAAGCTTCCTCTTTGTTGTTCCTAGTTGTTCCTTTTTATCTTCTTTAAAGGGACTGCAAGGACTTTTTAGCTGATTCTTACCTTATGCATTTTATTGACTTAAATAATTTTAATATTTGTACAGGAATTGCATTTTAAAAACAAGTTTTTGCTATATTTTCCTGTAATCTGGATTTGATTGAAATTTTGTAAGATGCTTTGAGTTTTAGTATATGTAAAAAGACAGAATATGAATGGTTGAAAAAATCACCATAATTTTTATTTTGCCTAACTTTACTTGGTTAGGACACCAGTTGCAGCATTATAATTGTCTCATTTTGGAAGCGGGAGTAAAAGTAAAATATAGTCAAATAAGATTTGGATACGTTTAAAATAGAACGGGATAGAAATTAAATAAGAGAACACTACTTGTCTGCATCCATACCTCCTTGATGGAAATAAGTGTTTATTGCTGAAGCTTGGTCAAAACCAGTGTGTGCTGATGTGAGATCATTTGTAGGCAAAAGCATGTGCCAGCAAGCAAGGCTGAAGCAAGCCTTTTGTTGAAATCTTGTCTGAATTGTGAAAAAAAGACAAGCACCATTGGGGTATATTTTCCCTAGTCTGATAGTAAATGTTTAATATTAGCACGGCTTGATGAACTACATAGGGCTCTGACACGGGGGCAGCAGTAGAATTTAGGTAGAGATCACCATGAACTTGTTCTTGAAACAGTGTTTTTATTATTTATGTTAGTGCTGTATCCACCTTTTGAGAAAAGAGAAAAATAAGAATGTAACTTATTTCCATAGACAAAGAAAAGACGTGGGTTGCTGTTACTTGTCTGAATTGGGGTAATAAATGATAAAAAAGAGAAAAGTTCATAAGATTGGAAGAATTACTAGGGCAGAATCAGGAGAATGAAAATCAGTAGCTGAATGAACCCCATTTGAATACCTATTAATTAGACTGTGATGATAAAGCTGTTGAAAGAGTGGTGAAAAGCTGGATTCTGCCAAACTTTCAGTACATACTTAAGATACTGTAGGGATTAGTAGTCTATAATGGTAATTAGGAATATAGCTCCAGGATGATGGTTATTCCAGGTTAATGCATGCAGAGTTATAGGAATATATTATTATGAATGGAGCATGAGTAATGTACTGTGAATAAAAAAGCTATAATAGGTAATATGGCAATGTAAATGAAATGAAAGGAAAAAATGTTTCATGTAAGGCAGTAGGCACAAAAAATGAGAAGAATATTAAATTACCATGATTTGAGAAAGCCTTTGAAATCTTTGAATGCTTGGGCTATATGATACAAAAAGCAGGGATGGTGAAATGAGTGGAATCTAACAGGGCAGATGGAGTGGATTTGAGATCTCATTTTATGTCCACAGCATCTATCTTAATTTTTAGATTTTTTTCTGTTTTCCTCATCCCTGTCTCTTAATATTATGTGACCAGAAGAAGAGTTTCTTAGCAAATTGAAACTTTGTGTAATCTTTTGTTAATTTTAGTTTACCTTAACCAAGATACTGTACATTTGTCCCTTCTGATAGATACATTGTGTCATGATTCAATGTGACATCTGTATTTTTTATGACTTGAGAAATGATTAAAGTCAGGTCTTTTATTAAAATAAATGAAATAAGATTCTTCAGAGCTGTGTTTTCAGTACCATGTGTCTATTAAACAGAACTACTCTGTTGAAGAGACAGAAATAAGACTGAAGCAGTTGTTAATTATATGTTTTGGCCTACAAACAGACATAAATTAAAGATGGGTCTTTTACCAGCTTAGTGTTTGTGGATCTGATTTCTGAGATGAATTAGTGTTGTCCATGTACACACACTTTAATTGAAAGAAGTGTGTGCTTTGCTTAAAAAGAGCTTCATTGGTATAATGTTTGATATGCTATATAGTTCATTTTTGTACACATAAAGAGAAAAGTGTATCCTTTGGCCCAGCACCACAATTTTGCTATGCTGCATTTGAACAAAATAGATAGTATTTCAGTAAAGGAGTAGGTCCAGGGAGAATTGAAATGATCACTCATGTAAAGTAATGTTGTATGTTCCTTTTCATCTCCAAAACTGATAAATAGTACTACTGTTGTACCTGGGGGATCTGTACCCATGGTTTTACCTGCTCATGTGTCCTCTCTAGGGATTTTGTAAGGTGATTTTATAGTATGCTCCCACTGGAAGTTATAGTAGAGTCATCCTGGAGGACCTAGCAAATTCATTCATTCATTCATTCATTCAGCAAAGTCATTCATTTCAATAGGTTCACTATTATCTATGATTTGCTGTTTCCATGGATTAGGATTGTATTGCATGCCACCATGCTGTTATACCTATGACACTCAGGATTGATGACAAGTTTAAATTAATAGTATTAGCCCATGGATGTAAAGAGTTTCCCAAGATCTCATCAGTCCTCAACTATGTAATTGTAGGCTATTGAGTTTGGCATCAACGAGTGGTAGATACTGCTAGCAGAGAAGATTGAGATTGTAGAGGAGAGTGCAAAATTAAGAGGGACATGGAATAATGTTTTTATTCCTGAACACAAAGCAAGTCCCGTCTCACAAATTTCCATACTGTAGTTAATATCCAAGATAACTGTCCTCTTCTCCTGCTTTAAATGAGGTTACATTGAAGGTGCACTACAGTTCAACGCCGCGGAAATGATTACAATTTATAAAAGATAATACAGGTTGAGTATTCCTTATCCAAAATGCTTGGGACTAGAAGTGCTTTGAAGTTTTGATGGGTTTTTTGTTGTTAAAATACTGCATTTGTATAAACCTACATAATGAGATAGCGTGGAAATGGCTTCCAAGTCTAAACACGAAATTCATGTATAGCTTATACACATATACTGAAGGTAATTTTATGCACAATATTTTTCATAATTTCATGTATGAAACAAAGTTTGTGTATGCTGAGCTATCAGAAAGCAAAGATTTCGTTATCTCAGTCATGTAGAGAGTTTTGAACCCTGGAGTATTTTGGATTTGGGGATTCTGGATAAGGGATGCCCAATCCCTATTATGAGGGTATTCTTACTATCTTGCGCCCTTAGTGTAATTCCTTATATTTAGCTTGTAGCTTCAAGGATTCTCTTTTTAAGGTTTCTTTTTCAATTGTGTTTACTGGTACGCTGGAGAGATGTACATTGGTAGGACTGGCGCAGTTCTGTGGTATGGCCTTCAGCTACTGTCACCTCAAATGTTTTCTGCACCTTTCATTTGAGAGACTGTTAAAAGCTTCTAACTGTCAAGCTCTCAGATTTCCCTGATATATTATGAGAGTAGCTGGCAGATTCCTCTAGTAAATGCTGAATACAATGGTAGTTTTCTAGATGTTGTATGATATTAATGATTCTATGGATGCTAAGTGGCCATTTAGCACAATGTCTACTTGGTTGGGGTTTGATGTAAAAAAATTGTAACATCTAAAGCTCCCTAAAAAACCTATTTAAGTCAGGAGATTTTTCTGCCTTTAGATTTCATAGAGATGGATCTTTGTCTTTGCTCAATATTTGTATTTCTGAGGTCCAAGTCAGGACAGGTTTCATTAATCCAGAAAAATATGAACATCAACATAATTCCCTTTTCTGCATGCTCTAAGCCCCTCTGTAAGCCAGTATTGATACAGTGCTTCTACTTTTCAAGATCTTAAGTTTTATTTTGGATATATTCATTGGATTGTTCTAGCTTCTGAATCCTGTCCTTATGTGATGATCCCTTCTGAAGGACTGTATTTGCAGTGTCATCGGTATTATGGATGTGTCTGGTGAGAAGTGTGAGTTTAGAGTCCATGGGTTTTAGGACAAGAGCCCAATCCTTTCCAAAGTCTTTCACAAGCTTCTTGTTGCTTTTCCAGCAAATCTGCAAATTGTAGATATTTTGCTTGTAGTTGTCAATCTTTTCCTCTTTTATTTGCCTTATTTGGGACATGTATCCTGTTTGCATCTTCTGCAGGCCTTGATCCATCTAGGGAAATTTCTGGTTCCTTTGCAGGCAGGTAGAAATCTGAAATTGGCTGATCTGTGAATGTAAAGTATAAACAGTGAAATTACATAGAAAGATCTTCTCAGATCTACATAAAATCTATTTTTGTGTAATTTCACTGTTTATTCTTGTTCCAATTTTGTTGCTCATTGAAATACTCCACATTCTCTTTTAAGTGTCATGTTGAACGGCTGACCACTCTCCTTTCACTTGCACTTGCGTCTTCTAAAGTATGTACAGAAATAGGCTTTAATAAGTTATATAGACACTACCTAGTCTTCTGTTCTGAGGGGTACCACTATACAGCCTGCCTCTTTGTTAAGACAGGAAGTCATCTGTAGATTGAAAGAAGAGAACATTCTGGTTTTAAATTTGGAACCTGCCTATGTGGCCTTGTAGAAGCCCTTATCCCATCTCAATTTCAAAGGTAAAATAAGTTATTGCAAGCACTTGCCATTCTCAGAATGGCATTTGTGGATTTCAGAGTATTGCTTTAGGAAGTTGTAACCCTTGCAATTGAAAATGACAGTGTGTGGGGAAGAGTTACTGTTTCAGCAGAGCACAAACATATTTTTTGGATCATTGCTGTGCCTTTTTACTGTTTGTGGTTGTTCTTGCAGAAGTATAGACTCTTATGTGTGTTTTAAATGATAGCAGCATGAGGGCAATGCATAAAGCAGGGGTTTTCAAACTTTTTCAGTTACAGAGCCCTTTTTTTGAAGCAAAAGTTTTTCGTGGAGCCCCAAGACATGTTTATATGTTATAATGATATATTATGGATATATATCAGGCGTGGGCAAACATTGTGCACAGGGGCTGCATTGCGTTTTAAGATTTGACAGACAGGTTGGGCCAGTGGCAGAATGATGGAGAGGGTTTGTGTGAACTAACTGAAAAACACATGAACAGATCCCTATGCACACTGCACATATTTCAATTGTATTGCAAAAAGAAAAAAGAAAAAGAAAAAAGAGCAATGCAATATTTAAAAACAAGAACAGTTTTAACAAACATAAACTTAACAGTATTTTAGTGGAAGACCCCAGGGTCCATCCAGTCCAACTCCTCTATGACATGCAGGAAAAGCACAATAAAAGCATCCGACATAAGTGGCCATCTAGCCTTTGTAGTAGTAATAATAATAATAATAATAATAATAATAATAATAGCAATCACAACTCCAGTCAACTCCCTTATGCTATGCAGGAAAAGCACAAGGCACCCCAGGCAAACAGCAATCCAGCCTCTGTAGTAATAATAGTACTACTACTACTACTACTACTACTAGTAATAATAATAATAATAATAATAATAATAATAATAGGAGTAACCCCAGGGGCCATCCAGCTCAACTCCCTTCTGCCATGCAGGGAAAGCACAAGGCACCCCTAGCAGAGAGCAATCCAGCCTCTGTAGTAATCGTAGTAGTAGTAGTAGTAGTAGTAGTAATAGGAGTAACCCCAGGAGCCATCTAGCTCAACTCCCTTCTGCCAAGCAGGAAAAGCACAAATCAAAGGTACTCCCTGAGTGGTGGGAGGGAAATAGGGTTTTGGAAGCAAAAAAGGCAAAGGAGGGGAAGGGTCAGGGGGAGAAAGTGTCTGCGCACTGGGAGGACACTGCTGCTGTTCTGCAGCTCCAAATTTTAATTTCCCTGCATTTCTCAGGAGGAGGAGAAAAGAGGAGGAGGCGAGAAGCAACAAGGCACCGTGGGGTCACTTGCTATCACTCATTGAACTCCAAGGGCTCGATGGAGTATAGTTTGAAAACCCATGGCATAGATATCAGTGCTACAGAATGTTGCAACAGACAAGTTAGTCTGATCAAATATGGTACTTCTTAAGGAGATTTGTAGTTATGATCCAGTTGTCCAGTGCCTAGATGGCATCATCTAAGAATTTTGAATATATAAATACTTGTAACTATACTGAAACGGGTTTTTCTGAAACATTTTATTATTAAAAAGAATGCTTCAAGGAGGAATAGCATTAAGATAATATGTATATGGCCATCATATTTTTCAGATCCTGTACCTTATCTAGCTTTTCTATATACTACTACTTCAGATATTTGGAATTGCCTAGGTATATAATTTCTAATGGGACCATTCATAAAATTATAATGTCATCAATGAGTATTTCTAATAAATAACATTAGAAAGTACATACCTGGGCAATGCTGGATACATAAGTTGTTAGACATTAATAAATGGTTGTATTGAGTGAATCACACTATTGGCCTTGAGTCACACTCTCAGTCTTAGAGAAGCTTCAAACGATTTCCCTTTAAATAAATTCCTAAATTGCTGTCTTGAGCAAATCACACTTGAGTCATACACTCATAGGCTCAGTGGAAATTTTGACAAATACATTTTTTTTGTTTTGGGGTCCCTCGCCCCAAAACAGTATGGTATTTTAAGTTGAAACCCTTCAATTATGGTATTATAAGTTGGATAATAAAGGGTTGGTCTGCCCTCTTTGATCTAGATCCATAAAGTCATGTAGGAGCCTTTGTGAAACAAACATACATACATATATTGGTACTTTGACTTTTATATATATATGGATTAAGATGTACATTTATTTGATTTTGTTTTATTGTTGAAATGTAGGTTCTGAAAATTAATGAGACAATTGTAACAGCAGTTCAGTTCCAGATACGAAACAGATACATTTAATGTAGTTCAGTTATAGCTCTAGGTATGACACGTTTTGTATAGCTTAGTAAGAATCTGTGACCTGGCATTTGTTGCTACTTTTGCAGTCAACTAATGACTCCTGTCAAGATTTTATATATAGATTTCCTGCTGTTCAGAGTATGAAGCACATTCTTTCATTAAGAGAACAGAACCATGTGGAATTTGGCCTTCTACGTTGCAGCTTTCTGGTGAACTTTAGTCAGAACAATCTAGGAAGCTGTCTTCTAAGGTAAAGATTATAAGACTGTTCTAACTTTATCTTCATCCTGTTTATAACTTTGCCGTCCTATTATACACCATATCTGTTAATCATTCTGCATTAACTTCTGTGAAGCTTGTACTAATGAAAAGGATTGCTAAGTGATTTGGAAAAGAAGCTAATAAAAAGAGATTGAAGGAGAAGCAGACTTAAGTGTTGATTAACATTAGGGTCTCATCACAAAATGTCACAGTAAGAGAGAAGACTAGCACACGGATAAACTTTTTATCTTCTCAAGCTTCTCCTACAGTTTCCCCACTACAGTGGCCTAGTTGGGAGAAGCTTCAGCTGCTCCCCTGTTCAAGTCAGGAAATGCCAAGCTTTGACAGAGAGATTGCAGGAACAGCTGTCCAGCTTCAATGATGATCTTGTGAGCTGTGTGTATTGTCACCTGTTGGCTATGTAACCATTGCAAGCATTGTTTTATATTAAGGCTATGGACAATTTAAGATAGATTAATCAAATGCAAAGATTACACGAGAACTAAAAGCAGAGTTTGGTGGATAAAAAGACCCCCACCTTCAGGTGTCCAGACTGTCACAGGAGAGCTGAGGAATTTGTCTTCAAGAAAATATATATTCTGAGGTTGTTTCCCCTTCTCCCATCAAGCTTCCTTGGGTCCTTTCATGTGAGAAGGACATGTCTTCTAAATTCTATTAGTCATTTTGGCTAGCACCAGTATTGCAGTTAAGTAGATTAAGATGGCCTTGGCTGACAGCTTTCCCCCAGACATTTCTTTTGGTCCACATTGGTTGTCACTGCTTTGGATTGGTATCTGTTGTGCTCATTTGCTTTCTCACATTGTAAGTCAGATGGTGCCACTAGGGGTGGGGAGGGGGGGGGGAGAACCCTGACTAGGGGGCAAGGGCAAGAAAGCCAGACCATCTATTTCAGGAGGTTGTGTGCATTTGCAGCAGTTGGCAGCAACCACTGGTAAATGAACAGTCAACATCGTTGTCTATCACTCGCAGCCAAATATGATTGTCTTCCAAGTGTAGGGTCTTTGCGGTGGGTTCGTAAGTGACTGTAGAGACTTATTCTTTATCTGCATATTCTTTTGCAATTAGGGCATCAAGTTCCAGATGGAAGGCAGTAACAACAAGTGTTGGCATGATACACCATCCTCTTGACACATTTCTCACTTTTGCCCTCCATTTGTGCCTCTTTGAATTCCACAGCACTGTTGGTAACAGCTGACCTCCAGTTAGAATGCTTAAGTGCTAGGGCTTCCCAGTTCTTGGTATCTATGCAACAGTTTTAAGGTTAGCTTTAAGTCTATCTTTCAATCTCTTTTGCTGTCCACCAGCCTTCCATTTTCTGTTATTGAGTTGGGAGTATAGTAACTGCTTTGGGAGGTGGTGATCGGGCATTTGGACAATGTGGCCAGTCCATTGCTTCAATGCTAGTTATCGTTGCTTTTTTGAGAATGCTGACATTTGTCTCCTTGTCTTCCCAAGCAATTTGAAGGAGTTTGCAGATTCAGTGCTGATGGAATCATTCCAGAAGTTGAGAATGACGTTTGCAGACAGTCATTTGAAAAAGTGATGCACTCGCAGAGTTATATCTAGGTATCGATGTTGATTTTTGTGGAGAGGTGGCTGCCAAGGTAGTGGAAATGGTCAACATTTCTAATGTTGCACCATTAAACTTTATTTCTGGCATTGCAAAGGGATTGGTTGGTGCTTGCTGATAGGGCACATTGGTTTTCTCAATATCAAGCTTGTGAAATGAAGAAATTGAAATAGTACAAGATTTTCAATACCTTTGCTCAGTCATTAATCAGAATGGAAACTGCAGTCAAAAGACCAGGACCTGGAAGGGCAAGGAGCTAGTTGAGATCCTGAAGTATAAAGATGTTTGATCAAATGCTAAAGTTTTGTTTGTTCGTGCTATTGTGTTCCCCATTTCCATGCATGATTGTGAAAGCTAGATAGTCATGAAAGCTAATAGGGAGTAAATAATATAGTTTGCTTCCTATTTACTTCCTGCTTTGAATGCGATCTGCCTACTTCTTGGTAGGGGGTTGGACTGGATGGCCCACAAGGTCTCTTCCAACTCTATGATTTTATGATTTGGAATTTAACGCTGGAGAAGAGTTATGCTGTGGAATGCTAAAAAAACAAAGAAATAACTGGATATTGCAGAAAATCAAACCTGAACTCCCAAGATGATGAATCTGAGACTGTTATAATTTGGACACATCATGAGTAGGCATGACTGACACTAGAAGATACAATTATGCTTGGTAAGGTATAAGTCATTAGGAAAAGAGAAAGGTCACTTTACAGATGGATAAATTCAAGGAAGCACTGCCCTGAATTTGCAAGACCTGAGCAAGGCTATAGGGTAACTTGAAAGGTCTCTCAGTCATAGAGTTGCTCTTCAGTAAAAATGTGATGGCAGTTAACAATAATATAAATCTGTCCAAATATATAAAAGAAGACACATCAGTTTAACAAGTTCAGCTAAAATAAGGCAATATCAGGTTAAGCAGAGAACCAGGTCTTACTTTGTGATACAACTTGTAGCTATTTCACATCAACCATGGATTGAAGTTTTTATTTTACTGAGGAGCTAGTTTCATTCAGTGTTTAATAATCATTTAAGCAGCCTAGGATCTAAAGACCTGGTGTGCTTCTAGCAAGGGCAACACTTTGTACTTCAGGATACTTCATCATATTTTAGCAAGAAAGAAGGACTAACGTTCATCTGCTTCAGGAATCACACTGAACAAATCTGGTTTGTAATGTTCTGGTTCCACAGTTTCCCTAAGGTGCTTTCATATATCACAGTAACAGGATTATTGCCTGTCACCAAACTGATATCTTAACTGTATTTGTTTCAAATGCTCAATTTAGCACAGCTCTGTGGAACAAACCAGCCCTTCCCTGTGTCCTTTCATTTACCTTAGCGTATTGGAGCTATCAAGTTCTTTTTTCCTTTGTTTTTTTCATAATCAATTTCCCTGATCTGCATTTTCTTCCAAGTCTTCTGCTACAATAAAGAAAAACTATCAACTTGAAATCAAATCTCTTTCAAGGAAATGGGAGGAAGCCGGCTGTGATATTTGATAATTTGAGAGTGCTTCTTTTGAGAATTAATTAAATGTATGTTACTCTTTTTCATCTCCTTTCTTTATGTTTAGTTTTGAAAAGGCTTCCAGACAAAGGAAAGCAACTGTGTGCATAATTCTATAAAATGTTCCTAGTGAGCTTTTTAAAAAAAGTATACAAACTGCATTTTCTTCTAATGAACGCTCAGGGAAGTCATGTTTTCTATTCCTGCACAACAGTTTAACAAAAATTTACACAAGGAATGTTGTGTCTTCCATTTGCATAAGCCACCAACATATTCAGAATTAATATTCCTTATGTGTTCTTATTAGAATAGCTGAGTTTGAAAGTTACCTCAAGCCAGTCTTTGTTTTCATGGCCTTCATTTTCTATTTGACTGAGTTGGCTTTTAAGTTTACATATAAAAGTGCTTGGGACTTAGTGCAGAATGTTTGAAATTCTCTATTTGCTTTAAGAATCTCTTCAACTGCTATAGCTACCTTTGTATGTATGTACTCTTGAGAAAAACTGAGCCTAGACCTTGTGTTTGTGTAATTCTCTTCCCCTTGGTATAAGAAATACTGTAACCCAGTATAGTCATTTATGTTATCCGACAGATAAACACACAATAAAAAGTGGAAATTATAATATTTCCTTCCTAATATAGCTGAAGAGGAAGAACTATGCTATGAAGTTGGGGTTGTGAGTGTAAAAATTAATCCTCTCTCACTTCATAGTTGTCACACTTAATCTAACAGCGCACTACCAAGTAAACATATAAGATGCTGTGTAGTGTTCAGAACTGCTAATCCTTGAACTATTCTTTTTAGTGCCTCTTTTCTAAAATACTTTGGTAGTGCATTTATTTAAATGTAGGTTTCTAATTGACTCTGAGATACATTTAAGAGAACCTTTGAGATTTTGTGAATTAAAAATACAAATAATAGATATGCTGCTAAATTTATAGATGGATGTATATTATGTACTTGTATTCAAAGTGAGGAGAGAAAACATATTTTAAAGCCAGGCTCTTGGATAGTTTTGTGGCTATACCCATAATAATACTGTTGCATTATCTGGGCGGAGGCCACAAGGGGGTGCTGGAAAGAGAAGGATAGTCCATTTTACACGGGAAAGGGGATTGAAGGTATTAAACAATTTCCCCATTTTCCTGTTATTCACCCCATCCATTTTAAAATGATTTTTCTCCAGCTTGTTGTTGGTTATACGTATGACATTGCACTTACAGATTTTTGTATATCCAGTATCATTGCTGGGTGTGGACAGCGTATTGCTATGTAGTATTTACTACTAGATTGACAGCTTCCAATATAAACATTAGTCTAAACGTGATCTTATATCAAAACTCCGCCCATGCAAGTGGCTAGCAGTCTTTCTGCCACGCGCCATAAATCGTTTACGGTTTGCTCGTGCCAGTGCATTTGAGAAACAGCTGCACACTGGGATTAGCAGTTTGTAGAGAGCCTCTGCTGAGCTAAATTAGGGCCTACTGCCCTGGTTTTCATTGCTGGTAATAGAGAGAGTGAAATAGCAGGAGTGTTTCTCTACACCAAAAGGCTATTAGTTCAGGGAATAAGGGTGGGGAATCTGTGTAGTGTAAAGGAGTGAGTAATTGTGTTCTAGGCTGTTAGAGAAGCTATGCGCTGACATGCATCTTGCTCATGAACTGAGTTGGTATGCCTGATCAATGACTGTCCACCATTGTAGAAAGATTAATTACTAAATGTAAGGAATACAGTATGTTGTCAGGTTGTTTCTGTTCCATAGCACATGCATGTGCAGATAAATGTTACCTGTCAGGAAGTAGAAATGGTAAGGAAGAGGAAAGTTTATTTGGGATTTCTTCATGCTCATATAGAACAAATTGGTCTTTCAGTAATTTCCAAATATTTGGAAGATCAGGTTATGATTATTAGATCTGTTATTTTCTCTTCAGTGCCATCTACACTGGCCATTTATTGCAGTTTGAATCTAGCTTCAAACTGTGGCAGAAACACAATGAATACTCACAAAAGCACGTGAAAGAAAATACGTAATGCATGTCAGTGATCTATGGTTTGTGTAATGAGCATCCAGGCCTCAAACTGGTTTTAGGATTACCCATACAATCATCTACACCGGAAAAAAACCACTTCTTCAATTCTGGTTGGAACCTGGTTTAACTAGCTATCACTGTAGATTTGTCCTTCGTGATCTGTATAATGCTTTGTCTCTTAGATTAGCTGAGATACTTTCTCTTCAAGTTCTATTGTATTTAGAGCTATATCAGTTTCCACAATATTTAGAGCTTTGATTGGTGTTCTAGAGCTTCAGTTCATGGGCCTCTGTCCCTTAGGTATTTATGGAAACTGCATAGCATTCTTTTGATAGCTAGATGTTGCTGCTACTGCTTCATTTTGTCCTTTTTATAGAAGTTGCATTTTTGTTTTCCAATGCCTTATTTTCTTCTATATTAAAAATACTTAGAAAAACAGCATATTCAATAAATTGATTGACTCACAAAAGAAGCTTTGACAGATGGAGATTCTTCTTTGAGTACAGGTGGACTTCCATGTCCACAGGAGAGTGGTTTGAAGACTGCTCCCCTCCCCCCACAATTCTAGCCAGAAAACCTAGAAAGCTAAGAAAGACTATGGAATTGGAATAACTAGGAAAAAAAACTTTACAGGCAGTTCCCAAGTTATGAACAAGATAGGTTTCGTAGGTTTGTGCCTAAGTTGAATGTATTTGTAAGTCAGAATAGGTGCATTTTTAAGTGGAACTCTATCAATCTCTCTCTCTCTCTATACACACACACAAACTTTGGATGATATAGGTAAGGGTTAATAATCCTATGGTGCTTGTTTTTTTGTCTGTGCCCCCGTTCAGAAGATTTCACCTTACTTTCTGTTCCTGTGATAATTGGATTTTGAAAAAAATTGGCTTGTTATGGAAACAAGGATTGGTAAGAAAGCTTCATTGGAGACACATTTCTCCCATAATAACTTTCATGAGTGAATTTCTCTTCCTACAGTTAATTTCTCTCATTTCCTATTGTCTCACTCCAGCTTGTAACTATGATTCCTTTGTAAGTCGGATGTTTGTAACTCAGGTTCTGCCTGTATATGTATTGGAGAGAGAAGGGATGTATTATTTCTATATTCAAAATGTTTGCTCTTTCTAATAAATATGGAGATTGGCTCTCGTTTTGCAGTGGGAAAGTCTATTCACATCAGCAGAACATTGATGTGAATGGATATCAGTGTTTTACTTTTAAAAAGTCATAAATATGGTATGTTATGGTGTGAGTAAGTTGATAGCTGTGCATAATTTTGATATGCACATTTGTATTTTTCATCATGGGAAACAAATGCAAAAATACTTCCCAGGAGAAGTCCAAAGAAACCAGAAGTGGTTTCAGTGATATCACTATCCTCCAGATGTTGATGACACAATTGCTATATTAGCAGTCAGTTCTTCTGAAAGGGTTTTTGTTATGTTTTCAATGTCAAAAGCCTAAAGAAATTGTATATTTTTGCCCAACAGAATAAGCCAGGCATCTTGATTTGCTGGTATGCACTGCTTGATTGTCTTGATTTTCAGTATGAATAGCAAAATAGAGCAGTTTATTCTGGCCTAGGAATGTGGAAAGTTACTGTTTTCCTGTTTTATTTTCTACCATTTTTTCTTAAATTTGGTTGGCTAGAATGATAATAATAATAATAATAATAATAATAATAATAATATAATAATAACTTTATTTTTATACCCCGGCAACCATCTCCCCAAGGGGACTCGGGGCAGCTTACAAGGGACAAGCCCAACAATTACAGATAAAACACAATCAAATTAAAAACAAGCTAAAATATAAAAACAATCACAATTGTAAACAACATTAAAATATCAAAATAATATAGCTCTCAGCATCCAAACAATGTAATAATGAGTCAACCAGGCTTCTTCTACTAGTTATTTATACTTTGTTATGGAAGGCATGACTTTTGATTTCTAACTCTCTCTCTCCTCCTGCTGGGTGTTGTCTGCTGTTGTTGGAAAGTACATGACCCCCCCCTCCCCCCGCATTCAATTCTATAGCCATGGTCTTTGGTATGATAAAAAACATACTGTGTCTTGGCATAAAGCTATGATTTTTATTTCAAGGGAAAGCATTTGTCAAGTAGCATCTCTGTGTATATACTATTATAAGGACTTGTCATTTGTAAAGGAAGCCACATTATTTTCCAACATAGCAGTGCTCAGTTTGTTGCTGTTTAGTTCTTGTATGGAAAATTTTTAGGGGGATTGGGAGCAATTTTTGTAGGTGGGGTGTAAAGGCCTTTAAATGGAACTTAGCCCTTCTTGTCTTATTCCCTTTGCCCAGCTGTATATTCTAAGTTAGCAGTACGTGTCTCTTCTTATTCTCATGAAAGTAGACTTTGTTCTCTGCAGACTGCTAATCATGCCCCATGGGGGTGTAATCAGTTATAAGGTATTTAATACATGCAGGTAAGAACAGGCTGCCTGGCCAGGCTGGCTGATTGCAACACTACAATTATAAAGGGCCCCTTTCCCCTGCTCTGCCCGCCCACCAGTGGCAGGATGAGGGCTATGCCCTGAGATGCTGCATAATATACAAAGAATATGTGGGGGCGGAAACTGGTATACTGCAGAGGCACCTCCTTTGCCTGCCTGCCTGCTGCTTTCTTGATTATCTGAATGCCGGGAGAATTGCAGTTTCCACAGACAGTGCTGTGGTAGACTCTCAAGGAATCTGGGAGCAGCTGGAGTGGGGGTAACTGGATGGTGGAAAGACTTCCTCCCTTTTTGTGAAGCCAATGAGTTTTTTTTCCATGGGCATGGGCATGTGCTTGGTGATGAGGAAAACACGTTGAATGTAATTCTGGGAAAAGGAATTAATGTTGCATATTTCTCACTTAAGGTGCAAATGTGACCGCCTGGCAGTCAGTGTCAGCCTTGCGCTGTCAGTTTTGGAACAGGCAGAATGGGGTTGTTTTCCCGCTCATTTTTCAGATGCCTAGCATACGCTTTCTCCTTGAGTGTTAATTCAGACTATGGTAGGAAACCTTGTACTATTTTCAGGTGCACTCTCTCTCTTTTCTCCACTTTATCTTTCACGTTGAGGCAAAGAATATATCAGAAAGCAAGGCTTAAACTGTTTATTTTATTATAGCCCAAGCTCTCAATCATAGGTTTTGGCATTGTGATTAGAAGTTGCTGTTTTAAATAGACAGATAATGAATTTCTAGGTAGAGCCATTATACAGTTATCTTGGATGTGAATCCATTACTTCTGGAGTAGGGAAAAAAGTGGTTTTTATTTTATTTTCAAACCAGCAAGATTGTTTGAACATATGTGGGATATTTAAGAGGGAAGGCTTGCTAGCTATATAATTCCTCCTGGGCTTGTTGGCAGAAGTTCTTCTTGACATAAAGTTTCTCTTGTTTCAGTTTTTTAATTGTATATTATTAGTGCAGACTATTCATATTAGTCCTGCATACTGCCAACTGTTCATAGTTCTGGGTGAAAAAAACAATACCTGTTTATTTTTGATGTTGCCATATGGTTTCTGGTTTGTATTATTCACTTTTCCTACTGTTTTCTATATGAGATCATTCATAGCATTGTGTATAAAAAGTGCAGGTGGATGTAGAGTTATATTGCTTTATGACAGGAATATATTACAATAGTTATATAGTTATATTGAAGCCCAGAAAACTCACAGCAACCCAGTTATATTTCTTGTTTACACAGTATCTCTTTCTCTTGCTGCAGTGGACATGTTGATAGCCCTCATATTCTCCACCTGCTTTTGTGGCTGAGGCAGTAGTGGAGGCCTGTATATAGCATGTATGAAGATGGGGGACACGTGGGTTTGTCTGCTTGTTTTTGTTCCCAGCCTTGTGTGGAATGTAGTGTGTTTGCCTTTGTTGGCCTGTGGTTTCAGCCTGCATTCCTGTGTATAAAGTCAGCATGGCGGCAGGCGGCGTGCTGTTCATACCCTCCAGCTACGTACTTTCAGCTCCACATCAAAGGTGTGTTTAGTGCTTAGCTTGTGCCATTCCTAGCCACACCTGGAGGCCTGCAGGCACGCAAGTAGGAGGGACCTAGGCTCTGTTTGCAGACACCGTTTAAAGTTCAGACTTCTCCTCACTTTCAGAAGCAGAAGAACTGAGGTTGTGCTAAAACCACCAGTGGAGTCAAATCATGGTAACAGACGAACCCATCAGAGACAGAGTCATTCTAGGAATGTATTACACCAATAATATCATTTAAATACCTACTACTTAATAATTGTTACCTCTTCCTTTCAAATGAGCTAGCTTGTGCTTAATTTGTCTGCGGAAAGGTCAGCTGAGGTTGGTTCACTCTTCCGCACTCTTTACACTATTGGCTGGATGCCTGCTAACTTGTTAGTTGCTGGAATTATCAAATTCTACCCTCTGAGGACTAATTCTGAAATCCGAATGCATCCAAACAAGAAGCCTGATTTTCACGTCAGGAGAAATACTTCTGATTACTTTGATGCAAAGGTGTGGAGTGCCTAGTCTTTATTAGTGTCTGTCTGCTTCCTAAGGGGTGGAGATGGCATATATCCATTCTTGTACAGTCCATGCGGCTGTAAACTGCTTTGCCTCGGATTGCTTTCTTTATTCTTACTTGATTTTTTTTATGTTTTGGTGTTTTACATTTGCGATTAGTACAAAGTGCAAATGTTTAAATAAACCAAGAATAAGCTGAACAATTAAAATGCCACGCTTATTTGAGATAAGTCTCCTCTGTTATTGAGGAAAGAGTAGCTGTTTTTCTCTGTGACAGCCTTAAGCATTCTTGAGATCGGAAGCTTTTCCCGTCTTGTTCGTCTTCCACCTACAAGCTTCTTTGCTTTTCCTTTTCTTTCTGGATACTTTCAGCATACCTAAATGTATCTGTTGTTACCAACTGCCTTCAGATTGACTTGGATTTATGGCAGCCCAATGAATGAGAGACTTCCAAGTCACCCTGCTGAGATCTTGCAGACTCAGGGCCAGGGCTTCTATGATTGAGTATCCGTTTAGAACAGTGGTTCTCACCCTGTGGATCCCCAGGTGTTTTGTCCTACAACTATTTATTTATTATTATTATTATTTATTTACTTCATTTCTATTCTGCTCTTCTCACCCCTCAGGGGATTCAGAGCGGCATACATCATACATCTAGACAAAAATTCAGTGCCTCATTATACAAAAACCATATAAAACATAACATAAAATCACTAGAAACAATAAGCATATAAATACTAAATAAAACTTTTAAACATATTAAACCATAATAATCCCACACACAAATAACACATTGTACCACTCATTTAAACACCCTAATAGGGCCTCCCCATTCCCCAGTCATGATCCTAAGACAGTCAGGGCCTGAGTCTGTAAGGAGCCAGTTTCCAGGAGCTGAGGTCAAAGCCAGCCTGCAGCAGACAAACACTGCTCTTTCCCCCAAGCTCCATGCTGCTGATGTTCTTTCCTCCCAGAAATCCCAGCCAGTTCATCAATTATTAGGATTTCTGGGAGTTGAAGGCCAAAACATCTGGGGACCCACAGGTTGAGAACCACTGGTTTAGAATGTAGTCTTCTTTTCCTGCTGCCTACAAACATGCACATGTGTATGTGTATGTGTTTCTATTCTGACGTTTGTACATTTTGGTGCCTATATACACACACACACAAATATGCTTGCACATGGGATTTTTGTACACACTCTTTCAGTGAGACAGGACTCTTTGAATGCATTAACTAATTAGGCAGTAGCACAGTACAATAAAATCCATATGTTCTGTAAAACACTGTTAGGACCAATTGGTGTTTACAGTATGGTATGATTTTCTCTGTTTAGGTTTTTGGAGAATTCAGATGATTTATAACATTGTGTCATGTACTTTTCCAAAGCTGTGTGTGGGATGTCCTAGAGTAATGCCTAAAGGAGTGGTCTGCTTGTCCTGAGGTTACTTTATGTAGTTGTAAAGATTCCACACAAGAATTGCAAGGTTGAATAGCCATGTTTTTCTATTGTAATAGATCCTCCAACTTGTTCTGACCCGTCTGGCCAATAAATAGAATATGATACCTGTGTGTTCTTTATCCTCCGGCCTCTAACTTGCCCTGGTAATTGATCATGCAGACAGTCTGTGTGGCACTGCCTTCTTTTAAACATTAATAATGAAAGGCTAGGGGCTTGGTCTGGATTATTTTTTCCTTAGGAAAAAAAAATTGAGAATCCCTACACAATTACTGTATTTTGCTCTGGCTGGGGCTAAAGCTCCCTCTACTGGAGGAATTTGAGTATGACGAATTTGCTCCATAGCAAGCACATACAGGTTGCAGGACCAAACAGCTCTATCTAATATGGGCAGTTGTGTACGACTGTCTCCTTTAAATACTGAAAAGGAAACATGAAATCTGATATCAGGACCATATGCCTGCTCCCCAAAAAGACAAGCAGGGTGATTTTTCTTGCCATTTGTTTGCTCAGCAAAAGAGTTGAGAGCCTCTTCCATTCCCAGAGAATGACCACTTCTCAATTTTAAAAAGATGGTGAAAGAAAGAACTGCATGCACTTGTTTACAGTATGGTATGATCCATAATTTACTTAGATTGTTAAAGTCTTATTTGCAGATTCCAGACAAATTTAAGTATTACTTTTCTACTTTTGATAGTTAAAAGTACTGCAAAGGAAAACACCAGAGCTGAATTACATTTTATTTCATCTGGCCCTGAGAATAAAATTTCTTGGAATTTTCTGAAATGTTACTATCACTTATGTGCTTGCCTGCATTGATTACAGACCCCTCTTCTTCCCAGACTATGAATTCCCTTTTGGTACATTACGTTTTTGTCAAAATGCAGTACCTTCCTACACAGTCATAAAATCCACTAGAATCAAGAAAGTCTAAGCTTACCCAAATCACAGCTGGATTGATTTCACCTACAGTTAAGATATTATTATATGCTGAAGAAAAATATTTCAGGAGGAAAGAACTAAAGCATATCCCAAGTAATAAGATTTATGTACATATTTGAGAGTTGAAAGTACTGGTTAAGACCCTTCATTGATTTCCTCTGCATTCTGAAGATTAATATTGTCCCCTTTTTGTCACAGATTCATTTTGGAATTTCTCTCTGATAAGGTTACTTTTGGAGTGGGTGAAAGTCACTTTTTTGACTGTGTCTCCTAGACCTCTTCAGTCAGCATGACTACTGGCCAAGTGATCCTAGGAAATGAAGTACAATTTCTTTCCTAAGCTCTGCATAAAATAAACCCTTATGGTAAGGTCCTGATGTATTTCCCCATTGAGCAGCTCTAGAAAAATCCCCTCAAACTCATTTTCAGAAGTGCATTTGTCCAGGTTTTGTCTTCATTCCCACTTTACTCAGCTAAATGTTTACAAGGTGTATTAGACAGAATAGCTGTTGGAAACTGGCCATCGGCTGCTTCTACCTAGCTAGTCTCATTCTCAACGCTTCCAAAACCAAGAGGAAGATTTTGCAGGCCTCATGAATAAGACCAGTTAGGAACCCCATGGGACTGAGCCTAGGAGGGGTGGGTGGGAGACCCTGAGGGCCCTCGTGGGCAAGATCTGTATCTAAGCAGCAGGAATGACTCGGTCACCAGCCAGGTGTGGAGCCTCCTCTGGGTACCACAGAGCCTTGAGGTTGCTAGCACCACCACTGGGAACAGCTTATTTGTGCCTCCCCCTTTTCTGGCTGGGTTCAGGGGATCCGGGTTCCTCAGGGCCTTATCACACAGGTGGGTTTATTTGCTTGATTCTAATGCACCATCAAATCTAATTCAGACCTCAATTATGGAATATAATTTAGCCAAAAAAGGGAAGCATTAGTCTGTTTCATTATCCAGGTGGATACCAAAAAGGGACCCTAGACAGAAGGATAGTCTATTATATTAGGGGGGGGGGGGGAGTTGAAGGAGGAAAACTATTTTCCCCATTTTCGCTAGTTATTGCTTCTCCTCACTTCCCATTTCATAAACTAGGGTTGTTTCCATGACTGAAACGTGTGGGGGGAGTAACAGGAACATAGGGGGAAATTGTTTAACGCCTTCAACCTCCCTCACCCCACCCAAAATTGACTATCTTTCTTTGTCTAGCCCCCCCCCCCCCCTCGCCTCTCCTGGATAATGGAACAGTACTGACTTGCGTAAATATAGTACTTGCTGAAATATTTTAATTCATCTCCATATTTTAGCATCATAAAAGTAACTGCCTGTAGTTTTCATCAACCTGATAGGTGCCAACCTGCAGTCCTCATATCCTGAAGTGAGTGCTATAAATGTGAAGAAACTGAGCTCATCTTTGAACTGGCTCTTGCTGAATGGGATAAGTGTTTTTAAGAACCTCAGAAGATTGCCCCTGTGTCTTTAAAACATGATTACCTAAACCTCTAATTTCCTGTTTCATCCTGGTTTTTTCCATAGCTGTACAGCAACATGATGAATCTATTTGTATTTCAGGGGCAACAGAGCACTTTGGAACAGTGATAGTCTGCAGTTGATAAAGTTTACAATAGGCTTAGAATGGGAGGTGCTAAGCAAACTTAAGTCAGTAATTTTCAGTACAGTAAAATAAAACATGATTTAAGGACAGACAGTGATAGTACACTTGAACTGAAAATAGATCTGTTTTGAGCAGTAGAGGAACATGGGTAGTTCTGAAAATGTTTTCTTGGACTACTTTATTTGGAATATAAATAAAGAACCTTTCTGGATTGCTTCATCGTTTTTTTGTTTTGTATCAGTGCCTTCAAATCACCTGTGAACTAATGGTGACCCATGAAATGTATAGGGTTTTCTTAGGCAGAGAATACTCAAAGGTGGTTTTGGAAATTCTTTCCCCTGAATACGGCACCTAGTATTTATTTGCAATCATCCATGGTCTAATGATGTCTCGAGCTGATCATTGATCATAATAAAATGAACTTGAACTTGGTCTAATGATCCTTAAACTGAAGGAAGAAGTTATACTGTGGCTGTTATTTGGATTTGTCTCTGTAGCTTTTCAGAATGCATTAAATCTCCTTTGGATTCCCAAAGAAAAACAGCTTACCCTCAGACTCTGAATATTCTTACTCCACATATCACTGTGGGTGACTTTTGATTAAAGAAAATCTATAATTAAGTTTTATTTACATTTTGGTCTAAAATTCTGTTAACTGATTTTGGGAACCTTTTTTCTAACGTTACATGAGTAAGCTGTGGCTCTGCACTGATGGCTAATGAATCAGGATAGCAGAGGAGCTTCAGCGTTTTGAGATGGTTGCACATGATAACATAAATCTATGACTTAGGGTATCTTGGGGTAGAGCCAATACAGACAGTAATCTAAGGAGTGGAGAGAGAGTTTACTTGTCCACAGAATACTTTGCTTAACTGTAATAGAAGAGATCTTAAAAGAGTGAAGTTTTTACCCAAAGCTTCCACAATTTTGATTTTGAATCCTACCAAGTTTGTCTTGTATTTAAAGGGGTGGCGTGCTATTTTCTATGGTTATCCTTTAATAAGATGACTTACTAAACCAAACAGAACTAACCTTCTGGTTCTGTGCTCTCTGTTACAGAGAAGAGTGTGTGCTTTTAATAAACTACAAGGCACCCTCTCTGGAGAACCTGTTCTCTTTATTTCTCTGAAAATTAAATTGGTCTGTCGTAGTTGTTATACCTGGAGCTTGAAAAGTTTTAAATTAGTTAGTAATTAATTGCTTTTAAAGTTGTAGCCCATCCCCAAGTTACCTTTGACTTCATTGTTTTTTTTTAAAACAACACTATTCTTTCGACTCTAAAAAGAGATTACTTATTTTATTAAAAGTTTGAATACTACAAGGCATAAAACACACCCCATCTACCTAGCCATCATTGGCACACCCATACAGAGTATAAAGCCACAGTGAGAACCAACACTTAAGCTCCATGTGATAGTCCACTTCTTATCACTTAATGAGGCCATCCCTCATAACTATAAAAGTTTTAAAAGTTGCAGTTATACCATTGTGAAGTTATTGCTTAAATGCTAATATACTATAATTATACTTTATTAATTGAAACATAACTAGTTCTAGGTCACTATTATTTGAAGCTTATGATTTTGAAGAACTGTCCATAATCAGCTGAGAGACTAGAATAATGTACCTATGTATAATGCATGGAAATCTTTGATCCCAATGCAAATATTTATCAAGAAATAAACACATCTCTCAAAATGTGTTTCTGGAACATGGCCATACAGCCTAGAAAACTCACAGCAACCCAGTGTTTCTGGCCATGAAAGCTTTTGGCAATACATCGAGCATCTCTCAAAATATGGGCTATCAAATCTTCTAAGTTTTTCTTTAAATTGTTTGATTTTTAGAGGAATTATTTAAAAATACTGTCACCTATTTTATTATGTTTAGCTTGGAGAAGCAAAGGCTGAGAGGGGGGATATTATAGCCATGTATAAATATTTTAAAATATGTCATAGTAAGAAGGGGCAAACCTGTTTTCTGCTGCTCTAGAGCCTAGAACACAGATCAATGGATTCAAGCTTCAGGTAAAAAAGATTCCACCTAACTATTGGGAAGAGCGTCCTGATAGTAAAAGCTATTTAAGTGGAGTGTAGCAGAGTCTCCTTCTCTGAAGCTTTTAAATCAGGGCTGGATAGCCATCTGCCAGGAGTGCTTTAATTGTGTGTTCCTGCATAGCAGAATGGGGTTGGACTGGATAGCCCTTGTGGTCTCATCCAACTCTTAAGATTCTATCTATGATTCTGTGAACTATAGCTTGATGCTTAGACATACTTTATTATAGAAAACCTATTTTTCTAGTTTATGTTCACTTTAGGTTGTTTTTTCCCATGTGGCGGTAGATTTTTAATGTGTTTCCACGTGTTAAGTTGGCTAGTAATTCACACAGTTTTCTTTCTCAGGTTTAAATCATCACTGGCCACATGTGCTAGATGCCGTCAAGAAACTTCAGAATCAAGAGAACGGACATGTTGGGACAAAACATCACTTTGGGTCTGTAAGTTCCTTATTTTATAGTAACCTCACTTGGGGATGTTCTTGTTATTTTCCAGCATTCTTACCATGATACCATGAAAGACGTTTTTATGAAACAAGAGGAAAGCAGGAAAATGTATTTGTGTCTTTGCTATATCAGGCTGTCACTCCAACGTTCTTTTCACTACCTTTGTTTTTAGGTTTTTTCTAGCCACTTCACTAGACTATACACATACAGAGAAGTTAGTTGTACTTGATGAGGGAGTGGTTGTATCATTCATCTGAGTCAGCTCTGTATTCCTTGGAGTGACTGAGGCTTTCCTCCATTCTAGGAGGAAAAATTCTCAGATGTTAGGTTAGTTAAATTCCTTCATTTTCTATGAACAAACCACCCTAAATTGTGTTGCTCCTCTGTGCAGTTAAAAAAGAAATGCAAGAAGTATTTTGATCCCAATGATTGTTTTTATGCTTGCTTATCTTTCTACAAGAGCTAGGAATTTGGGACTCTGCAAGACTCTGCAGTTGGTAAAAATCATCACAATGTCCTGTGTTTGCCTGTAAGGCTCTTTAGTAGTATTGGTACAAGCTTTGCTGAGTCAGTTTCGGGACTTATCTTGGAAGAGTGTAGATCTGACTATTGCACTGCAGTCTAGGAGTAGAATAGCTATATTATTGTGTAGTTGTTTGTTCTGTACTAGTTGAGACCCGAAGAAAATACTGTAGTAAGGAAAGTGGCCAAGGAGCTTGTTGGGGCAAGGCCAATACCAGAGCATCTCAAAGGCCTGTTTCAGCAGCTCCCTAGCCCAGCACAAGCCCTGTTGACTTCCTGTTTGCATTATCTTACTTTGTGACTTTCCCTTAGGGTGTGTTTTTATACACACACACAAATATTCTATGTCCAAGGATCAGTGTTATTGGTAGGGGTGCGTAGTTGGAGGGCAAAGAAAGCCTTGAGCAAAACATCTTACCAGATTGCATATTTAAATAGGTGTGAATCAGAATTCCTTTTGTGGCCCATTGGTGTGCCTCCCATCTCACAATGCTCTAATGTATCATGAAGTCTAATTGAAGTTATCACTTATGTTGCCTGTATAGCAGTGGTTCTCAACCTGTGGGTTCCCAGATGTTTTGGCCTTCAACCGGAGTTTTGGGGTACGGTGCCATCTGTACGCAGATGATGTCCAACTCTGTCACTCCTTTCCACCTGCTACTAAGGGGGCTGTCGAGGTCCTGAACCGGTGCCTGGCCGCTGTAACGGTCTGGATGAGGCAAACAAATTGAAATTGAATCCAGACAAGACAGAGGTACTCCTGGTCAGTCGCAAGGCCGAACAGGGTATAGGGTTACAGCCTGTGTTGGATGGGGTCGCACTCCCTCTGAAGACGCAGGTTCGGTGTGATCCTGGATTCATCGCTGAGCCTGGAACCCCAGGTTTCGGCGGTCACCAGGGGAGCATTTGCACAGTTAAAACTTGTGCGCCAGCTGCGCCCGTACCTTGGGAAGTCTGACTTGGCCACGGTAGTCCACGCTCTGGTTACATCCCGCCTAGACTACTGCAATGCTCTCTACGTGGGGTTGCCTTTGAAGACGGCTCGGAAGCTTCAACTAGTCCAACGCGCGGCAGCCATGATTCTAACAGGAGCGGAACGCAGGGAGCATACAACCCCCCTGTTGCGCCAACTCCACTGGCTACCGATTTGCTACCGGGCTCAATTCAAAGTGCTGGTGTTGACCTTTAAAGCCCTAAATGGTTCCGGCCCAAGCTACCTATCCGACCGCATCTCGGCCTATGTAGCCACCAGGGCTTTGAGATCCTCCGGGGAGGCCCTGCTCTCGATCCCGCCAGCTTCACAAGCACGGCTGGCGGGGACGAGAGATAGGGCCTTCTCGGTGGTGGCTCCCCAGCTGTGGAACGCCCTTCCCACGGACATTAGATTAGCACCATCTCTGGTGGTATTCCACAAAAAACTAAAGACCTGGTTGTTTGTGCAGGCGTTCGAGTAGTTAGTGCAATGATTGGTAATGACATAGGAATGGAACAATGGATGATGGATCTGGATCGTGTTTTTAGTGATGAGACGTTAGTGAATGGTTATTATAGTAATTCTGTACTAACTGCGTATTAGATAGGTTGTTAATTGTTTTTATTGGTGCATTGAATTTTGCTGTTTCCTATGTGCTGTGAACCGCTGTGAGTCGCCTTCGGGCTGAGAACAGCGGTATAGAAGTAAAGTAAAGTAAAGTAAAGTAAATAAATAAATAAATAATAAATAAACTCCCCAAAACCCTAACAGCTGGTAAACTGGCTGGGATTTCTGGGATTTGAAGACCAAAACACCTGGGGACCCACAGGTTGAGAAGCACTGCAGTATAGCATTGGATTACATATGATGGCATCTGGATGGAAGAGAAAAAATGCTTAGTGAAGTAGTGTAGACACTTCCTTTCACAAGAATATAAAAAGTTGCCACTCACTTTAAAAAAGGTTTTGTTTTACCATATGTTTAATACAAAAAAATATCTTGTAGATATGGTAAAACATATGACCTGTTTCATGAAAACTTGCTGCCTCCATTTTATCTACAGATACTTCTATCATCTTTATCTCTGCCTCAGTAGCATGTTTCTTTGGACGTTTCTCTAGATGTAGTTACTCTTCTATTTCATCTAACTCCATTTTTATCCAAAGACTTGTGACCTGTTCTATTCTATTCTGCTAGAAGTTCTTTTCTCCTAACAATCATGATAAGCACTTACTCTGCTTAGATGAGGCCTATAGCATTTGAGTGTACATAACATGCTGCACCTGTAGTGCACAGACACATCAAAACAGGGTTGCAATGTTTAAATTGCTTTTGCTTACAACAGACTATTCAGGCAATCCCTAGTACCATGTCTATGTTGATGCAATTTGAAAATCTGTTAGATTTCTGACCGACCTGTTAGCCATTCAGGATGACTCCTTAACTGTGATACCTAGGTAACTGTGATACCTATCATTGATAGCACTGGTACCAATAACACCATGTAACACATTTTTTATTGTTTATTGTCATTTCCTAATTGATTCTGTCATAAAAACATGGAAAACGTTTATTAAACTGCAAAACTTTGTTGTGCTCTGCACATTGAAAGGTTAAAATATATTCATTAAGGAAAATTACAAACAAAGTGCCTAGACTGCAAGAAATAAAGCTTCTGGAGTGTAACACTGCTTTCAGTAAGTGCTGCAAAACAAATTCAAATTCTGTTACACAATGTAATTTATGGTACTGAGCAAACCTCTGCCCTACAGCCTTGATATTGGCCCTGTAAATCCAAGTGGATGGATTTAAAGGTGTAGAAAAATACTGTCAGCCTGATGGAGGAAGCCCAAACACACTTGCCATTGCCAGTTCAGATAGAGCTTTGGGACCCTAACTATTGTCACAACATAGTATTGCTTTGCCAGATATGCAGATTGCTCCCCAACAAGGAACTTTGCAAGGACCCTATTCAGCACACACACAATCCATTAATCCCCCCTTACTCCCCTCCTTCACGACCTGAAACACCTCAACGATGTCCACGTAATGAACACCACTAATGTTATTCTAAAACTCAGACCCAGAAGCAAAGACCCCCAAAATGGATGGATGATTTCCTGGTGCCCCCTGCCTGACATCAAAATACCCCCTTCCTTTTCACAAACATCACAATGGCCAAGGGTCACCATTAGGGTACAAGACCTTTCTCATTGACCAGTTGCCAGGCTGAACACAACAGATCGGAATGTCATGTGGCAGGTGATCTTTCAGAGACAAGGTGATCCAAAAGCTCATCACCACAGCCCAGTTCCCCATGGTTCCATTCAGGGAGATCAGGAAATCCCATCAGCTAAGGACCATTCCACCCAGATAACTCATCCATGACCATTGTCTAATCTGCCTTCACCTCTGTGCATCTTGATTGAGAAACATGGGAGCCAACATGCCAGGAATAGACCTGAATTCTGACATTACTACCATGCCCATTTCAAGTGCTTGATCCAGGCAGAATGGGACAGGTTGCTTGCTAGTCATCACCCAGAAACCCTAAAGGGGGATGCTTATCAAAGCAATTGCCTTCTCGCAGTATCACTAAGTTACTGCTGTGACTGCCATCAGATTCCAGATCTTCATTCAGAGTCACTCAATATTCTGATGATCATACTCACAGTGCTAATGAGGAAGGATCCCCTAGTGCATCACACCATGCTATCTCTTACATACAGCATGCAAAAGACCCCTTTGCACTTCTCACACATCTATCTCCACTGCTCCACTAATGCCTGCAATAGCATCTGTCTCTTTCTGGTAAATGTCTTGCCCTTTTCCCATGTGTGTGATGCACAGAGACCACAATGAACATAAATAGATTGCTCATTCATATCTAATGTTCTTCAAGTGGTCCTTTGGGCATTCTTACAAACCACCCTAACTGCCCTCCACCCCCCAGATAGCAAAAATCCGAGGTGTCAAGAAGATGCTGGTCAGCTGCTGTGCACAAACACAGGCCAGTATGTGTGATTGCACACTCAAATAACTCTAGTTACAAGTATTTAAACTTTAGGTTTTAGTCATTTTCCAATATGGTGTTGCAGAATGAATATGTTCCATGAATCCGGGATGGAAGTAGAGTCTGTTCATTAACAAGAGGCTTTACTTGAGCTATACAACATGGCAAGACTTCACATGGCAAGACAATACCTGCCAGAGGAGAGAGAAAGAGTCTATTTTCTGAAACCCCCATATTTATTATTTTAAAAATATTATGAAACTGTCATGCACAAAACTCTTTAGTGATGAGGTAGCAAATTGCTGAATCTATACATTAAAATTTATATATGGATAGCATTCAGTAGCTTAATTATTATGGTTGTGACTCTCAAACTGCCAGAACTTTTTACTTGCAGTTGCAGTATGCAGAATGCAAACTCTTGAAGTCTTACTTTCCAGTGTAGTCTGAACAATCTGAACTTTAGTTTACATGATATTATTTCAAAAGTAAAGCAAAGAGGAACTTGCTGTAGCATTGTATTTTCATGAAAATTTGAAAATGGAAGAGCCCCATTTGGTAAACTAGCAAGTAATGTAGAAAGTGCTGTATACATAAAGTACAGTTTTATGAATGAGTGTCTATTTTTTCCAACTGGAGAAGAATAGGCAGCAATGGTCTCCATGCGAAGTTATCTTTGTTTGTTTTTTTTTAACTTTTTTTAGATCATTGGACTGAATACTATCTTCACAAGGTTTCAAATTTTAATCCAGATTGGTAAGTACTTTAGCACCTCTACTATAGATTTCCTGAAGGTCCAGCGGAAAATGAATACTGCACCTCTTCACACCTTGACCCTACAGACAAAGGGACTTGACCTGTCTGTTATATGAAGGAAACAACTAATGAAGCTACCTGCCATCTCGATTCTGTATTATTTCCTTGCCTGATAGAGACTCTTAGTCATAGGTTTTGTCAACACCTGTTACCTGAGCGTTTGCACTGGGGACAGTACTTTATCCCTTCCATAGTTTTTTTAACAGAGTAAGGTTTTCTTAAAATTAGCTCCTTTAGTGCGATCTCTGAATAGCTGTTCTTGCTGACTTATAAGAAAATATGCAAACATACTGCTTTAAAAAAAGTTTCCTTAGAGTTTCAATGTTTTTTAAAAAGTTTCAAATGTTAATTTTGTAGCTACTCCTTGTTTGCTTTTTCCATACTTGCTGCTGTATACCCCCCTGGTCTTTAATAAAGAAGATTTTTGGGAGGAAGTAGCAAATAATATAGATTCTTCTAGAATTGTATATATGAGGCTGCTAGATGTCTCACAGAGGGTCTTGGTGAGCTCAACTTTAGTTCTTGGATGATACTGTGGGAGCGAAATGTTTGAGGCTGTGGGTGCCTGCTTTTGAGTTTCAGTAGTTTAGATGTGCCTTGAATCATGCAGAGGAATACTGCAGGGAACAGTTATAGCAGCACACAGTGCCAGTCAGTTTGACTATTTTATTAGAGTCCTCTGTGTTTCACAATGGGAAATGTTTGAGGGAATCTATATTATTTCCTTTATTCTTATTTACCTCTTTTGGTCAGCAATAACTATTACAAAGGCTGCATGTCAACTCAAGAAAATGCATTGCTCATATAGGAGGAAGGAGACAAGAAACTGCTTGCTTAAAATGATGGTACAGATTCTTTCTACAAAGTGTTTTATGATTTATTATGTTCTAACCTTAACTATACCTTCTGCTGTTTCTTACCCCTTTAGAGTAACCTCTCATTTTCAGACTTTTCATTTTTGACTGTACTTTGTTATGAAAACTCTTTGTCACTTTTCATCAGCATTGATTTTGCTATTTTCATTTGGTATACCCAGTCTTATTAAGTGGGATCAACATTGATACTACTGTCATGCATAGGACCTTCAGTCAAGAATTGTTTAAAGTCTAACATAAAGTAGATTCACTTGCATTCTAGAGGATACTGACAGAAGTTAAAATGCTGTCATTGTCAGTCATGTAGTTTACGAACTTTTCTGGGGCCTTTAGAACCTAAAACAGAGGCAGGAAACTATTAGGATCTTTATTGTCCCTTTTTAGGATCCTAGAGAGTTGTGTATACAATCGCTCAGCCACCATAGCTATTTGATGCAACTCCATTCCCTATTCCTTTCTTATCATGGTTTTTAAATGGGATTCAAAACCCAATAAAGGATGTGGAATGAAACTTGCCTATGTTTTTTTGGGCTCCAGGGCAGTTTTAGAAATAGGAAGTGTCTTTTTTTAAAAACATAAAAAGAGAATGCTGACTAGGACTCAGCTTTCTGTTTATTTGCATGTTCAAACCATAGCAGAACACTGTGTTTAGTAGCCTGAGAGAATCCAAAGCATGATAAAATTGTTCCTCCCACTTTTTTTGAGGAAAAGGTAGGATGGGGTTGGAAAGGGGCTCTGTAGGGCATATGGGGCCCACGGACTGCCCTTTTCCTACCCATGACTTAGTAGACTGATAGAAACCTTGATTTTCACTGTCTTTGATACCTCACATGAGAGGCTGTCCATGTTTGCACCAAATCTGCCTAATTTCTGGAAGGTCGAGAACATTCCTTATTTTGTTATTACTGAGAGGTTTGTAATCTTAGCTGACAACAGCTCGAGCACTACCCATGTTTGCCATTCTGCTTACTCAGCAGAAGGTGGAAACCTGCTTGAATCTTCATGCATATCACATCAATTTTTCTTCGTGGACTTGAGCATCCTATCCTATACTTAAAGTAAACTACATTCCGCTTCTGTTGTATGTAGTCCTAGAAATTGATGCAGGTAGGTGAAATTCTGACTGATGACTTTTTTTAAAAAAAAAATTAATGTTGCTAATGTCAGTCACTTATTTTTCTGCTCTGGTAGTTATTGGAAGAGGAGGGATTTCTGTCTGTTTACACACACACACACACACACACACACACACAAATAAACAAACAGCATACCTCAGCAACTTTTGGCAATGTCTTCAGTTCTAGGAGTGTCTTCAGCTTTGCCCTTGGTCTGCAGAGAAATAGAATGGCAGCAAAAGTGTTTCCCTCTTCTGTCTTTGTTCCTGTCACACTTGGAAGTAATTTCGCTTTAACTAGTACGAGCTCATAACTGCTCCTGTGTGCTTAATGTCTGCGACTCCCTCCCATGTTGTCCCTCTTGGCAGTGACAGCATGAGATCAATGGCTCCTGCCTGGCCTGTCACTATTGCCTATAAGGTTTTCAGTTTCCATATCGGAAACAGCCTTTCCTAAAGCGCTCAATCAATATGCTGCTCTGAGGCCTGTTCTCATTTGCTATATATAATCTGGACACATGCTGAATGTTAGTGTGTGTGTGTGCATTTGTGCACGCGCATGCACACACACAACACAGAGAAAGAGAATGAGCCAGTTCTCTGCTTTTGCTGGTTAGGATGTCACAGCTGTGCTTTTTCTCCTCCTCCTCCTTTTTCCTGCAGCTATTATTTCAGAGCTCAGGCCTGTATCCTGGCTCTGCTCTCTATGTGAATGCCGGCTCTGGGAATAATGGTACCTGATCACCTTGTGGAAACATCTCTGGGCTGAATGGGAGAACTGTGACTTTCTGTTCTCTGCAATTTCTGCTGTTTCAGGTAACCTGCTGTGAAGGTAAAGTGAGAGGGACGATGATGAGTGCGGTACCTTCCAAGAAACCCTACCGTAAGGCTCCTCCACAACACCGTGAGATCCACCATGAGCTGCCCATCCTACGTGATGACCAGGATGGTGTGATTTTGGCGGAGCAGAGTCAGGTAACTGAAGCCAGGGCAGCTAAGGGCCTGGTCCCACGGCGTCAGCAAAAAGGGTTTAGTTACACCAAGGCAGGCCAGCTCAAGCAGCAGGTGGATGGGTATGAGGTTTGCAACGTAAATTTTTCTTCCTGGTCTCTGGAGTCCAGCAGTGACAAGGAGATCTCAGGGTGCAGAGCAGAATTGAGCTTGAAGAATCGGACTCTATCACCTGTGTTATTACGCAGCGGGAAAATGGGGAGGCGGAATGTGAAACACTGTCGCCATCCTAACCGTGGCCGGCTCAGTAAATTCATGAGTCGCAGCGTAGAGACAGTAGTAGTTTCTGGAGATGAAGGCCAGCGGCCAACCTGCTCCTTCAAAAGCAGAAGCCTGGAGCGGTCACTTATGTTCAAGGAACCTGCAGAAGTCTTAGCACCGAGGAAGTACCGTGTTGTAACAAGCCACCTGCCTCTCAAAGGCATCTTGAAGCAGACAGAGATGCTGGCAGTGCAGCCAGAAAGCCTGCGTAAATCCCATTCAGTGGAGACCCTAGCTCGCAGCTGCCGCTCTCGCAAGTATAGTGATCCTCAGCTGTGTTTCAACAGACGTGACAAGCATTCATTGGAACACAGCAGCATGAGCTCTTCTGAATCCCTCAGACGCAAAGAGAAGATCACAGAGGAGAAGCTCCAGTTCTCCAAATTCCTGGATGAGATCACTCACCGAGTGCTGAGCCCTGTCCACTTGCATTCCTTGGGTGAGGGAAGGAATGGAGAAGGTAGCCAGGACTCCGCTACTTCTCCCAGATGTTCCACACCAGAAGGCCCAAAGGAAAGTCAGCTTGGAGGCAGTAAGTGGACAGCAGAGAAGAGCCCTCGCCAACATAGGAGAAAATTGGAACGAAAGCGTGATGATATTGAAATGGGATCCTGTCATAGGAAACTGCCCGAGGAGATGGAGAGGGCTTCAAGACTAAGGAGGAAGCCTGTCCTGGCGAGGAAGGACAACAAGGAGAAATTCCTCTCCATGGAGAAGCGGGTGGTGGATTTGTGCCAGTATCAGCTGCAGCAACTGGCAGAGCTGGGCTTGGCAAGGGTGGCTTCTGAGCAGCAGCAGCAGCACCAGTCTTCACGGAAAACACCAGGTCAAGAGGGAGGGAGGGGCAAAGGGCGAGACCAGAGCAAGCACCTATTGCGGCATATGCGGGTGCCGCCTCTGGGTTTCAAACCCACCCAGAAGCCAGCACTGGAGTCAAGCTGCTTGGAGAAAGGGTCCTTCTCCCCTAACTCTCATTGGAACCAGGAGGAGGGTAGTGGCTCATCTCGAACCCCCCCTTCCTTCAGCTTAGCACAAAACAAGGTAAGTATTTGATGAGGAAGATCTGAGGATCAAGTACTTGTCCATCTCCTGTTGTATGTATTTTAGCTGGGAGCACTGAGGAGACAGATTCCCTAATTTCTCATAAGTGAATTGTTGAAGGGATTTCCTTGTTTCAACCATATCTGAGAAGTATTGCTTTATAGCTTGTCAGACTAAGCCTCACTTGTTGTTTGTATAAAGAGATTATTCATTAAATAGAAAATTAAGACCATATGATCAATTTTCCAAACTTCACACCTATTTCCATGCAACACAACTATTAGCTTGTGTTGCCTTCTTCTACCATCTAGCTTACCCTGTTTCTGTTTGTTCACCCCCTTTTCCTCCCAGACACTCCTACTACAGTGCTCCAGTTGGGAAAGGTGTATTCAGAGAGAACAGTAGGCGCTGTCTTGCTTTTTCTTGCTCTAGCCTCCATAATAACAGCTTCTATTCCTTGTGAGACCTCTTGTCTTTGCTGCTTCTTTATGTATGCAAGACTAGAGTACCAGCATGCTGCACCTATCTATTGTGGTTCACCCATTTAGGTAGACAACCTAGAAAAGGCAATAGGCATTCTCTGCTGAACTGTGAAGAAAAGTTGGGAATTACTATTCTTTCACTCAACAAAGAAAGGGATTACAAAGTCAAAGGCACTCGAAAAAGGAATGGTGTCATATTTTGTCCAGCATTTTCATTTGTATTAATAGGCATTAGAAAGAACGGGGAGCTGCCAGCCCTCTTAGTTTTGTGCTTGGTGTACAACAGTGTCATTGTCAGCTATTAGCATATCTGGGTCCATTAGTAGAACTCCCTCCCTTAGATTACTGGCCCTCTTGCTGACAGGTTGCCCTCTCATTGACAGGCTACTCGCCTCTCCTTTCCCTCTGACCCAGAAGGAAAGAGTGAGCAGACAGTGGTGGAAGTGAGAAAGAGGAGCCAGTTGCTAAGCAGCACAGGCTAATAAATAAGCTTGTGCAATAGTGAGGCACAGCAGCAGTTGGCAACCAAATCTTTATTGCCATCACTCTAAGGTAGAATCTTCCATTACAGGAAAAATATGTGATTAAAATAAAACAAAGCAAGTAGCACTGTATAAAGATATGAAAATAAAGTACTGTTGTATCTGACTAGGACAGATGGTCTGGGAACAAATTTCTGCTACGCCACAAAGCTCATAAAGTAATCTTGGGCCATTATTTTGAGGGTAAAATCTAAAGAAGCTTATCATGTATGTTGTTTGGATTCTCTGCAATAATGCCAGTAAATACTTACTTTTTGATTAGAACTACTTTCTTGAACAGTAGGGAAGGGTAAGAAATGTTTCAGGTCGCTCATTAAATGATATTACAGAAGGTTTACCAGTGCAAAGAGGGGCTTGCATTTGCTGACTTGTTCAAACAACATAATGTTAAGCTAAATATTGAGTGACTGTTTGTGGGCTACAAAAGAGAACTGAACAAATAATCAGCAGGTTCTCTGTCAACCTCCTTATTAGTTCTGCTTACACAATAAACACTGTAATGCAGGCAGCTAAATTCATTTTGTAATGGAGTCAAAGAAGACAATAATCCAGGAGTCCTCAAACTAAGGCCCAGGGGCCGGATGCGGCCCTCCAAGGTCATTTATCCAGCCCTCGCTCAGGGTCAACCTAAGTCTGAAACGACTTGAAATCACACAAGAACAACAATAATCCTATCTCATCAGCCAAAAGCTTGAAATACTAATAAGTTTATATTTGTTAAAAATGTTCTTCATTTTAATTATTGTATTGTTTTTAAAGTTTCTTTTGCACTACAAATAAGATATGTGCAGTGTGCATAGGAATTCATTCATGTTTTTTTTCCAAATTATATTCTGGCCCTCCAACAGTTTGAGGGACTGTGACCTGGCCCTCTATTTAAAATGTTTGAGGACTCCTGCTATAATCCATACTGCTTTTTTTTCTTAACCATACTTTTCAAACTTGTCCTTTCTTTCTAATGTAGACAGTCTCTGAGAAGTATGAGATGTTGTGGGATCAAAGCTCTTTACAGGAAGTGAGAGAACGTTGTGGTTATTTCTCTCTGGTACTTAGATATTTAACTTTTGCCACTCTGGAAATAAGTTTGTAACTCTTTTTTTGTATAGGAACCTTTGACAGATGCAGAAAGGATGAAGTAAGTATTTTAGTCCCTTTTTGTCTCATTTTGTTTTGCAGATCTTTTGTTTTACAGATTGTTGCATTAGCACATATTCTCTACTGTTGTAATAGGGTTTGTTCCTCCAATAGGATCTACGGTTGACAAGGAAGAAAAACCTGAAGAAATAAATTTAGCTGAGTTTGTTTGTATGTACCTTAGCAGAAATGGCAGATAACTCATATTGTGTCCAGGCATAGACACCTGCAGTGATGAAGCAGCGTCCTTTTACACTATAGCAGGAATGGGCAAACTTTCTAATTTGGGGGCCGCATAGTGGGCTGGCCACATATGTGGTGGGGTGATCCCGTATTGCTTACTCCTGATATAGAATCCTGAAACCTAGAGCTGGAAGAGACCCACAAGGGCCATCCAGACTAATCCCCTGCCATGCAAGAAGGCACTATCACAGAACTCCTGATAGACAACCTCTGCAGAAAAGCCTCCAAAGAAGGAGATTCCACCACACTCCCAAGCAGCCTATGCCAGTCTCTAACAGCTCTTATTCTCAGGAAGTTCTTCCTAATCTTTTCAATCGAATTTCTTTTCCTGCCATTTGAAACCATTGCTCCCTTGTTTTCTGATCTCTAGAGCAGCAGAAAATCACCCCCCCCCTTCCTCAAAAGGACACCCTTTGAAATCTTGAAACATGGTTCTCATGTTCCTGCTGTTTTCTCACAGCTAAGCATCCCCCAGGAGGAAGGAAAAAGAGAAGGAAGAAAGGAAGAGAAGGAAGTGTTGAAGGGAATGGAGGAAGGGAGGAAAAGAAGAAGGAAGGAAAGCCAAAAAGGAAGGAAGGAAGAAGAAAGGGGGAGGGGGAAAGAGAGAAGGAAGAAGGATAGGATGGTTAGAGACAAGAGGGCTCAAGGGATCTCATCCTGGCCTGGATTTGCCCATACCTGCAGTCATTTTAGCAGCATTAAACAAAGTCCTCAGTGTGTTTTTTTAGATATTTTGTCTAGACAGATGGAAATAGAATTAGAAAAGGGGCCCTATAGACCACCAGGTCTAAACACTGCTCAATGCATTATCTCCAGCAGGAAGCTTTCTGAAGATATCAAGAGAAGGATGCCACACCACGTTTTTAATGCATTTGGTTTCATTGTCACTCTTACTGTCAAGAAGTTCTTTCAATAAAAATCTACCCTATAATGTAAAACCATTAGACCTAGTTCTGCTTTCTGCCAACAAGCCTTCATCCATCTTGTGGCAGTCCTTGAAGTATTTAAAGAGTGTCATCATGTCATCAGTCAGTCTTCTCTTCACCAAGTGAGCAAGCTTGAGTGCCTTCAACCTTTCCTCATATGTTTTCTTCTATATATCTTACCATCCTCATTACCCTTCTCTGAATTCTCTCCAGTTTGTCTATGTTCTTCTTAAAATGTGAAAGCTGAGTTGTAATTTTTTTTGTTTTTCAGTCAATAAAGAATGTGCTAAGAAAAGTTGATAGAAATTTAAAAGCGCAACATAACCCTGCCATGCCATGTGTCTGAAACAGCTTTGAATTGGCCTTATTTCTTTCCACTCACTGGTTTGGAAACTGGGTCAATTTTACTTTGCTTGTACTGAATGCATGGTGGACAAGGACTGATGTTACTGAATTCTCTTCTATTCACTCTTGCTTGATTTTCTAGACAGCAATAAATTATTGAGTAAGTTTTGACTTCCAGTAGAGGAAACCTGAGCTACATAGCTGCATCTAGCTGCTGTGTTTAATCCACATAATGTAAACTGAGAGGAGATGTTGATATGGATGGGTGGCTTGCTGCTGAGAATAAAGCTGTCTTTCTTTGCTCTCAAAGCAGCATGATCAGTTGTTGAATTTCCGTTTTGTGTCCAAAGGAGATACTCATATGTACTCATGCCAGAACTCACAGGGGTTTGCAAGTCACAAACATAATCTGGCAGCATGAGACCGAGAAACCTCTTCTCTTTATATGTATGCAGTTTTCTTTTGTACAGTGCTTCTGATTGTGAGAATGCATCCTATTTAATGCCTTCCACAAACACTCAACTTCTCTTTTCTTGTGACAGGCAGATCATTTTACCCCAGAATTTAAAGAAACTGGCAGAACCTAGCTTTGCCTGAATTGTATTTTTGAGAACATTGAGAGGGAGTTTGGGATGCCATCATAAAATGGTTACCATGCAGGAATAGCTTTTGTAGTGGATAGGGCCATCAAAACAATTGTTCACAGAAAATAAAGCCATTTTTCCAAAATTAATATTACCAATGTGTTAGGAAAATGTGTCAGGAACCAAGTAAAAACTTTCCTGTGGAAACAGGACTTCCCTGAAGGAGAATGAATGCTAGACCTATTGTGTGCAATATTTGAACTGAATTAGACCTCCCGCAATTGATCTGACTACGGCCTAAGGGAACTAATATTAGATGGGGTTTTAAGCCTATTGAAGGTTTTTAATGTGTGGTTTTTTTTAAAATATTAACTATATTTGATTTTTTAAAACTATATTTGATTTGTTTTTATCATTAGATAGGAGTATGCATGTGATGGGTCTATTTATTTTCATTCTGTGTGATGTTTTTGCTTTTTATATGTTAACCGCTTTGAGTCCCAATTTGGGAGAAAAGCAGGATAGAAATAAATAAATAAATAAATAAATAAATAGAAAAATACAAATCTACATGGCAAGCACACAACAAATCTTACAGTTTGGGAACCCTTTTGCTCAAATTCCTCCTCCTCTCTAGATAAACTCTAAACACACTCCTATGCAGAAATATGCATTCCCTTCCTCAGCCACCTACATCTCTCTGCTGGCCTTTTCATTCCCTTCTCTCCCCCATATATTTAATAACTGAGAGTTCTCTAGAGTGAAATATCCAATAGCCAGCCATTCCCTATCTTCATTTCCTAAGAGAACCTATGAGTCTAGAGGCAGAGTGAAGTGGCTTTGTCTTGAAGAGATGTGAAGAGATATGTGATGCCAGGAAAGATGTACAAATCTGTAGGTATAAGTAGATATGATCTGTGGGGTTGTAGAGGAGTCCATAAAAAATGTCCTTATGGCCCCAGGCTTAGTGATAACTTTCCTAGAGTAGGATGTATATAAGGCATGGGCAAACTTCAGCCCTCCAGGTGTTTTGGACTTCAACTCGTACAATTCCTAAAAGCCGGTAATCTGGTTGGGCTTTCTGGGAATTGAAGTCCAAATCACCCTGGAGGGCTGAAGTTTACCTGTGCCTGATGTATGTACTTACTGAAGGATTCGAGGAACTGCAGGCCAGAATTAAGCTTTCTGAGTACTCCTGCAACTGAGAATATCCAGCATGATTTTACTTACCAATTGGCTTGCACATCATTTGCCTGCCAGTTTGTAAACGTGATTCTATTGTGAAAGTTAGCATTCAAACAAGAATCTTATGTTGAAAATATTAGCTTGGGACTCAAGTTTCATTGAATGGAGATGCATTTACAAGAGTATAAATCATACAAAACACAACTTTTACATGCCTTGTATTTTCTGGGCAGGGGGGGACATGTGAAGCAATCTTGGAATTTTTGAATAACTAGCCACATTTTCCAAAATGCTTTTTACTTTTAATGCTTTGCAGTTGAGCTGAGTGGATATTGAATGTGAACTATTTTCTGGATATATATTTCTGTGGTCATTCAGAGTCTGAAAGTGAAGCATAGACCTTTGTGTATGTATATTGATGACTGCAACTCTTGAAGTTACTGTTGTAATTACTTTAGGTTGATGCAACATGAAAATGAGGAACTGCGTCGCCGTTTGGCCTATGTCACCAACAAAATGGAGGCAATGGAGAGGGAGTTAGAGTCTGGACAAGACTATCTGGAGATGGAGTTGAGTCAGAATCGTGAGGAGCTAGAGAAATTCAAGGACAAATTCCGTAGGTACGTCAGTTTAAAAGCATCAAAACATGCTAATGGAATGTGAAGAATGTGTAGGGTAAAAAATAAGCCAGTTGGACAAAAGCATATTTTCTCGTTCTGCAGCATCTCAGGTGTATATCTTTCACCATTAATTGTGCACTGATAATTTTCTATAAAATATAGATGCCCTTAGGTTTCCAGTCATACATTTTTTATTCATCATCCCATGTCTCAGAAACTTTTGTGTGTCTAAATGGGTCTTAATATTTTGCAGAGGCCAAATATTACTGTTTCCATTTGTTATGCTATCACTGATGGGCTTCATTTTAAGCAGAACTGATGACGCTATTATTAAGTACTACATAACATAGTCCAGCGATTCCCAAACTAGTCCTCCAGTTGTTGTGGAAATAACTACCAGAAACTTTAACTGCCTTGGCTAAAACACCAGGGATTCTGAGAGCTGTTGTTCAAAACTCTTGGAAGACCAGAGTCTGGGAAATCATTACATAGTCTAAAACGTTTCTTTTATAAAAGAAAGGGTTATAGCAGGGTGCATACTACTCCATAAAATAAAAAGAAACTCACTCAAGGATGGGAATATAATGTTGCAGCCAAAAAAAATAGTACAGGAAAAAAAATGTAATTTGGATATTTTAAAAACCTATGCGCTCTAACAACAAATATTGGAACCATTCTGTCTAGAAAAGCACCAATTTACTCTGTGTAGAAAAGCACCAATTTCACTTCCTTATTTCTGGAGTTGGAACAGCAAGTCATTAATTCTCATATTGAGGTGGGAGAGTGGTAACAAAGGTTATTGCCAAGATAAAGTAAAGGTTACCCCTTGACATTAAGTCTAGTCATGTCCAACTCTGGGGCTTGGTGCTCATCTCCATTTTTAAGCCAAAGAGCCGGCATTGTCCGTAGACACCTCCAAGGTCATGTGGCCAAAATAACTGCATGGATCGCCTTTACCTTTCTATTGATCTACTCACATTTGCATGTTTTGAACTGCTAGGTTGGCAGAAGCTGGGGTTAAGAGTGGGAGCTCACCCCGCTCCCCAGATTCAAACCGCTGACCTTTTGGTCTGCAAGTTCAACAGCTCAGTGGTTGAACAGATTCATGCCAAAACATGTTTTGAGCTGTATAGAATAGTCCCTTTTCTAATGTGGCTGCAGAGTCCCTTGTAGCTCCTTGGTAATCTGGACACTTGTTTTTGTCTCTAGGTTGCAGAACAGTTACACAGCCTCACAGAGGACCAATCAGGATTTGGAGGAGAAGCTGCATGCCCTGGTAACTGACCTGCTGAACCTGTTTTGGGCCAGACTTTATGCTAACAGTTGGGATGTCTAGGGTATATAATTGTTGTGTAGAGAGCCTAGAATGTAGTCAGTCTAATTTAGGATACAGCAACTTAAGAAGAGCAGTTGGGATGCCTTCAAGACCTTTTGTATTGTGGTGAAAGAGTTTGGGCTCTCCTGCAATGTGGCTATGTGTAGCTTTGCTTTGTATCATCTTTTTTAAAGGGCTGTAAGTGTGATGTGTGTGTTTGCCACATGATCTGGGCAAGGAAGTTCATTGTGGGTTGTGGGCTATCAGATTGGAGCCAACATTTGTGTATTGTGTGCATTCATAACACTCATGGCTGTTTCTTTTCTCTCCTCTCTCTCTCTCTGTCTCTTTTTTCTTCCTATGCTGCGGCTGGCACATGTTCGGTGCGCTCACCTCTCAGGCCTCTCTCAGTCAAAGCTGGATTTTTGCAGTTGCGTCTTTTAGTTTGTGTTTTTCTTTTCTCCTCTTCACATGTCTCAGCCTGTCATGTTGGTCATACATTATTCCAGTCCGCTTGCATTGTCCTCGATGGGGTCCCAGAAGCCGAATCAACCAGAAACTTGGGTTTGAATAAAATAATTGGATTGTGGCCTGTTTTGGTCCATACTCCTATCCAGGATATATTGCTCCACCTTATATACTGTGTCCTAGACTAGGAAAGAAACTGACTTAGGAGAAAACTATCCATCTTGGGCTGAAAGGGAACCTAGGATCTTATTCTGCAATTCTCTCTGTAGGCACATAGATGGAGTTCTGATCATTACTATGCTATTTGCATATTTAACTTGGGACCTTTCTAATTATACAGAAGTTACATTAAAAAAAAATAATGCCCTATTTCTACTTGAGTTGTTATCTAAGACTATGCTTCTGTGACCTTTAGTCTTTCACAAACCACCCCTCCTAGTACCACCCTCAAAACATGCTCTGTACAACTCCCCTAACCCTTCTTTCTTGAAGATTTCAGAGGAGCAGGAGAAATCTAAAATGAATAAATTCCCTTAACTGGAGCTGATAGGAGGAGCCACAGGGACCAAACTAACAAAGCCTAAAGAGGTGTGCACATTCAGGACTTTTCATTCCAGTACAAATCCAACATCCATTCCTGATCGTTTTAGCAGACTATCTGCATTCTACTGAGCCCATTCATTCTTCATCTGACACAGCCATCCTCTCTTGTTATAGAAAGGAATGGTGACAGGCTAGGTTAAAATTTAGTTCTGCCAAACCTAGTTAGAAGTTGTTGCAGAGGAAAGTCTTGGGAGTGATGGTTTCCATATCCTTGATGTCAACGTTAAAGCAGGATTACATATGGAAGAAGGTAGAGGACTAGAATCATGAGATCTAGAGCAAGGTGTCCCCAGTTCTTTTTTGTGTAAAATCCTAAATTTTGTCATGTGGGAAAATTATTATGTATATCTTTGGAGGGCTATATTTATTCTACATGTCTGGTTCCTTTGGACAAGTGTATTTTACGTACTTAGCACATAAAAACTGAAACCCTGTTTGCTTTTATTTGGGAACAAGCCTCACCGGACACACTGATGCTAATTTCTGAGTTGATACTCATAAAATTAGATCATATGTGAAGAAGATAGGTTTGCAAGTGAGTGGAGTTTCAGAGGAAAACTTTCAATGGATTGAGCTCTTTCCTCCTGTATATTATTGGAAAACATCAAATAAATTATGCAGAGCAAGAGTTTATTTGGTTCATTTGTGTATCTCTGTGTTGGGCAGAGTGACCCTCATCCTCTGCATATTTGCAGCCTCTAACCCTTGAGATTTTCCTGGATGCCCCCCCCACCCCCCTTTTCCTCAAGCTTTCTAGCGTAAGGTGTTTGTAGCCCCTCCTATTTGCTTAACATAAGCATCCCTTTTCAAAACCAGAAGTCGGTTTCTAGCCATGTCTTTGGTTTGGACACATTTTTGTAGCCTTTGCAGCCCCTGAAGGGTCCAAGAGGCAAAGCATTGTCCCTTGGAGCTGTTGAAGTTGCCTACCATTCATGTCATTTATATAGTTCGAAGAATTACATTTTTCTTTCAGCTGTTTTATTCTGTTTCTTAATTAAAAAAAATACATAGGTTTCTGTAAATGTATTTTAAAAGATCATTTTCCCCCTTCATGTTACCAAAACATCTTTTTTCCAAAAATATCAAGTTGTAGGTGAAGAGGAGAAAAATGGTTAAAATGGCAGTGAGAAGTGGTAGGCAACTTCAGTGAGTCTATGACCATTCCCCCAACTGATGGCCAAAAAGTGGCAAATTACCAAATTTCAGTGCTAAACCACTAGAGCCATTAAAATAAGTAGAATATCCTTGTTTTATTCATTTGTGGATAGTTGTTCATAGTTACTGGCTTAAGAAGAATAGCTCTGGACAGAAGTGAATATTATTAAATGAGAGCTTGACTATCTGCTAATTCAGATGTTTCGTGGATGACAAAGTTCTGTACCTGTAAGATGTGTTGTTTTTATATGCTAAGTGAAATATACATTCGATGCATTCTTAAGGACATCTTAACACTACCAGGGAGCATTTCTCTTCGCTACATGTTTCCTTGCTGTCATATCCGAAACCTGATTGTCTAAGGAGCAACATTCATTCTCTGCATGGCGTGCTTGTCAAATAGATATGGCAAGCAGCTGTGCCAGGGAAGGTCCAATGGCAGATTGCTTTCCTACCTAATAAATGTGCAAGTTATTTCTACTAAGAAGATCAATGTAGAGTGATTGAGGCCATGTCTCCTTCTCTGTTAAAGTGGCAGAAAAATGGGGCTGTAAATTTTCTGGAGGGTATTGTGGGTTTTATTTGAAACAGAGTAGGACAGAAGCAAAAACAGCTTGCTCTTTAGTAGTGGAGCTCATTACCTGTGTATTCTTGTACCCCAGATTAAGAAAGCAGAAATGGATCGGAAAACCCTTGATTGGGAGATTGTGGAGCTGACAAATAAGCTCCTTGATGCTAAAACTACCATCAATAAACTGGAAGAACTCAATGTAAGTAATCATGTACTTAGACCATGCATCCACAGAAAATATATTGAGTGGAAGCATCCTTTTTAAATAATACTGACAGGTGGTGTTGCCACTATGTGAAAACGTGAATGCTTTCTCCTCCCTGAGAATCATGGAAATTGGTGTCCCAGGAGAAGACTTGCTGCTTACAATTCATCCTAAATCTGATCTAGAACTAGACCAAAAATCTTGAGATTCGAAAATGATTTGGAATGCATGATTCTTTTTTTAAAAAAAAAAATTAGTATAATACATAGAAACTTAAAATCTTCGAAATCAACAGTCAAAATACCAGTATTTTCCCCAAACCCACCACCACCACAACCCCATAAACAGTTGTTTATTAAAATTGTTCAATCACGAAGATAGTCTTATTTAACACCGTATATTTATCTTTCCCCTTTATTCTGTAAATGAGACCCTTCCATTTTGCTTCCCATGTCCTTCTGTCCTTGACCCATGTCCTTGACCCGTCGTATAGTAACTTTTCCTTTTGCTAATAAAATCTTGGAGAAGGTAATCGGCTAGATATTTATACCAAGTTTTTATATCCCATTTCTTGTCCTTCCAGCCCAGGGCCACTGAGGCTTTGATTGCCACTATCATGTGTTTTATTATTTCCTCACTTTCTTTATATTCCCCTTTGCTTTCCAATTTCTGGGTGAAAAATTGAGTCTTGTTCCATTCTATATTTATCCCTAATAGCTCCTCCATTTCCTTCCTGATTATGCATGATCAGCATATCATTAAACTGTCTTTAGGGTGATATTTTTCTGATGCTTTGGTATTTGTTTTGCATTTTGTGATAAATTTTGTTTTATTATAACTAAAATTATTTTTTTTTCTGTTGACCTCACAAAATGATTTATTGTATATGCTCATGTAGTGGTCCAGAAATTTTATTCAAGAAGTAAATTAAAAAAAGTTGGCCTGACTTAGCCATGAGCTGGTGTGAATCACCACAACTATTTAAAGGAACCTTCCTATTCTTGAGTAGAGTTGCAAAAGACAAGAACTTAGTCCAACCTGGGAGAACCTAAAACAAGCATGGACCTCCATCATGGTGTCATTTTTGGCCCTTTTGAGTGCCTGAATGGGAAAATGTAGCTAGGAGGAAATGACTGTGGCAGTGGCCCCTGAGGCAGTGTTGATGCTTTCTGCTCTACATGGAGTGATCACCAACTTATCCATAGGTCATATCAAAATTTTGGCCTCAAAACCTGCCCTATATATATGGGATTATACACAAGTATACTGTTGATATGTTTCTTTGTTGGCATTGGATGCTTGCCATATGTGTTAGAAACCACCCTGAGTGTCACCTCAGGGCGATAGAGCGGTCTATAAATAAATAAATGTTGTTGTTGTTGTTGTTATCTGGTATGCTCTGACCAGTTGAAAAATTTGCCAGGTATATTCCCGTTTGGGTCTCATTTATCTCCCACTGAGTGCATATCTGTCACTAAAATCATAGTGAATTGGGAACTTTTCATGCATTTTGATCTAATGATCATTCCCCTTAATTTTGGGCATCTCAATACTGAAATTGCTGAAGACATTGGTGAAAAGGAGAGCAAAGAGAAGTGAGTCTTTCAAAAAAATAAAAAAAAGTTCAATATGTGAGCTCCCACCTTTATTGCCCAGCAAGCATCTAAACCATATTTTGTTTGGAGAATTAACAGCAACTGTCATGAAGATATATTGGTTGGGAATAAAGTATTTTGAAAGGATTGATAGACAAGGTTGAGGAAAGAAGATGGTACCCAACGAAGGGAGTTCAGTTAATAGAATCATGGAAGCATAGAGTTGGAAGAGACCTTATGGGCCATCCAGTCCATTCCACTGCCAAGAAGCAGGAAAATCGCATTCAAAGCACCCCTGACAGATGGCCATCCAGGCTCTGTTTAAAAGCCTCCAAATAAGGAGCCTCCACCACCCTCCAGGGCAGAGAGTTCCACTGCTGAACAGCTCTCACAGTCAGGAAGTTCTTTCTAATGTTCAGATGGAATCTCCTTTCTTGTAGTTAGTACTGGCTCTTCCAGTAGTCTAAGAAGGTGACCGGGCTTATATGGAAGATTTTTTTGTCCCAGATACATGTATGTGACCACCTAATTACCATGTGATTTTATTTTTTGTACAGGAAAGGTATCGGCAGGACTGTAACCTCGCAGTGCAGCTCTTGAAGTGCAACAAATCTCACTTTCGAAACCACAAATTTGCTGATGTGAGTAGAAACCTTGAGGGATTTGATAAAAGAGTCCTTGTTTTTTAAATATGGCAGTCTGAAGAGAGCTTATGAAATTTTAAACTTTTCCTCCTTTTTGTTGTATTTGAGTTTGTATATTGCCTCACACAGTTGTGGCAAATGACAAAGTAACTTGATATTTTTTAACCCATTAAGTTTGCAGGTGTTTCAGCTGGATTTTAAAAAATGGCTGCGTGGGCCACAAGACATTTCTAGGCTTCATCAATAATACCAGATCTCTCATCTTTCAGTAGTGCTGGGCTCGGTCACATCTTAGGGACCTTTCCCCAAAAGATAGCACTATTTTATTAGTACTACAAATAGTAGTAGTGTACTTAAACCATTTTTCATCAAAGAAGCATGCAAATAAGACTACAGTTAGATGTAACCATAACAGTTACAGGGAAAGCAATCGAAATAGTTTGCAGAGCTACTTTGAAGACATAGTTGAATTACTCATTTGGTTCAGTTGAATTCCCTTTTTATTGTTTACCTAAATATCTGCACAGAGGTACCTGAATGCATGCCAGTAAGAAGAGTAGTCCAGCTTATTGGAATCATCACAAAGAGGGCTTCATCATTTATGTATACTCATATAGAAAAGCTTAATGACAGATACTTGAGAAAGACCCTTGACACATATTGTAATAGATTGAAAAGGTTTGAGGGTACAGGTGGTCCTTCAAATAGGCTGGTCCCAAAACATTCAAAGCTTAAGTTTAGGTCTTTGATCTGGGATCAGATGTGTACTAACAGTCTGCTGTAATACTTTTATAAATCACAGCTCTCTTCACACATGTACCATTAATGTACAGTGATGTTATATGAACATAGGATGAAAATAGGTTCTTAGATTGCAAAATTGAATGGACTACTGAAAGTGCCTTTACTAGTAATAATAATAATAATAATAATAATAATAATAATAATACTTTATTTATACCCCGCTACCATGTCACCAGGGGACTCGGTGCGGCTTACATGAGGCCGAGCCCAAAATACAACAATACAAGCAATAACAATAACAATACAAGCAATTTAAAATAACAAAACAATCAACCAATAACACATACAATAGTAAAGGAAAATGGTCTGACTTTAGTTATGTAATTTCAGAATTATTCAGAAAGCTTTCTACAATTCCATAGGTGTTGCAATTCACCATAAAGATGATTTGGGAGATGTTACTCTTCAATTTCAAAAGTCCATATAACTGAGAATCAGCTTCAGTCAGAATCATAGAATCCTAGAGTTGGAAGAGACCTTGTGGGCCGTCCAGTCCAACCCCCTGCCAAGAAGCAGGAAAATCACATTCAAAGCACCCATGGCCATCCAGCCTCTGTTTAAAAGCCTCCAAAGAAGGAGGCTCCACCACACTCCAGGGCAGAGAGTTCCACTGCTGAACAGATCTCACAGTCAGGAAGTTCTTCCTAATGTTCAGATGGAATCTCCTTTCTTGTAGTTTGAAGCCATTGTTCCATGTCCTAGTCTCCAGGGCAGCAGAAAACAAGCTTGCTCTCTCTTCCCTATGACTTTCCCTCACATATTTATTTTCATTTTAAGAATGACATATTGTTTTTGTTGTAATTGCATATTCATTCTTTCATCATGCTTTCATACGAATAAGCAACAAAAACATGCCATTTCCATTCCTTTATGGTTTATTGTTCTCAAACTGAAAGCATGATGATATAGACTATTCCATTCTGCTTGTTGCTTCCTAACATTTTGAATTTTTAGTCTTTTTGGGGGAATGTTATTGATTTGTTCATTCCTTCTTTGCTATTTTATTCAGGATGGCCTTGAAAACACATAAAATAATATTGTTCATTGAGTAATAAAAATAGCAACAATAAATCCTACATGCGACATCATAGTACACTTTCTCAAGATTTTAAAGGTTAAAGGGAGCTATGTTAGAGGTTTATAACATGTTTTTAAATGTATATAGAAATTGTCTTCTCTCACACACACTTTTTCTGCAATACCTGAATCTGAGGCCATCCAGTGGAGTTGAAAGATGGGAGACTCAGAATGAAGTTCTTCATCCAGAATCAAGCTAAACTATGGGATTTACTATCACAAGATGTAGATGTCCACTAATCTAGCCAGTTTTAAAGGAGAAATAGAAAAATTCACAGCAGAGAGATATGGGCAGCTACTAGTCATGATAGCCAAGAGCTATCTTTAGAACTAGAGTTCCTTGCTAGAGATCATTAATGAAAGAGGGGCTCATGTTCTGCTTGTGGACTTTCCACAGTCATTCTCATTTATACTTCAAATCTCTGCCTCTCCTATTTCAAGTCTCAATGTGAGTAATATGTTCAATGCAAGAAAAAAGATTTAAATAATAAGGAAAATAAACAATATTGTTTATATGTTTATCTCTCTGTGGCTTAGCTTTTGTGTTGCATGAACATTTTCCAAGACTTGACATCAGCCAAAAACAACATTTTTTCTCACCATTGTAATATTATGTACTGATGATGACACTGATGGATACAGATTTGATCAGTATTGCCGATTGTAATGGTATCTTCAAAAAGAGGTGAACTCTATGATTTTGAAGAGTTCAGCTCGCTTAGGGGTTTGCATTGACAGCTAAAGTCTGTTAGGTTTTAGGATAAAGCATACTAATGAAGGTCATATGCATATTCTACCAGAGGAATAAGTGCTTCATAAGCCATTTACCTGAGAACTACTTAAGACAACCCATATTATCAAGCAAGGTGCAAAAGGTTTTGTTTAAACTTTGCATTTAATTGTGGGTGTCCACATAACCTAAAACTCTCCTCTTTCTAGTTGGCTCACTTGATAATGCCAGTCACTGGGGAAGAAACACTAGTTAAGGCCTTATATGGGACACACATTCACATCACAGTCCTGCAGCTGTCCAGAGGCACATAATTCCTTCTGTTCACTGCCTACATGCAGACACTGTTGTGCCATCTCCTGCTTTGCCTTCCTTGATGCATCTGGCATAGGGGGAATCTTTAGCCAGTGGGATTGTCGGGCTTCTCTTATCTCTGGAGTCATAGAGTGCAAGGAGAACCATTGATTGTTATGCCAGGGCAGGCTGCCAAGGCAGTGGCCTATAATTATTACATGATGCCTGGGTGTTGCAGTTCTTCATAGTGGGGGTTGATCATTCAATCCAATGCAGCCTTCAGCTATTTTTTCCACCCATCAATAATACTGTATTGACCTAACATGCACTAGCAAAGATATTCAACATAGTGAATATACTTCTTTCTGTTTCTTCTAAGTGTCTTGTTTGTCAGACCTTGTTGCTTCTGTTGAGTCTGAAGGGAAAATATTTTTCTTCAGAAATGAATACTTCTGAAAATGGCTGGTGGTATGAATAATTATATCTTGGATAAGTAGTTTTGGATTGCACTAGCACCATCTTCCAAGTCCTGCTCCACGTATCTGTCATGCTCTACTACTTCTGATACCTTTTCCACATGTAATCTTCCTCCCAGTATAACTTGCTTTCTCCTTTTTTCATAGCTTCCCTATGAACTGCAAGACATGGTCAACAAGCACCTCCATAGCACTCAGGAGACTTCAGGACCTGGCCAGGAGGTCCCACACACCTTGGCCCCCAATGATGTTGTGCCCACTTCAGTTATTGCTAGAGTCCTGGAAAAGCCAGAGTCACTGGTGCTCAACTCAGCTAAGTCCAGTAGTGGCAGTTGCCCTTTGGCTGAGGATGTCTTTGTGCATGTAGATATGAGTGGAGCACTGCCTGATGCTTGCCCAAGCCCAGGGCAGTCTGGAAATGAAGGGTCAGGAGGAACAAGGCAACAAAATGGGAACTGCAAGTCACAGGCCTGTTTAGAGAGTGATGTCCCCACTTTTGAGAAATTAAGTCCATATCCTACTCCACCCCCTCCCCATCCCATGTATCCTGGCCGCAAGGTGATTGAATTCTCAGAGGATAAGGTAAGGATCCCAAAGAACAGCCCCCTGCCAAACTGTACTTACGCCACACGCCAAGCGATCTCCTTGAGCTTGGTTCAGGGGGAGGACGAAACCTGCGAGAGGCAGCGCACCCTTCCCAGTAGCCCCGCTTCAGAAGGGCAACGCTCAGCCTCCAGTTGCTCTTACCAGCCATCCCCCAAGGCGAACCGAGCCCCTGGTTCTTCACAGAGCAGCCCCTTCAGCAGCCCTCCACAGGTTCCTAGCACATTTGCTAGCTCAGCCAGCTCTGAGGAGGATTTGCTAGCTAACTGGCAGCGGATGTTTGTAGAAAAGGCTCCCCCAACCACAGAGCGGGTGTTGGTGAATCGCACATCGTTTAGCCGTGACACTGCCCAAGAGCTTCAGAAACGTTTCAGCCGCTCCATGCAGGAGCTGGGCCGTGCAGCCTCTGCCTACTCGGATGGGGAAGAGTCAGTGCAGAGCTGTAGCTGGACTGTGAGCAGAGACTCAAGTGTGGACACAGACAGCACAGAATCCCGGGCCCGCCAGAGTCACCTCTCTTCTGACTATGGAACAGACTTCTCTCAGGAGGAAGCCCGCAAGTTGCTGCAGGAAGCTGGCAGCGAGGGGCTGGCAGATCCAGCCATATCTTCCCCAGGGAAGCACAAAGACTACGTAGACCTAGACTCACCAGGGAGTCCAGCCGAAGAGCAGGGAATGCTGTTGCAGGGAAGTAAGGAAAACAACCAAGATGTCGTTTTGGAGCAGAGCACAGAAGGTGGCAAAAGCAAGCCTCCTGGCCGCCCACATCGCAGCCCCAAGAGAATGGGGGTTCATCACCTCCATCGGAAAGATAGTCTCACACAGGCTCAAGAGCAAGGCAACTTGCTCAATTGAGGGTAAGGAGGAAGAATGGTCTAGGCTGCCCTGGTGCAGTATTGCCTCCAGTGTTGTTCCCAAGGGCTCCACTTCTAGTTCTGAGATCTAAAGGATGACCACCATGGCACTCCTTGCTAGGAATTCCAGGCCATTTTTATATATTGTTGTATTTTTATTACACGTGAAGAGGGAAGACAGCTCTTTTGCAGCACCTGAACAAAACACTTGGATGTACACCAGCACACCACTCCTGTGCTTGTGTCTTCACAGCTCAGTTTGCACTCATTCTCCTTTCAGTTCAGTTCTGCCTTCACACTCCTGTTCCTTCTAGCTAATGCGATACCATATTTTTGATTTCAAGTTATGTCCTGGGACACCTCAAGCCTGTATACCTACTGTTTCAGTTTGTGCCAAGACACAGGAACATTTTCTCCCTATTTTTCTTATCTGAACCCTCTACCAATCTGCCATGTAAGGCCATGAATGAGGTATGAAGGCTTCCATGGGTGCGTGTCCTCAACTGTCCAAGCATTATTGCTTTTGTTTTGCCGCATTTGTTTTAGTTTCTGCTATTGCATATGTATGCATAGGTATGAACAAGTTGGACAATACTCGCAGAGGTCACAACTGTGAGCTCCCTTGCCCTCTAAGTGATGATCAAGTCATACTACTTGTTGGGATGACCTTCAGACTCTGAAATCTAGGTTTCATCCTCCCAAGAATGGGATTCAGCGCTTCTAGTCACTCAGCAAATTTAAATGGTCTGTTTGCCATGGTGGGCTGGGTTATGCGTTTGTCTCTGTATTACTGTCATGTCAACTCTCAGTCTGTATTTCATTTGAATGTCATATTCTTTGTATATTCTTTCAGGTCTCGAGTTTTTTAAATGTGGTCTGACCTTTTGTAAATGAGCAAAAATCTTGCAGTACCCACTGTACAAGAAGAAACTCATTTAACTCTTTGTTGTTGGTGTTGCTCTATATCGTATCCAGTGTTTCTTCACCAGCAGAAGAAAAGATTCTTCTTGATCAGGCATAAAGAAGTGCAGTCACTTTACCTCTTGAGGACTCTCCTTGGCATAGAAGATGCCTGTCCTTGTTTGAACACCCCCCCCCCCCCCAAATCTTCATAGCCAACTAATGACAATGGGCATCCCTGTTTGGATAGGGCTCCATACTAAAACTAGTGCCTTTCCAAGGCCTTATCTGAGGCCTGATATTTCCCCTTCCCCTCTATAGTTTGTCTCTTCAGAAGTGTTTTCTGTATTTTTATTTTAGTTTGTGTTCTTTGTGTATGTGCATGTTGCTTGGGGGATGGATTGGGAAAAAATTCACAGTGTTAAGAATTATTCAGAGGGATAAAGCTTGATTAATTTTGCGAAATGGGCTCAGTTATATTGTCAGATGCCTTTGTCTGAATGAAGTCTGTGTGATTTCCCACAGGAGACTTACCCCTTGAAGCCTTTCTCCTCAGCACAGGGAGTGTTCTCCCCTGGAAACACCAGCAAAGCAGTCTAAAGCTGCCAGTAAAATCCCACTCACAACCCTGCAGGACCTCTCTCCTTACTTTTTCTGCACTCATTCAATGGATGGCATAGCCAATGTTGCACACTTCTCTGCTTGTAGTGTACCGTGCTTGTGCAGTTCCTCTGTTGTCTCCCACTTTAGCCAGGGTCTGCTGTGCATAGCCTTGGACAGTTTAGCCATAGCTGATTATAGATGTGGCCTTGTTTAAATGCTTGTTACCTGGCCACTCCTTTCATTAAGCTGCTAGGTTCTGGATCTTGGTGTTGGGATGTGATTCCGTATTTTTGATTCAGCAAAGCTAATAAACTGGTGCTAAATATGGACACTTTTCCTTTATCCTATAACACATCATGCCCCTTGAAGAAGTGCTCCCCAAAGAAATGACCCAGGCTGCTGCTTCCAGAGTAAAAATCCAGGAAACTATGTGAATATGTAAAATGGAAAAAATATGGTAGTGATCTCTGGAACTTATTTTGGGGGGGGGGGGGGGGGTTTGCTGGTCTATCACATCAGATAGTTTGAACGGTACTGGTTCTGGTTTCTTCAGTCTTTGGCAGTTCACTGCTCTGCTCACCCACTTTGTTTTTTTGAATCTTTCTTTGTTCTGAACTCCCGTTTCTTCCTACTGGAGCCTTATAGTATTCTCCCTTTCTCCTTTCAAGAGCTATTGGAGATACAAAGACTTCAGCGATGATCAGTGGCCTCTCATATATAGGCAGTATTAGACAGACACAGTGTTGGTTGAAATTGATCTTTTAATCATGTTGAGTTAAAGGCTGGGAAGGAAGATAGGTGACCCTTCTTGAGTGCAACCAAGCAGTGCTGCTTAACATGAAACGACATGGCAGTGAATCTTGAAAGAGAACTGAGGGGCTGAGGCACTAGTTCAAGACCAGCCTTCTTCCCAGAGTGTTTTTTTTGTATGGACCTGCCTCTTCGTCCTTGGCATCTTGTTCATTTCTGGCAGTATTAATTCTCTTGGGGAGTATGAGTTGCCTTCTTTAGTTGTCCCACATTTTTACAGTTTCCCACCTCAAGACTGTTAATCCCCAACTAATGTTTTTTTTTTCTGAGATTTTGACACTGATGATGTATATTTTAAAGTCAGAAATAAACTATTTTAAAAGTATGTCTCAGCATTTCTGCTTTCCTGTAGCAAAAATTAAAATGTGACCAATCTTCTTGAATTAGGGATCATTAGGACACTATATGTATTGCTAGTTTACTTCTGGAACTGTTACTGATTGTGCTCCAACCACTGTAGGGTTTGGTTTTGGCCTTCTAATTTAAGGAATGCTGGAATAGAAAACAAGCTATTGATTTAGGGCAGGCATCCTCAAACTGCGGCCCTCTACGCTGTTTGGGCCTCCAATTCCCAGAAGCCCTAATGAGCTTGTTCAATTGTCAGGAAGTCTGGGAGCTGAAGGCCCAAACAGCTAGAGGGCTGCAGTTTGAGGGTACCTGACTTAGGGCAATGGGGTTTTTTTAAAAAATGGAGGCAGGTTTTACAAGTGCCTTTACTGCATGGTGTCTACAGTCTACACTTTTAACTTAGCTCCATGCCTGTCTCAATTTCTTCAGATTTTTGAGCTACAATTTCCAATTATTCCACCCAGTGATCAAGAAGGTGGAAGATGCAGTCCATTGGGAGGAACACAGGATAAGGAAGGTTGCTGTACGCCCCAGGCAAATCATGGGAAGGTGTTTTCCAGAAACTCCTTATTAGAAATTGCAAGGCACTGCTGCCTCCTAGTGGCACTTGTGGTAGTTCTATTATTTTGATAAATGATTGAACACTAGGTGCTATGGGGCTCCGAGGAACAGACAAAACCTCAGAGGATTCCTTGCCTAAGAAAACCCAATAAAATTCATGCAGTTGCTATACGTCAGTAAATTACTTGAAGACTCGCAAACACTATGGTTCAAACTCTTACATTAGGTAATTTAGCGAGCCTATGATATATCTGAACTCTTGCACAAACCATACTGAAAAAGTATAATGCTCAATATGTTGGATGACAACATATTCAAGGAAATGTTTGTTAAACACCTACACCTAGCCCAGGTGGAGATTGCATTACCCATTATATCTCCCCCCAAGACAGGTATAGTACTGGGATACACATATTTCTACATTGTCTTTAATACCTTTTCATAATCTATAATGGCATTATATTGATCTCAAAAGTTTAATATTCCTGTTTCGAAGATTTCCTTGATTTATTTTTTTAAAGGTATTATTATGGCTAAAGCTTCCGGCTTCTTGTGGAACCTTAAATGTAAATTCTCCTTAATACAAAATATGGCTGCTTCTGCATTATTACTTGAAACCATATCTACACAGAAAGTGTTGTGTGTAATGACTAAAGTAGTAAATCCTTGTATTTATACAACTTCAGGAAGCTAACAGCTGATGAGAAACTCAAATTATGTGCATTAGTTTGTGCAGGAAGCAGTCTCTGAAGCTATATTTATGTTTATACACAGCTGGAACAAGAGCTGGCCACCCTTACTCAGCTGACCACCCTTACTACACCAGA